>NC_041407.2:57088298-57453298 GCF_900747795.2 Erpetoichthys calabaricus
TAAAAACAATTTTTTAAATTAAATTTTCGTCAATATCGCATTGAATTTTGATTCTGTGTTTGGACTTACATCGTGATAATGCAACATATAACTGCCCGTGATTGAATTTTGTTTCTTTCCCTCTATTAAATAAAATGACTTTTTCGAATGTTTGTTTCTGTGATTTGTTAATTGTCTTTGCAAAAGCTATTCTAACGGGAAATTGTTAATGTTTTAATACGAATTGCATATCATCCATCCATCCATCCATTTTCCAACCCGTTGAATCAGAACACAGGGTCACGGGGGGTCTGCTGGAGCCAATCCCAGCCAACACAGTGCACAAGGCAGGGAACCAATCCTGGGCAGGGTGCCAACCCACCGCAGGACACACACAAACACACCCACACACCAAGCACACACTAGGGCCAATTTAGAATCGCCAATCCACCTAACCAGCATGTCTTTGGACTGTGGGAGGAAACCGGAGCGCCCGGAGGAAACCCACGCAGACACGGGGAGAACATGCAAACTCCACGCAGGGAGGACCTGGGAAGCGAACCCAGGTCCCCAGGTCTCCCAACTGCGAGGCAGCAGCGCTACCCACTGCGCCACCGTGCCGCCCAAATGCATATCAAGATCTCCTTTATTATGTAATTTTATCTGTGGAAGATGTCGTACATTACCTTTCTTGGATACATCCTTCTTTCTACAGTAATTTGTGCTGTGGAAGACCAGACGGTGTTAATGGTTGTAGATATTCCTCGGGATATTCTAAGTTGATGTTTTCATCTTCCACACGATCACCACAAACTGTTTCAGCACAGTCTATTGATACGCAATTAACCAATTTGCAGTGTAACCGAACATAATTTTTGGCATTAATTGATTTGACTTCATCGTTTCTCTGTGCGAGGATTGCCTGTATACTTATTTTTTATGTTGATATCCCTTCCTGATGAAATTCTTCAATAAGATTTGGACATAATACGTCTTCTTTAATTGGGAACTTAAAGTAAGGAAAACATTAAAATTTAGAGCTGCGAGAGCAGAAACTGTCTGTCATAAGCATTCACATAAATGAGAGGTGAGATTACCATACGTGTGGTTGAAAATGGTTGAGAGGAGGACGTGACTTGAAAAAAACTCATGGCCAAAGTCTCATCTTGCGGGACTTGAAAAAATCTTCCAAAAAATTCTGTTGTGTCACAGGATTTTTTAATATAATACAGATATATATATATATATATATCTATATATATATATATCTTGTCACACACGTGTGAGTAGGAGACAGCTAAAGGGTCTGAGTAAGTGTAATAAAACATCTGATGGGGGGTGGCAGAGTGCGCTGACTGTCATTCTCAGTTCCCTACAGACCTTTCCCGGGAAATCCTGCAAGGTTCTGGTGCCTCAGAAGACGTCACTTCCGAAGCCGGCTCCTTTCCTGATGTCCCTTCTGGTTCCGGCCATTTTGATGACATCATTTCCTTTCCAGACCTTTAAAGCCTCCATCTTGGGCTACTGTAGACAGTTCTGCCTTGGACTCTGTGAGATGCACATCGTACTTGTGATCCTAAAAACCCTTTAGCAGCTGGGAAAAACAATATACGGGTGGCTGCCCCAAACATTTATAATGTCTTGGACTCATAATTATTACAATATATATATAAAATATACACATTTATATATATATTTATATATATATATATATATATATATATATATATATATATATAAATGCAGCAGGATGGTACATCACAATCAGAAGGTATCCTAAGAAAATAAGCCAGATTACTTTATTTTTCATAATTTTTTTATTTGTCAGTATTTATTAATGTTATGCTAACTTACACTCTCACTGCTGCTCTGAAAGCGAAGCTAATGCAAATGAAAGATCCAGCTGAAGTGATTGACAGGCCAGGTGAATACTACCAGTAACCAATGGGATGGATGACTGAAGATGGGGACAGTGTCCTGAACAGGAAAAAAGAGACATCACCATGTTTAGAAAAAGACATTTCAGCAAACTGAATGAAGATGCAAAGGTCATTGGTTAGCAAGTGTTTTTTTTGCTGTTGACTACTTAGATATGTATGGTGTCTCACCTTGGTTTCCCATTCCATCTGTCAACCTGGCGTGAAGTGTCAAGCGCCACAAAGCACTCTTTCACACAAACAACTAGCTAGTGGATCCTTTTGAAGCACTGAGTGCCTTGAAGCTCTCTTACACGAATGACATTCAGGTTTAATCGAGCAGTTCGAATCACCAACACATAAGCACCACACAGCAGCATGTGTATTGAATGTTTCTAAGTACCAATATCTAAACAATAATTTGTGGCCTGTAAAGTTTCATACGTAAGGGGTGCATTGGGAAAAACGGAAAAGTGAGATAACAGCTTCACAACTCTTTAAAAAAATTGTGTGGTATAAGGAGTGAACAGTGCGATAACAGCTACACAGCAGTTCAAAAGGCACTCGGAATAAAGAGGTGCCCAGCTGTAGTTTAGAAGGAATTTAAAAGAATACACTTTCCTGTAAAACTGTGTTTTAATAACCATCAACAAAAGCCAAATCACTATGAAAAGGCAGACATTGATCTAATGCAAGAATGTTAATTACTCAAGGACCAAATTGTGTATGTTCAAGAATAGGCAGCTCCTGTGACCTAATAATATTACTTATTATTTGACTGATGCCTTTATGTAAAGCAAAATACTACATTTGAGATACAATTGGTTCTATTTCTTTGTTTTTCCAATTGTAGCACAAGGAAGTGAAGGGATGTTCTCATGATCATACAGTGTGAGTAGCAGGACTTGAACACACAACCTCAAGGTTTGAAGCCTTTTAAGCCTTAATGGCTACACCACATTACCTGCCAATGATATTAGCCCTTGATGAAAAAACAAAATACAAATATATATTTTATGTATACAGAATAGCACTTAGTTAGTTGCACATCGCTTCTGATACACTGACAGTACTAAAACTGTCACCCATTGTCTTGTGAGATTTCCCAGGCGAACACAGCTAGTCTACCAATAAATAAATTCCCTTACACTATGAGTGCTGCATATGTTCAGAAAGGAAGATGAGAAACATTTAACAGGCATTTTAGTATTTTATTGTAATCATGTTTTAGTGTTATGCTTTTGTAATCTGGTTATGTTTAAGCATCTCTTTGAGTTTTGATGTTATCTTGTATCTGTTCACGCCTGACTTACAGTTTCCAATGTTCTTCTCTGAAAGCTTCTCTTTTCGTAAGACAACCTCTGTGGTGCTTTATTAAAGTTAGATCTTTTAATGCTAACGTCTGGTTTACATGCAAATTGAAATATGATAACACAATATCCTATTTGTATATTCAGCAGTGCTCCAGTTACTTTACTTGCTCATTCTTTACAAGAAAATCACTTTTAACTCATAGAAATAAACTTAATTGAAAAGTCATGTCAATCTGTATACATAAAATGAGAAAACAAAACAAATCTCTGTAAAATACGATTTATAATCACCATTTTGGACATTATAAATGGTGCAGCCTTTGATTAAAAAAACAAATATGGGCTTTATTGAATTGTTAAACTTCATACCTGTCTCCAAGATGCCCTTTCTTTCTAAAATTCTGGAGACAGTTGTCTTTCTAAGGCTGCAAACTTTTTTAAATGAAAGTGGTATTTTTGAAGTATTTCAGTCTGGTTTTAAGACACACCACAGCACAGAGTCTGAATTTTTAAGGGTTCCAAATGATCTTTTATTAATAAATGACTCTGGGGATATTGTTGCTTTGCTGCTTTTAGATGTAACTGCAGCATTTGATACAGTTGACCATGACATCCTTATCGCCCATCCTGAGCAGTATGTGGGTATAAAAGGAACTGCTTTGGATTGGTTCAGGTCACACCCCACAGGCAGACGCTTTTCAGTCAGCCTGGGCAATTTCTCCTCACCCTTGACACCCATCACCTGTGGGGTCCCTTAAGGATCTATTCTGGGGCCTATTTTTTTTCACTGTACATGTTGTCCATACAATCCATTTAAAAAAATAAAATGTTTCCTTCCATTACTATGTGAATGATACGCAGATCAAAACAAATTCTCTTATACCTTTATTGGAATTTCTAGAAGACATTAAAATGTAATGTCGCTGAACTGTCTTAGTCTAAATGACAAAAAAATACAAATTGTGTGTTTTGGACCATCATACTTGTGCCAGTGAAATTAAGCTTAGCCCCTTGACAACCTACTGTAAACTTTTCTAAAAAATCTTGGTGAGATTTTTGATAATGCCCTCAAATTTTGCCGAATTTTATAAGAAGTTCTACACTCAGCTAGTTCTCCTTCTATTAGCAACATTAACAGAAGCTAGAGACAATAAAATTCTACCTCAAACTTTTCGTCAAGCATCAATCACCGTCTTTCCTAAACAACATAAGGATGTATCACAATGTGCATCACACAGACCAATTTCACTTCTGAATAATGATGTTAAGATACTCTCCAAAGTCCTAGCTAGAAGGATGGAGAAAGTGCTGCCTTCAGTAATATCACAAGATCAAACTGGATTTATTAAAGGCCGACATTTAGCGTCTAATCTTCGACGCCTGTTTAATGTAATATACTCACCCGCAAAGTCAAATATCCCAGAGATTTTATTATCCTTGGATGCAGAAAAAACATTTGATATGATTGAATGGAACTACTTTTCACTACATTGGAGAAATTTGGGTTTGGCCCGAACATTTGTGCATGGATTAAACTACTGTATACCAATCCAGAAGCTTCAGTTTGTATTAACAACATTAATTCAGACTACTTTAAACTAGAACGTGGTACCAGACAAGGATGACCCTTGTCACCACTACTTTTTGCAATCTCCATTGAGCCACTGGCAGTTCTCTGTCGAAATTCTTATGAGATAAAGGGAATTATCAGAGAAGGACTTGAACTGAAAATTTCTTTATACGCAGATGATATGGTACTGTATATATCAGACCCACAAAATACTGTGCCTACAGTCCTAACAGCACTAACAGAATTCCAAAAGATTTCTGGTCTCAGAATTAATTTGAATAAAAGTGTGCTTTTTCCAGTGAATTCTCAAGCACACAATATTAGATTGGACACCTTCCCTTTTATCATCGCATATCAGTTCAAATATCTAGGGGTAAACATCACAAGTAAACATAAAGCTCTTTATCAACAAACTTTTGCTGTCTGTATGGAAAAAATCAAGCAAGACTTGCATAGATGGTCAACCCTTCATCTCACTTTAGCTGGAAGAATTAACATTGTTAAGATAAATATCCTCCCTAAGCTTCTCTTTTTATTTCAAAATATTCCAATATACATCAATAAATCGTTCTTTAAAAAATTAGATTCAACCATAACCACATTTATTTGGAATTCAAAACATCCACGTATCCAAAGAGCGACCCTACAAAGGCCAAAGGCAGAAGGTAGCAGAAGGTGGCATGGCTCTACCTAACTTTCAGTTTTACTACTGGGCAGCAAACATACAACATATTAAAACCTGGACATTGACACAAATAGATGAACATATGCAGGCTTGGTCTACAATAGAAATGGAATCCTGCAGTTCATCTTTATATGATGAACAAGCATGCAGTTTTTAATGTATGGAAAACAGTTGGGATTAAATCACTTAGAGATCTGTACATAGACAACGTCTTTGCATCCTATGAAAAATTACATTCTAAATTTAACTTTCCAGCAACACATTTCTTTCACTATCTTCAAATTAGAAACTTTGTTAAACAGAACCTGCCCAATTTCTCTCACCTCCCACCTCCCTCTATGCTGGAAAATATATTAATCAGTTTCAAGGACTTAGACAGCATCTCTGAAATATATAAAACCATTTTTCAGTCCCTCCCTTTCAAAGACCCAAGAGGACAATGGGAAAAGGATCTCTCCCTCAACATATCAGAGGTGGAAGGTGGAAGGTAGCAATGCAGAGAATTCACTCGAGCTCCATATGTGCAAAGTATATAATTATTCAACTAAAAATTATATATCGAGCACATCTGTCTCACTTAAAATTGTCCAAAATGTTTCCAGGGCAAGATCCAACCTGCAAACGCTGCAATCAAGTTCTAGCCTCACTGGGTCACATGTTTTGGGCCTGCACCAAACTAACATCATTTTGGACCAAGTAATTGCCTTTACTATACTATTGGCACTTAGACTTATCTTGCTCAACTGGAACAATCCTAACTCTCCCCTTTTAAGTCAATGGGTAACTGATGTTATATACTATTTGAAATTGGAAAAAATAAAATTCTCACTTAGAGGATTTGTGCAGAAATTCATCCAAACCTGGCAGGATCTAATCAATAACATTTTAGAATAAGCATTTAAAGCACTGAGGAGGCAGATTCTTTCCCTATTTTTTTTTATCTATATTCACTTATTACTCTATTTGCTTATTTTTACTAGGTTTAAGTTTTATTCTGCTGGCCATGCTCTCTTTCTCAGGGGTGGGGGTAGATTTGTTTTCAATCCTATTCTTGTAAAATTGATGTATTTGTATGGAATGTTGTGTGATTTCAATAAAATCAATAAAAAAAAAAGATAATGCCCTCAAATTTGATAAACACATTAACTCCGTTGTTAAAGTCTGTTTCTATCATCTCAGGGTGCTGGCTAATGTCAAGCTCTTTTTCTTTCTGTACATGATTCTGAAACACTAATTCATTTGTTTGACTCTTATTGGCTTGACTATTGCAACTCACTGGAGTTAATCATTCATCTCTTGCTCATCTTCATCTAGTCCAGAACACTCCTGCCACACTTCTAACACATGAAAAAAATCACATCACACCAGTCTTAGCTACTTTTCACTGGCTTCCTGTTCGATACAGGATTGAGTTTAAAATTTTACTGTTTCTTTTAAAGTCCCTGAATGGTTTGGCCCCCTTCTATCTTACTGATCTCTTGCACCCTTATTCTCCTTCTTGATCACTGAGGTCCTCTGACCAGAAGTTATTGGTTGTGCCGAGGTCGAGAATTAAGCTCAGCAGGGACTGTGACTTTGCAGTAGCTGCCACTAAGCTTTGGAATAGTCTACCTTTTTATATTAGGTCATCACCAACTTTGGTCACTTTTAAATCTCACCTAAAATCTTATCTTTTTGCCTTACCTTTTTAAACTTTTATGTGTATATTATTTACTGTGTATATATATATATATATATATATATATATGTAATTGATGTATTTTTGAAAGCTGTACAGCATTTGGGTCAACTTCTGTTGTTTTTAAATGTGCTCTATAAATAAAAATGACTTGACTTGACCAGTTTCAAAATAACTAAAAATGTTTCAGTCAGAAAGTATCAAGTCTTTTGCTTTGCTAGACTATGGAAAAAGATGAAGTCAGAGTTGCTAAATATTTTTCATTTGAAAAATCTGACACACTGTGATTGATAAAGGAATAACCGCAAAAGCATGAATTGGGTATGAACATTGTAAAAATGTTCAGTATTCCCTGTAAACTTAAAAGTCATTTTGTATGACCCTGATTATTTCCATTAAGGTAGCACTTTTCATTCTTACTTTTAAAGATTGTATAACCATAACCACTAATATGTTACCAGTCAAGCATTTGTCCATCTGTACTTCACTGCTTTTGTCAACTGTCTTAAAAACATCTTGGTTCAATTTAATTTCTGACTGCCTAGTATAGCATTACTTAACTAGTTTGCAGACTGGCCAGAACCTCTATCAACATCAAGGCGCAAAACAACCTTGAAATGGGGAAACATCACAGGGAAAACACACACCACACCTACACTCACACATACTCAACCAAAGTACAATTTAATAATCAATCTAACATGTAGATAGATAGATAGATAGATAGATAGATAGATAGATAGATAGATAGATAGATAGATAGATACTTTATTAATCCCAATGGGAAATTCACATTCTCCAGCAGCAGCATACTGATACAATAAATAATATTAAATTAAAGATTGATAATAATGCAGGTGAAAAACACACAATAACTTTTTATAATGTTAAATGTTAACATTTACCCCTCCCGGGTGGAATTGAAGAGTCGCATAATTTGGGGGAGGAACGATCTCCTCAATCTGTCAGTGGAGCAGGACAGTGACAGCAGTCTGTCGCTGAAGCTGCTCTTCTGTCTGGAGATGATACTATTTAGTGGATGCAGTGGATTCTCCATAATTGATAGGAGCCTGCTGAGCGCCCTTCGCTCTGCCACAGATGTTAAACTGTCCAGCTCCATGCCAACAATAGAGCCTGCCTTCCTCACCAGTTTGTCCAGGCGTGAGGCGTCTTTCTTTTTAATGCTGCCTCCCCAGCACACACCCCGCCCTTAATTGCTTAAGCTAGATGGAGAACTTCTGGCTGCTTTGTCTTTTACATCTTATTACTAAATAAGGAGCCATTAACACACTGAATGCAGCTGTTTAAGATTGAAATAAGCAATTAAGGGCTGGGAGACTTAACAAGTGAGACCACTAAAATGAAGCATCAAACTATCACTTAAGCAATAAGTGTTTCATCAGCAATAATTGATTGCTCATTAAGAAACTGGGTTGGAACAAAAACCTGCAACCACTGCGGCTCTCCAGGACTGACGTTGCCTACCCCTGACTTAGAGTATTAACTTTCTAAGATTACCTCTTACAAATATCATTTTTCTGTTATGTACGTTTTGAATATCACTCCAGGCCTGGATCTGGACATGCCTTGCAACAAGGAGACCCGGTTTCTTGCCTCAGACTTTTCCTTGTTCTCCGTGTGGGTTTCCTTCTGGTGCTCAGGTTTTCCTCCTATCTGCTGGGTGAAGTGGTGATGTTAAATTGGCCTGTTTGTGTGTTCACCCTGCAATTAACTGGCATCCTGTTTAATTATTGCTTCTAAATGGCAATTCACTATCATTTGTTTGCAAATGATTATTGTTATTACCTTTACAGAAACATCTAGAATATCTTATTAATAGTTGGTTTATTTGTAAATAAGTTCCATGGTTCTATTAGAGTGTCTTATTTTTGAGGTCAGTGCTTTTGCTGACTTGAGGGACACCTGGATGAATACCACAACCACTCTAATACAAACAAATACAAAAAATCACAGCTACAGTTTATTACAACTTCTCAGTAAGGGAAAAAAAATCTGAGGTGCTTTTAATAAAAGTCTATTACAAACATTATTGTTGCATGTTGCTTAACACTTAAAATCACCGGTGTTGGAAGATTAATACCATGAGAGTTCAATTTATTATTGCACCTACAATGTAGCAATTTAGTTCTCATTTTCCCCCAGAACAGCCTTAATTTATCACATAATGCTGTAGGATGCTGGTTCACATTGACTTCAATGTATCTAATAGTTTTTGAAAATTAAATTTTGCAAATTGCTCATCCAATTTCACTCCATATATGCTTGGTTGGATTGATATCCGATGAGTGTGGAAGACTATGACTTTTAGCATTATCTTACTGAAAAAAATATTACATGCTGCAATGAAGTAAATATTCAGTGAAATTGAGACTATTTGCACCAATAAAAACCTGCCATCATTATACTGTCAACAGGAGCCTACAAATCTGATATGTTTCCGATGAATTCATGAAGTCAAGGAGAATTTATTATATCCTGGTCCATCCATCTACAAAACCTGGGAATGTTTTCTTTATACCAGGCATTTTTGTTTTCAGCCATCAGGTTCTCCAGGCTTGTACTTCTTCTTTTTCTTTTTCATAACATAAATGAAACTTTGGTGAAGAGCTACTATACTCCATTTGTGAAAGGGTACTGTATAGTGAATTATGTGGTTTGCTATGTCTCTTTCAGTTATTAGTTGATTATCTGCAGCATGCCAGTAACTCTACACACTCATGATGCTCTTCATTAGCTCTTTTCAACTCTTTACCCTTCTGGCCTGTCTCTTCCTTGATGTCCTCTTGTCACTGTTGTGCCCAAACAAACCGGCAGGATTTCAGTATCACTCATTGTGTGCATGAAAAGGCAATTAATCTTCAGTGTTGCATATCCTCCCTCTGAAGTGCACTCACTTGAAATTCATTGATATTTGTCTTTGTCTTTAAATCCTGACAGCATCTGATACAATGCAGGAAACCACCCTGGACTGGAAAGCAAAGCACCTCATCATATAGCAAACTTGCGCACACTTCCATAATCACTTATTGTACAAGTGCCAATTAACCTAATATGCATATTTTCTGGATTTGCAAGGAAAACTGTGTACCTGGTGTAAATCCACACATTTATAAGAAGAACATTAAATATACAGGGAGAACATGAAAACTGTACGCAGACAGTAACAAAACTAGCATTCAAAACAACATTATGTTTACCTGCTATAAAGAGTACAGCCTTAGAAAGCAATACATACTAAAAGCACTTGAGCAAAGGAAAGGTGCTATATAATTAAAAATGTATTTTTATTATATGAAATGTCCAAATAATCATAAACTCTCTCTCATAAGAATAACTAATATGAATTATTTAGAAAATATATTATGATGGTGTAAATGTGTGCAAGCATCCAGTTAAAGTAATAGTAATTCAGTGTTTCAGGCATAAAGTTATACATTTAAAGCTTCAATAAGAACATCAGATGAAAGATATAATCGTTTAATATTAATATTAAAGCTTCAATGTTTTTCCTATAAAGGAGTATAGCACAGCATCTAGTGTAGAACTGAGGAATCAAGGAGATATCATCTAAAAGTTTGTCTCTACAAGAAGCTTTTAATCCCAATTTACAGCCATTGCAAGTACAATTCAGTTTGCGCTTCCCTTAATGTTCCATATTGCTTCTACTACCATTCAGTCTTCAGTTAAAAAAAAAATAAAACTTGTATTTATTTATTTATTTGAAGATGGTGGTAATGGAATTGCTCCATGCATGAAATTGCCTGAGAATTAGCAGCTGCTCTTTCATGCCCATTTCTTCTGTGCATGACTGTCTTTCAGCTAAAGTGACTTTTGATTGGTGACAGCAACCAATTAAAAAATAAATAAATGAATTACAAGGTAACTTTTTTTGCAGTTTAGAAGTTCCTCACATAAAAATAGAAAATCTGTTTTTTTTATAGCCTTAGCTATTCTGGTTGACACAGGTGGAGGACAGTCCATTAAGCAAGCTGCCTGGCCTGATATTAATGATAACAAAAGTTCTTTTTGGAATCCTGTGTCTGTTTCGGGTTACAGCGTTGAGTATCAAATATAAATTATATATGAAATATTGTAATAGGGCCACACTCCATTAGGGACCTTTAATTTATTACAATAGCAGAGTCTCACCTCTTTTATCTGTTGGCTAAGTCCTTTTTTACTTTGTGAAATGGGTGCTGTATATCAAATACTGATAAACCTTTTAAACATATGAGTTTTAAATCTCATTACAGTTTGAGCTATTTATGAAACATAGATAATGTGGGACATACCATCACTTTTATTATATTATTTCTTGAAGGTTTTCTGGCAACTGACAATATGTTTAGGGTGAATTCATAACAACGTTGTGACAAATCTGGTCGATTTCTGCTTTACAGATGACAATACTATAGTTTATTTATTGTGAGATCAAGCATTTTTATTTAACTACTTTAGACTTTAAATATTAAAAACCTAATATGCAAGGCATAAATAAATCCACCATGGAATGTCTACCTATAGCCAGGCCCCTTCTTGTGGGGAATGCATCTGAGCAGTCCAGTATATCTTACCAAGTGAGAGTATTATGTATCTTCTATGGTTTAAATATTACCTAGTGTTAATAATAATTAATCAGTTACTGACCAAGTAACATTTGTCACACATGTGCGCATGGGAGGCAGCTAAAGGGCTGGAATGAGGGCAATTCCTAATCAGACTGGGATGTAGCAGAGTGCACTGATTCTTTTTCTCACTTTCCTGAAGACCATTCGCGGGAAATTCCGCCTGGCCCTGTTGACGTCACATCCGGGTCAGAACCAATGGATGAAGTTTCCGGTTCTGGCCCCTTTGATGTCATGTCATGTCCATGGCCCGAGCCTATGGTTGAAGACCGTTCTAGTCTCGGGCCCTTTGACATCACTTCCTATACTGACCTTTTAAAAGCCTCCACCTTTTCCTTATTCCCTCAGTTCTGTTTTGGACTCTGATCTGTACACACCAGTGCTATCAATTGTTTTTTCAATTTTGCAGCCAGGATACACAATATACGGGTAGATGCCCCAAACCTTGCTATGGTTCTTGTTCGAGTTTGTGACACATTATTATTATTATTATAATATCGTACAGGCAGGATGAGCCTATTTCTTCGATTAGAACAAATGGACAGCAACATCAGCTTTGAGTAGTAATGCTAAATTCTGTGAAGACACACAATGTGGAAGTCACCAACACTGGTCAAAAATACTTTCAGCAAAACTGACACCTGTTTGCCAAACTCTCCTCATCCATGAAATGAACTCTAGGGTTGTGCATTTGGTAATAGATCTGATGAAAAGCCTTTACTTCTTAATAACTACCAAAGAGACTAATGAAGAAATCCTCCTTCAAACCACAATGTAATTCTTTTCCATTATCTACAAGGTGTCCCTAAGACACATGTCAAGACAATTTACACATCAGGGAGCTCTCCTTGCTCATAAAGAAGCCTTTCCTGGAAGTCACATATATTTTTGATTAAAAATTAAATGCAGTAACTCATGCTCAAGATTTGTGGTGGTCCAATCTGTATTGCTCTGTATTTTGCCTCTGAATAACTGACAGTCCGCCGAACAGAGGTTATGGTCTATAAGAACAGAAGCTGCACTCAGGACAAGCAAGGGAATACTTATAAGTTTGGTAAAGAGGCTAAGAAGGACATCCCTGCCCCATAATTTAATCGAATATGACATAGTTGCATGTACCACCACATTCTGAACTGTTCTCAATGATGCTGAGATGAACATTTGCCTGGTATATTGCCTGGTTGTATAATGCATCTTAGAAACATAGAAAAATGATTTTCAGAGATAAGAATAGAATTTACTATTATTTTACCCTGGTGAGGACAGTTTAATAATGGTACACAATCGTAAGAAGGATGTTGTGTGATTAGTGAGGTTCATGGTGCTAGGCAATTTTAAATGGAATAAATTATTCAGAGCGTGCAGGCCCCAGATGGGCGTGGGTGCATGTGAAAAGGTTGATTGAGGTGTTTGACTGGTAACGCATTCATGTGCAGAACTGAACAGCTTAGTCAAGTGCGTCATTCACATCTTGGAGTTGGTGATTGCAGCACCTGTGTCCAGCTGCAGTTTAATAAGAGAGCCTGGGCAGGAGAACGATAGGAAAATGAAAAGAATAGAAAAGAGAGAGGCAGCAATGGGACAGCCCGTGCTATGAACAATAGAGGCAGGTGGTCAGGAGTGAGCCCCAGAGTGAGGATTGTGTGGTCAGTACTCAATGGGGCTGGAAAGAGTGCTCCTGTTCCATGAGTGGCCCATTATGTGTAGTCTCCCGCAGACACCGAAGGTCTGGAGGCAGGGACATGTATGTGACTCAGTGTGGCACCCCATGGACACTGAAGGATTGCTGATGGGGACCTGAGACATGTTTATTAGCTGACTCTACCTGTCGGCAGGTATCTCCTCTTGCTGCAAGGCCCTGGACGGATAAGTAGAGGAAATGCAAGTTTTTAGAAAGAAGCAATGGGACTCATATTTTTGAAGGAGGTCCTGTCTGATTTTTATCTTTGCTTTATGTATACATTATTCTACTTACTGACTTTTAACGTCTAAATGAACACTTGTCTGCGGTGGGTTGGCACCCTGCCTGGGATTGGTTCCTGCCTTGTGCCCTGTGTTGGCTGGGATTGGCTCCAGCAGACCCCCGTGACCCTGTGTTCAGATTCAGCGGGTTGGAAAATGGATGGATGTATGAACACTTGTTTTTACAGATTGTTTATTAACTATTTATTTCATGGAGGGAGGGCTGTACTTTTTGAACAGTTTGTTTTTTGTTTGGTGTAAAAGCACTAATGCACTTCACACCTATCTCTTGACTGTGTGAGTCCTCATTTGCCAGGATTACCCTTGGTTATGACTATTGACGACACTGAGATCAAGCTGCCAAAAGTTTTGGATCCAAAATGGACCATCACATTTTACAGAGGTAGTAGATTCTAAAGGGTCTGTGAGTCATAATGAGTAAACGAATAAAAATAAATAATGGTTACATCCCATTTAAAAATGCAGAAATCCCCATTTCACCATCCATCCATCTAAATCTGGACTAAATTAATCAATAATGGGGAAAAATGGCCTGTTCTTAATATCAGAAGCAAGATGTGGACCAGCCCTGCTGTGGAGCACACACTTCAGGGATAAGTTATAGAAACCATTTAACCTTATAGGAATATCTTCAGTGTGGAAAACAAGACACCCAAGAAAAAAAACGTATGCAAACACGTCAAAAATGTGCAGCTCCATTCTTTATTAGTGTTAGAATGTACACCACAATCAGTTCCATGATAACTGTAAAATACATATTATTGAAACATCTAAAATGGTTTGACTACTAATATGCAATCCTTTGATTCAGACCCTTCATGTTTCCTATGTGTGAGTAGCAGGAATTGCTGTACAGTGTATCCTCAGAAAGGCAGTCTGCATCAACAGTGACTAATGTAAATAATTTTTCTTTTTATTTACCTTTCAGGAAGATATAGCAACAATGACAAAATTCTCAAAGAAACAACTAAGCAGGGACTAACAAATCTAAAAGTAAAAAATATGAAAATGATTTTTATTTTTAACGTGATGTTCTACTTTTTGTCTTCCATGACCAGAACAAATTTCTGGTAACACAGCAGGAGTGTTAAAGAAAAGAGTTAGTTCATTCAATTATAATATGCACATCTCAGCTCTTAGAAATTATTGGAAACCATTGCCTCCAAAAAAGGATCTGATAATGAATCACATCTAGAGTTCTATGACTCACCTATACTGGAGATGTGGTTATTCTGGGAAAAGCTGTCCAGCATTTCTGCCTCTTTCATAGACCATTTCAAAGCTCCTTACAGAAATAAGTCTAAAAGAAATTATCCACCCAAAAATAACATTTTATTTATATGTTACTTACTCCATGTAGCTTTTAATGGTCACTGTATCTGCTAAGTTGGTAAGGCAGGATCAAGCATAAGTCAAACACGTACAAAAAGAAAATTTTCAGTCCAAAAAACTTAATTTTTAAAAAAGGTTTAGTGAAATTTCAAAGCGAATGGGTCACACACAAATAGACAAAAATGTTGTTATACACACAGAATATAAGGCAAAAAGGAAAAAGTGTTTCTTCTATAAACTTAACTTTTTCTTGTTAAACTTCAGTCATTTTTCTATACTTTAGGATGAGTTATTTCTCTGTGCTTTACCTATGGCGCTGCACATTAAGTTAGAATATTCCATTTCTATCCAGCTTGTTGGGGTTATAATAGAATCTCCCATATGATATGTACTAATATATAGGCAAACATTTAACATAACTAAGAAAATACTTTTATCATTTTAACATAACCTAAATAACTAAGAAATGGCTCTTACAGTCACTCATAAAAAATGTTTATTTCATGTTTTCATAAACAATGAGTGGAAACATTTTGATATAAGCAAATGTAATGGTGACCTATTCTGCCCAGTGTCAAACAATGTGAAAAATGTTTATGGATAAAAGATACAAAAATCTCACATAACTTGTGTTGCATAATCCACATGTCCATTATCCTTTCACATCCTCAAAACATGCAAAATACTTGCATTTTTTGCTAAAATGTTATTAATACTTACTTCCAAAAACCCAGCTTACAAGATAAACAGGAAAGACGTATTCCCACAATACTGTGCATTTGAATTGAAGATCTGCCTTTTCAACTCTAGTAGAACAGGCTCATCTTTGGAAAAGCAGGCAGGAAAATGGGGCAGATATCTGTTGACAGCATTGAATATTATTATACTATTGCAATGACGAATCCTGTCAAACAACAGAGGAAAAGAAAGCAAACCACTTCTGAAACAAATAAAATATACTGCATTTCAGGCTCATGTTTAGTTTTATCTGCTACTCGTGTTCTATGTGGATTTAACTATGGGAACTCCAGTTTTCCTCCTCTATCACTAATGACCTGTGTGTTAAGTTAACTGTCAGTTACAGTTTGGCTCAGTGTGAGTGTGGGTGGGTGCATGAGTGGCCCTTGACGTAAACTGGGGGCCCTGTCCAGGGCTAGCTCCTGCCTTGCTCCAATGATGATACTGTTAGGATAAGCCCCAGCCCATTACGACCTTAACTGAGTTCAATCAGTCTGAGAATCTTGTGTTATGTTTATGCTATTAAATGTTATGTTTCAGGAATAATGAAATTGTTTCTTAGGTATTCCTAGTTATGAAAGAAAAAATGTTTGTCCATTAAGCTAATTAATTACTATGCTCAAATTATTTTTAGTGTATGTGTTAATATAAGGCTGCCTGCTTTGTAGTAAATCATGCATGGATGGCTGATTTATTATATTAATAAAAGCAGATGGGGTGCTCACCCCTTATTACGGCAGATGCCAGCAATTGAGGTACTTGTGTAAAAAGAGGGGTTATCTTCTCTTCAGTAGTTTTGTAAGAATACATTACATTAAATAGCACAGGACAATTAAGCATAAAATAAGTGATAAAATATTTCATGTCAAATTTAAATTTAACACAAAAACTGAAATGAAATATATTTGTTTTTCAACAACATTAATAAATTCTTACCAAATTCTTTGCATACTCCCGCAGTTATCTTGATATAAGTTTAAACGCCAATACCCATCTCCTACAACAGAGAAAGATAAGGTAAATAAAGTAGGAGCCTTATCAAATTATTTAACCAATCACTGCACAACAAAGTTTTTGCTTCTTGAACACTGTTGGGTGTTTCTTATAGATTTTTGGGTGCTGATCATGAATATCACATCAAAATTTACCCATCATGTACCGTTTCAATCTTGTCATGATTTTTTCTTATATTTGTATCCAAACATTTTCGCTCCTGTAAGTGACTTATCAACAACGGTTTGTGCAGCTTGGGCATGTCCAGGCATGGAATCAGGCCAGGTTGGAAGCTGTTCTGTGAAAGCTGACATCCTGGGCAGGTCTGAACGAGCTTGACGCTGTCTCAACGTGCTTAAAGGTGGCTTGCATACACCGATCCTGCTCATTTGGTTAATATAGATAGTCAGTGTGTATGTATAGTATCAGTATAGTATCTGTAGCAATATAACAGTAAATAAGCTTGATGCTATAGACATTTTGGTGTCGGGTGATATGTCTCGTCAATGTTGCGATACATTCTGCTATATTTGTGGCGAATATACACTTGCGCATCAGAGACGTTGAATGACTGCTCTTGTGAAGAAAGCTTATCATCTGTATTTCGGCTGGAAAATTGGTGATCATGACAAGGAATGGGTGCCTCACATTTGCTGGGCGACATGTGCTGTCAGTCTGAGAGCCTGGCTCAGAGGCACTCGAAAGATGATGCCATTTGCTGTTCCGATGATATAGCGAGAACAGGAAGACCATGTGACGGACTGTTACTTCTGTTTGACTAATGTGTCTGGTTTCTCTGCCAAAAACAAGAAGTCAATTGAATATCCTAATCTGCCTTCAGCAATGAGACACGTGCCACATGACGACAGCCTTCCAATTCTGAAACCACCAGAGGATTGGACCTTAGATGAACCAGATGAAGAAACTGCAATGCAGGGTACTGACAGTGACATTGACCCGGATTTTGAACCATGCTCATCAGGTGATCCACATCTGATAACACAGTCTGAATTGAACGATTTGGTCAGAGATTTGGGTTTGTCAAAAGCAAAAGCCGAGTTGCTAGGTTCGAGACTGCAGGAATGGTGTTTACTGTCACCAGGTACGAAAATGTCTGTGTTTCGAGGCTGACATCATGATATAACCAAATTTTATGCACAAGTCGACAGTCTCTGTTTCTGTTGTGACATTGAAGGATTGTTCTCTGCCTTGGGTTGTCATCACAACCCGGAAGAGTGGTGTCTCTTCATTGATTCATCAATGTTAAGCCTGAAAGCTGTTCTGCTACACAATGGCAATGTATATCCTTCAGTACCTGTTGGCTATGCAGCACACATGAAAGGAACATATGAGAATATGGAACTGTTGCTGAAGCACGTCCAGTATAGCAGGTACAACTGGAATATCTGTGGAGATTTTAAAGTCATTGCTCTGTTACTAGGACTGCAGCTCTGTTATACAAAGTACTGTTGTACTGTGAATGGGACAGCCGTGCCAAAGAGTCACACTATTCTTGACAGAACTGGCCACTCCGTAAAAAGTTAGTTGCAGGACAGAAAAAAGTGGCACATGAATCGCTTGTCGACCCGGCAAAGATATTTTTGCCTCCTCTTCACATAAAACTGGGACTCATGAAGTATTTCGTGAAAGCACTGAACAAGGAAGGCGAAGGTTTTCGTTATTTAAGACAGATGTTCCCAAGAATAACTGACGCCAAGATCAAAGAGGGCATTTTTGTTGGCCCCCAGATCAGACATGTTATGAGTGACAAGCGGTTTGAAGATCTGTTAGTTGGGCTGGAAAAAATTGCCTGGAAAGCCTTCAAAGACGTTGACAATTTTCTGGGCAATTACAGGGCCCCAAACTATATTCAGCTGGTAGACAAACTTCTCAAAGCATACAAGACAATGAAGTGCAACATGTCGCTCAAGATTAATTTCCTCCACTCACACTTGGACTTTTTCCCTACAAATCTCTGTGCTGTCAGTGACGAACATGGTGAAAGGTTTCACCAGGACATTGCTACAATGGAGAAACGATACCAGGGCAACTGGAATTTGTCAATGCTTGCTGACTACTGTTGGACACTGCAACGTGATGCACCAGACATTGAATACAAAAGAAAATCAGGAGCAAAACACTTTTAATTCTGTTGAATTTAATAGCTTATGCGAAACATAAATGTGACTACATACGTTATTGTCAGTAAACATATAAATGTCTATCTCTCAGAGTTGCTACGTGATGCAGTAAAACCAAACTATAAAACAATATTTGTGCATACCCAGTAGGTACCTGTCACAATCAGCAGAAACTTTTCAGGAAGCAAGACTTTTCAAAAAAATTGTTGTGCAGTGTTACCAGCAGTGCCAAAGGAAAGACCAATAATTGGTTAACCGAGTTAAATCGCTCCTCCTTCCCACCTTAATCGGACTGTCCCTAGGTGGGCAAGCTGAAGTTCATCTTTCCTTTCCTGCAATGCTGGTCCTAACATTAAAGGCAGAAGGATCACTTCTTTTGCTTTCTTAAACAGCCAGCACAAATGGACTTAGGTGACTAGATATTTTCTTTTATAAATTTTTGAAGGGTATTTATTCATCTGGTCCTGTGGCTTTCTTACTCTGTAAAAATGTGATAGCGTTTTGAATCTCAGAAAGGCTCAAAGGCCTATCCAGCTGCTCTATACATGACGTGGTAAGGTGTAGCACTTCATGTTAATCAAAAAAGTCTTTGATCAATAAATTTAATTGTATTTAATTTCATTAATGTATTAGCAGTAGTATTCCTCACATATATTATTACTTCTTTAAGTTCAATAACCTCACTTGCACGTACTTTTTTGATTCTTATATTTGCATTCCAAACTTCCTTCAAATGTAGTTGCTCTGATTCTCTTCTCGTCAGTAAGTTAAATTCTGTTTGCCTTTTTTAATAAACCTCACTGGTGGAGATTTTGCATATTCATAATCAGTTTTAGAGCAATGAATCCAGATGCCTGTATCTTATAATTTATTTTTGCGTAAATTGTAATAGATTATTTTTCCCCTTTAGTATGCTTTCAGTGTTTGCCAAAGTGTTCCAACTGATATCCTGGAAGACACATCAGTTTAAAGAAAAAAACAATTTGTATGGAAATTAATTTAATAAATTCTTAACCTTGCTGTTAATAAAGGGCCTGTTGGCCAGTCACAAGTTGGGACAGTGCTATTTAAAATTTTAAGCCACTGGAAAAAAAGAGTATTACTTGACAGGAGGAAGCTGGTTATTATTGATAAAAAAAAAATAAAACGGAGACATCCTCAATATTGCCATAAGATGTTTTTATGATCTAAAAGAAACTCATGGGCCAGATAAGTTTCCAATTCTGAACTTTTTAATCTTTATCAGCATGTTTTCATTTTTTAAATAAAGCTAATAATATGCCCTAACTGTTTTAATCTCAGACTGTACAACACCTTAAATGAGAAGTCTATTTGTCGAGTGCCTAATCCACTTATCTAGTTGCATATCCTAACATCAACGGGTGCAAGACAGGAATCAGCCCAATCAATGCATCTCTGCGTACACACACTGTGTCAGTTAAGCAACTGCACACGTCTTTTTGATGTTGAGGGAAAACCCACACAGAGAAAGGGAATTCATAAACTCAACACAGTTTCTGGGCCAGTACTCAAACACTTTGAGGCAGTGGTGCACCCCATGTCATCACCTTGCCACTCTTTGGAAGATGCATTTTTCAATTTGATCAAGTTAAAGCAAGAAACGCATGACATCCATATAAAAGTCCATTGGTTCTTAAAACTTTAAGCATGACAGGCAAGATTAAATTTCACCTGTGTAGGGTATGACAGTGGCAGTTTTTGATGTAATCCCCTTGGAGATTTGCTCAGTCTTTAATGCCCATTTATCATTCCTTATGGAGGAATTTTATCATTTCTGTTTTGCAGTCCCCTAAGGAGATTTTAGTACTTTATTCATAGATGACTTCTAATGTTTTACTGCACTTTAAAAATCTGTTATTGCACCTTAATGTTTTTGTCAGGACAATTTGGCACTCAGAATTTGTCATTAAAGTCACACATAAAGGTGCTGGCTTCTTCAAATCTGTCAAGTGTTTCTGCTGCTACATGAACAGATACTGACAACAGAGCAATAATAAAATCTATACAGTCTTTCCCTTCACTTTTAGAAATTACAAAATGTCCAGATGTTAAGTTTTGTTGCCCCCAAACATTAAATTCTACATATTTGGTCTTTAGTCTGATCTTTGATCCGTCTGCCTTTTATGCTCTTGAAAAAGAAACCAATGAAGTAAAGGTTTTAAAAAGCAGTCATCTATAATCAAAGTATAACTGAAAGCTGTGTCGGTGATCAAATGATACTAATTACCTAAACAGTAAAGCCCACATCGTAGCTACCACTGCTACCTCAGAGCTCCAGAGATATGGGTGATGTTTTTCCTTGGTCCATGTTTTTTCCAAGTGATCCAATCTGTAACAACATCTCAAAGAAATAAACATTAGATCAGTTGGAGTGACTAAATTAATATGAGTGAGATGGTGAATGGTGTCCTCTCTAGTGTTAATTCATACATTGCGCCTTATGTTGCTGGGCTCAACCATCTTATGATCAGCAAAAGAAAAAGAAGATTTAGAAACTTCAAGGACATATATTAATGAAAAAGATACATTTGAAAGTACCAGCCATCCATCCTGTGTCTAATCAGCTTAATTCAATTAGGGATCACATGATCCAAAGCTAAGTTGAGCTGCACTGAGCAAAAGGCAGGAAACAACACTGAACAGGACACCAGTTCATTACAGACCACAATCATACATACAGTACATCCATACTCACTTAGAGTGCACATTTCCCATTAATCTAACATGCACGTCTTTGGGAGAAAAAACGAAACAGCCAAGTAATAATTCTATGCACACTTGAGGATTTAAACCCAGGAATCTGAAGTAGTAAATCATCAGTACTAACCAATGCCCAATTTTACTTTCCCAGATAAAAAGTATTTTAAATCAAATGCAAATCAAAATTATTTTTCTAAAGATTTTTTTCTTGTAATGTGTTCTTTCAAAAGAGCCATGAGTCACACTTTTAAATTGATAAAACAGTAATCTTGTGAATTGGAATTGGTTGACAGGCCAATGTAACACCTGGTAGGAACTTCTTAGCTGGACAGCAGCTGTTCAGCTGGTCCTATGAGTCTGATTACACCAGCAAAGGTTATTCAAACAGTGATACTGAATATAATCCCTGCTCGCAGTCATCTGGAACATTGACATGAAGAGAATCTTAAGTAGATTTTAAAGTTACACCAACAATTCAGTGAGCCGGTAAAATTAATTGTAAAAATGCACTGCATCATAATATTAAGACCTTGTTCTTTTGCATTTGCAGAATACACCCTATAGTCTATCTACTTCAGCCTGCTAAATTAATTTGATGAGGAGTTCACCTGGCTTAAGTTAACACTAAAATAGAAATACATAAGCAAGTACATCTAAGATTGGAGTGGAGGCTGCAATTATCTATCTGCTCCACAAGGCTTATTATGACCTGGACAAAGCTGGCAGCACTGTGTGGATTATGTTTTTTTAATTTCTCTAGTGCCTTCAATGCCATCCAGCCATCCCTGTTAATGGGCAACATCAGAGATATGCGGGTGGATGAGCATATAGTGTCCTGGATAATGGACAAACTGTAGTTTGTGAGTTTCAAGGAGTGTGTCTCTGAGCTGGACGTGTGCAACATTGGAGCACCACAGGGAACAGCCTTGTCCCCATTTCTCTTCATGATGTACACCTCAGACTATAAATATAACACCAGGTCATGTCCCTAGCAGAAAGCTTCTGTTAATTCTACATGAGTCAGGTGGAAATTTTTTTTTTTTTTTGATGGAGAAAGACTTGTCTGCAAATTAGCATTAGCAAACCCAAGGAGCCGGTTATTAACTTTCACTGTAACAAAGAGCCTCTGTGCCCAGTTACTACTCGGGGAGCGGATGTGAAGGTGGTGTAGTCCTACAAGTACTTTTTAGTCATCATGAATGACAGGCTGGACTGGTCTTGTAACACAGAGGAACTATATAAGAAAGATGTATTATTGTGGGTTTCTATTGGACATCCCAAGTCCGTTACTAGGTTGGTCTACTCTCACACCTTAGGATTATCACACATACAGATACACACACCAAGAGATACCATAAACAAAGTCTCAGGTGAAAGCCTAATTGTCACTCACCCGCAATATTTTGCTTAGAACCCCTTCACATTCATGCATAGATATCCTAATTTAGACAATGGTAATGCCTAAGTGCATCACACAATATTCCACAGAAGTCTCTACTTAAGAACTTACTGTCACCCACACTGATAAACATATGGATGTCATCACAACACAATTAAAATAACAACTATTTAAGTTATGCCACTTACCTAGCTAAACAATATGCCCTGCCTTTATTGTAGTTGTCTTTCATTCTTAGCCTTGATAACCCTGTGAGCAAAAAAACTAACTCCTCATACAGTAGTCTTAATTTTCAGTTTATTATGTCAATCACTCTAGATACAAGAAAAAAGTATAGAAAATGTAAAAGCAAAGTGGTATTTATTAATGAATAAACATACCAAATAATAAAAAATAAAATTGTAAATAAGAGTTTGGATATAGTCTTTAGAAAAAACTTACACAAAGTGTCAAGGATTGGATGTTGTCCTGGTGCGGCTTTTGACTTAGCAATTTGTGTTGTTCATAAGATGCTTTCGTTGACGTTCACATGAAATGGTCACGTGTCTCTCGGTCTCTTCTTCTGATGTTGCTTTTGCCCTCTCCTGTTCTTTTTGTCATTGCTGTTTTTCTCTGTATGACAAGGTATATTTATATTAAAATTCCACGTGGGACTTACTCATTCTGCATCTCCATTTCCCAAGCCATAAACTAATCAATATGGCCCAAGGTATCACAGCGGTTTCCTGGTCTTCTGCTTCGTCTACACAGGTGTTTTAAGGAGATAGAATACTGGTACAAATCAGGAAGAGAGGATGCTTTGATGTCCTGGTACAATTCAGGAAACGTAAATGCTTTGATCTTAATTGCCCCAGTATGTTTAGTTCATCTTGTTTATCTGAGTAAAATACAATAAAACATAAGCATCCATTATTTAGAAAATTGCAGATCTGGCACACCAGGACATTCCATCATCTTTTGGTCAGACAAAGTAAAAGGGACTATGGGCTCCTCAAACCTTTGCCATTGATGGCACCGTATTCACACAATAAGAAGAATTTATGCATGCCTTCATTTTCTTAACCCACTTTATTTCATTAGATATCTTAGGGAGTTGCAGCATTAGGAAAAAAGCAGAAAGCAATATGAAATGGGACAGCATTCCTTAGGAAATAAGATGTAAGGCAGCAGTTTTAAACATTTCAGTACCATTCAGCCTATATGCAATGTTACATATAATGTTTTTACATTACACATTTTTAATAATTATGCTATTAGGGTTGTTAACAATAATAATGTAAGTAAAATGCAATTTCAATGTAATTTGAATTAAGCTCAGTGCCCATGCTAGCTTTATCAAGAGTGCTGTGACAAGGGTCCATAATGCAAAGTAACTTGTAATTAGTTTGTTGAATAATGCCTTTTTGTTATACTTTAATCAAAATGAACATTTGTAAAATTCAATTCTGGACTGCTTAAAATTGACTTTGGCAAACTGGTTTAATTTATTTATGATCTTGTCAGCATACCAGGAGATCAGTTTACGATTCTATTACTCATATAAACACTTAAGCCCTGTATACGGTAATATTTTATCTCCTGCAGTGAAAGTGAGAGAAAACTTTTTATAATAACATCTTGCCATTCAATTTGTTACAGCTGATTGGATGTAGAAAAACTAATGATGATCTGTTTCCTGATTGCTGGCAGTTCTTCTCCTATTTTGCTAATGAGCTGAAGCTACTCTAACAGCTGTTGTCAGAACTGTCGGGGAAATGGCTGCTGCCCTGATTGTGCCTTTCTTCCCAACAGCATTAACTCTACCTGTTCTGAATATCACCAAGTGTCATGAGAACCTCAATGAGAACCTCAAAGTTCAGTGTGAGTGAAGATGCAGCTACAAATGTTTATTACCAACAAAATTCATTCCCAGTCACTACTCTTAGCAGAAGTACACTTGGATTGACTTCATTCTGGAAAAAAACATCAATTTTGTTTTCCTGTAAATGTACCCCATTATAATAAGCCCACTCATCTCTTACATACTCTAGTGGGTCTGTAGAACATGCCAGTTCAACACGGACTCTAAATAGTGATATTAGAGTAACAGATGACTTAAAGTAATAATTATTTATTTTTATAGTACAGCCTTATAATATACCTTGCATTTAGCCCATTGCTCATTAATCTGTTATACATAATTGCATTGCCAAGCATGAAACAAGCATTGATCAAGTTTATGGAAGACATAATAGTAGTGGATCTAATTGCCAACAATGACAAAACAGTCTATTCAGAGGAGGGCTCTTGCTGAATGTCGCAATCAGAGCTTTCAGAGACATGGATTCAAATCCTAGCCTACTGTATATACTGTATGGGAGACGTTTGTATGTTCCAACAATGTACTCCTGGATTTCCTTTTACATTTCAAGGACACGCAGGCCAGGTTAGCAACTCTAGGTCATCTTAGTATTTCTAAGTGTACCCTATGAAAGCCTGGCATTGAACCTAGAGTTAATTCCTGCCTTGTATCCAATGATTGCAGATTAATTTTGAAAAAATAAATAAATAAAGGAGTTCTACTTTTGTGATCACATTTTAATATATTGCAGTAATAAAATTAAATGATTTAGGAAGTAGAAACACAACAGCATTTGTCACCCAGCATTCCCATGCCTGCCCTAAGTCTTGGAACATAGCAGCAGCAGCAGCAAAGGTGACGCTAACTGACCACAGCAACACACTCAGAAATAAGGGAGCCACTGAAGCATTAATTTCTAGTAATAAAAGATTTGACTGGAGATATTGCAGAATCCCAGTTTTGGATTAATTCACTGGATGCATTTTTAATATGCAAAAGAGATAACCCAAGATGAATCAACTGTAGAATTAGGAACATCAGCATCTCAAATTGATTAATTCAGTAGTCTTCCAAAGGGAGGTAAGTATTCTGCCACCCAAAGCTACAGACATATATGATTATGAATGAAACACCATTAAACAAAACGTAATCAAAATGCCTGGCCAAGTTTGATGGCAAATGTATGATGCTGACTTTTATAGCTTTGACTAAGTGATTTTTCACTCCACACACTTCCAATTGACTTTGCCTAACAATGACATAACAACTGTCAGCAAAATGTACAGAGAAAAACTCAGGAAAACTTAAGTAAAGTAGCTATCATAACAGCAAGCAGGTGATTGGTGCAAAGAGTGAATGAGGCTCTAGGGGTCTTTGACGATAAGGATTTTAGATAAAGGGAAAAATGGAAACTAATGACCAAAAAGCTACCATAGGAGAATGTAACTAGTATATGCACAAAAACATGCCAGAAACATAAAGGAGGTAGAAAAAGCAGAAAAGATCAGGGTAAAAGACCATTAAAAATAATCTCCAAGGGGTACGAGAATACCTTTGTACATGCTAAAATTTAATTGAATTGATGATTTGGATTGCTTGAGGTATCTTGAATAGTTTTGAAGATG
This sequence comes from Erpetoichthys calabaricus, assembly GCF_900747795.2. Classification (NCBI taxonomy): domain Eukaryota; kingdom Metazoa; phylum Chordata; class Cladistia; order Polypteriformes; family Polypteridae; genus Erpetoichthys; species Erpetoichthys calabaricus. The sequence continues at coordinate 57,114,858 of NC_041407.2, forward strand.
CTATCCTATCAGGGAGGAGAGGATAAGGTGAGATCCGGTGCACATTGAAAAATGAGGAGCAGAGTGAGACAATGAAATTGTTATCCTAATAAATGGAGAAGAAAATCCTGTTGGTATGTCTGGTCTTTGACATTGTGCTTTAGTCAATACAGAACTTTGTGTGTATCAATGACAATAAAATTACCTTAGCTCCAGCACTCTCCTGCTACCTGATAATAACTGTAGTCCCTGCATTGTCACTGGCTTTGAGTTGCCCCCCTACCATTATATCCCTTCTTCACAATACAATATATAACTTATATTTTAAGTTGGGCCAATGGCAAGGCATATGCAAAATTTTGTAAAAATCAGTTCAGCCGTTTTTGTGTGAATAGTGAACAAATAAATAAAGACACATCTAAACAGCTTACAGTTTTATTTATGTATGACCACAAATATGCAATTAGAAATAAAAAAAAATGTCATAGGGTATGCACTAGAATTAACTTCAAACTGTTTCTAAATTACTTCGAGCTATTTGTATTCTGTAATGAATTAAGCATCTACACCAGGCATATTCATGTACTTTTTAATTGCTGCTTTAGATTTGTTCTTTAAATACAAAATTGATTGTGCTTGAATAGGATGCTTTAGCCACAATTTAAATTGCGAATTAACTGAATATGGTTTCTCAGATACTTTAGTTTTAATTGAACTGGCTGTAAACGTATATTTTATGTTCCACATTAATGCTTCCAACAGCATGTAATATTTTCCCAAAGTACATTAACATACATGAACAGCAAAGAAAGTACATCAAATACTAGTTCCTACAGGCTGACCTGAGTTTTAAAGTAATGTATAATTAGGCATGTGTAAAGACATCATATAATATACTTTAGCTCCAGTGACTATAAATTATTCAAATTTACTTTGTATGTGTTTGTGTATGTACAAAAAAGTACATTAACAAGAATGTACATGGCATAATAATGACAATTGTCATATATGTTATTTCATAAAATGTGAAGGATGTGTAATAATAAAGTCAAAGTATTGATGTTTGTCAAAAATATGTACTGTACATTGCTCTTGAATGTAATAATGTAATCATAAACACATATCTGCACAGGCACTGACTTGTCATAAAGAAAGGAGAGGGGTTTAGGGGGCAAAAAATTCAAATTGGTCACATTTATAGCCTACCATTGACAGCACTTTTGCTTCAGTTTAAAGATTTATCATTGGTAATAAAAGATTTAGCAGCAGAGAAAGTATAATAAAGTAGAAGACAGTAGCAATTCTTTTATTTAAACAAACTATTAAAAACTCTGATTCTTGTAGGATTTTAATTTCTTTATTTTGATTTCAAGGAAATAGTCATGCTATTTGGAATAACAGGGTCAATGTAAATTCTTCACTTGAAACCTGTATTTATAGCATTTTGTTTTCTGATAAAACAAAATAGCAAATGCAAGAATTACAAACTTATATAAATTGGTCCAACTTACAATGGAAATGATGGTGGTGGGGTGGGGTGGGATGAGTTGTGGTAATGGAGGACCAACACGTAAAATTTTTATTTACCTTATTGCTCATGCATTTTAACATTTTTGGACTTTCAGAAATTTCACTGGGGAGTTGTAATGGGGGACCCACAGCCCCAAAAAACCATATATTACTCCGAAACATCTAAGTGGATGTTCATGAAACTTTGCATGCATGGTACAGCTAACGCACAGAACTATGCAGTTTCAAAAGCTTCATTATGAAGTGGGGGTTCAATAGAGAGAACAACACAAAAACTGGTACGTGATATATCAATAATTCAATTATTCAACAAACCATACAGTTTATTAATGGGAGATTAAACATCTAGTCATGAAACCACAGTAAACCCAGGAAGTACAAAGAAGTACCAACCCAGAGAGAAGTTACTGGAATTATAGAAGTTAATAAAACATAAAATACAAATGCTAGAATCTTGACAGCAGAAAAATTGATAATACTGATAACAGATAAGAACCTTGCATTTCAGCCAGAAATGACAAAAGAGACAACATTTAAAAAACACATAAATGTTTAATCTCTTACCTTAACCAATTATTCAAATATACAATTTTGCAAATATATGTGGGCTAGTAATAATTATAATTCTTACACTGGAGTAGCACAGGAGACACAGATATGGAGGACTAATTTAATTTCAAGTCAAAAAATTAAAGTCTGTGTATTGACTTGTGATAGAAATTGTAGGCAATTCTGCTTATAAATTTATGCAGATGTCACAGTACATTTTTCAACTCAACCAGCTTCATTACAGCCTCACATCATTTAAACAATGACAGAATGGGAGTGTGGACTGTTAACCTGACCACAAATTATTGCTGTTAATCTAAAATACTAATTTTCTCTTTATGAAATGAATTAGCTTTAAGGTACTATAATTTTTGATTATTGTTTACAAAACTTTAGCTTATATACATTACTGGTGAACAGATTTAGAATACTTCAGTTTTTCTACTTTTTCTTCAAATTAAATCAGTTGAAATGCAATGAATGACCTAAAATAGTGAAAAGATAACCAGTGAACTGCCAGAGATTTAAAGTTTAGGTTAGCAAAAACAAAAAAAAAATTCAGAATATTACAAATGGGTCTTCTTCAGGGAACAACTAATAGGTTACAACCTACAGGAGTTCTGCAGCAATTAAAGTCAATTAAGCCTTACAAGTTGAATTAAATAATTTGCACAGGGGTCCCAACTTCTGTTAATTCCTTAAAAACCCTCTATCTGTTTTAAAGAATACTGTGTTACTATACATTCTGAAGAACTACTTGGACATTATTCCACTGTAGAATGTTGTAAATTCCAGTGATAATGGCAAGAAAATGGCAATTAACAAATGAAACGAGAATGAGCATTATTACCCTTAGAAGTGTAAACCTTTCATTTACAAAAATAAAAAAAAAATACTGTCAGTGAGTAGGGTGTCCTACACAATTCAAAGACAATTGGAAACTGGACGAAACTCTAATAAGAAGAGATCTGGCAGACCCAAAGTCACAACCCAATCAGAAGATAAGTTTCTGAGGATCAGCAGCTTGCATGATAGGCACCTCACAGCACACCATCTACAAGCAGAGCTTAACAGCGGTTGAAAAAATCAAGTCTCAGTTCCTACTGTGACAAGGAGACTTTGTGCCGCAGGATTGGCAGGGTGAGTGGCAGTAAAACAGCCACAGAGGGCCTTGAAATACCAGCTGTGGACTACCACAGACTAGAAGAAAGTCTTATGGAATCAAAATTTTAATATTCAGTTCATCACATAAGGTGTTTGTATGCTGTCAGGTTGGCAACAGGGTTGTTCCTCAGTGTGTGATCCCAACTGTCAAACATGGAGAAGGAAGTGTGATGTTCTGGGGATCTTTTGCTGGAGGCAGAGTTGGTGACTTGCACATGGTGACTGGCATTCTGAATCAAAAGTATCACCACAGTTTAGCTGTTATATCAACAAAAGATGACTACTTTGATAAATCAAAAATTTGAATACAATTTTGTACACTTAATGATACCTTGACTTATTTTTTTTTGTCATTGTTTATGTGTTCTATGCCTTGATTTCATGAAACATTATGACATTAAACTGCATTCATTTCCATAAAAACTGAGGTGTTCTAAAACTTTTGGCCAGTAGTGTATCCCTAGAAAACAAATGATTATGAGCAGTAGTCACTTTAATATGTACTCTCAAAGGTTAAGGGCCATATAACTAGAATGACTACATATATAATATTTTCACATGCAACCTCGGAGGCCAAGTGCCATTTCCTTAGCTAGCTTAATATGTGCTACATTTAATTCTTAGCCTAATTAAGAATACATACCAAATATTAATATTCAGACTGTGAACCTCAGAGGCTGAGTTCCAGCATGTATCTGCAGAAAAGGGACTATACCTTTCCAGAATCGTGTTAATTATAACAATAACAATCAAATAATACAATAATTGACCATTTATTAATGGTAATGGTATATTCAAAACTATTTAGAACATAGAACAGAATCCATCCATCCATTATCCAACCCGTTATATCCTAACTACAGGGTCACGGGGGTCTGCTGGAGCCAATCCCTGCCAACACAGGGCGCAAGGCAGGAAACAAACCCCGGGCAGAGCGCCAGCCCACCACAGGTCGCACACACACACACACATACCCATACACCAAGCACACACTAAGGACAATTTAGAATCACCAATGCACCTAACCTGCGTGTCTTTGGACTGTGGGAGGAAACCAGAGTACCCGGAGGAAACCCACGCAGACACGGGGAGAACATGCAAACTCCACGCAGGACATAGAACAGAATGAAATTATAAAATAAGCAAAATAACAAATACCTGAAATACATAGACAACTTTGTACATTCAGAATTAACAGATTCATATACTATGAGAAGCTAAAGCAAAATACTTCAAGTCAGAAATCAAAGCTCATCCAACAGGACAAAGTTCAACTTGGTGTCAAGAAATAAAAAGGAAAAGGATGAAATCTATCATAAAATGTACAGCAAGCCTTGGGTCTGCAGCACTATTATGCACATTTATAGAAATATTATAGAAATATTTTCAAAGAATATTCAAAAGAAGCCCGCCCTTCTGAAAAAAAAAAAAAAAAAATCAACATTTCCATTAATTTAAGCCAAACAGGCCTATAAAAATATCTCACAACATAGAAATTCTTAAATTAATTCCAAAGATCTTTGATGATTCAAAACAGGATGACTGTCCAATTAATTTGGGGCAGTTGTATTTTCATCAGATGAAAGCAGTGGTCCATTTCTATAGGTAAACAATAGATTATTGCTGATGCAAGTGCAATTTTCTTATATAACAAGCTCCAATTACTTACAGATTTGCATTAAAACTTGTCAAAAATCATGTTCTGTTATTATTCTGCATATACTGGCCTAGACAGCAAGAAATAGGAACCATGGGCCAGTTTTAAAAAATGATTATTGGGTTTTGATTGTATTATTGTTTGTAATTATATTAGTCTAGTCAGTTTATTTCAGAGAACTAAATTAAATGTATATGTTAGGATTTTTTATGTAGCGTATAGAAACGCATGGACTGAAAAACATCTGGGGTTTCACGTGTAAATGGTGTGTACGCACAAAAATGTTGTGTATGCCTGTTTCCATGCTCACATTGACTTGTATAAAAACTAAAGTTGACGTAATGCCACAGACATTTCCACAGCAGCCTCAGACCATGCATACGCACGTTTCTGCTTAGTTTTGTAAATGAGTGGCACCCAGCGTCAAAGCAGTGCTACTCTTTCTGTGTCATTTCCCTTTCATTTTTACATTCGCATCCATGACTTGGGCTTTATCAAATACACCAAAATTAATTGCATATCATTTACAAATTTAAAGCACATGAATGTAATTGATCTGAATGGCCAAACTATTCCAACTAAAATGGCTGTTTAGCAGTGTTGGAAGACATCGGAAATGGAAGAATTAGAAGACAGCACATATTTAGAAATGATACTGATTTCCAGGAGCACTCTTCTAGGAGCTGTCTGCTGAACTGGGGCTGGCTTTATAAAGGAAAACTTTAAGGAATTGTGCTCTGCCTGCAAGTTCTTTCCCGCCACAGGAGCTTTTCAGTGTGAACTGGCTGACCAATCAGTAATTTCTCAGTCATCACTAAGTCATGCCATGCCAGCTTAATGGGATGGTATTATCCACTTTTCATCCATATATAAGATTTCCTTACATTGTGGTTGAATGGGCAAACATCAAAGTACATTTTGGAATAACGTCCAATTTTTTAAATGTAATCAGACCAATCAACTGCATGCACATTGCATTAAAGGTGCCTTTAGAGAATTGATTACCTTACGTAAACAGAAAGCATTTCCACTCATTAATGTGAAAGTTATCTGTGTTGTGAAAATGTGTCTCATTAATGTTGTGTTTGTGAGATATATAAGTGTCTCGTCCATAATTGCAGCAGCTTGCTGCACAAATGGTGTGAGCCCCCAGTACATCCTCCAGCTGTGTTGACACTCAAACAGTGGGCTGTGACTCACCTTTTCATGTCGATTTTGATATCCAACCACTTCTTTTTTGTTTCAGCCATTGCCCGACTTTCTGAACTTGAACTTTAGAGTGCCTCTGATGTACTGTGCCACTTCATCAATTTCCTTTTGTTACGTATACCACTACTTAAGCCACCAAGTAGTAAGTTTTTCCTTGCCTCCACTTTACTGAGCAGGACCACCATTTTGCATTCGCAGAAATTTTTCTTTTTTGCACATGCTTTTTTCATTTCCCTTTAACAAAACACTGAACAGAAAGGGCTATTTATATTGATTTGCATATTCAAGTAGGCAAAATTCTGGCAGGAGTCAGGGTGTGAGTGTAGACTCATGCATGTGCTTTAAAATTTATGTTGATTGGGATTTACAAAGGGAAAGTGCATTGAACTTGGCTTACACACGTTTTATGCATCAGAATTTTTTTGTGCGTACGCACATTTCTAATTTTGTCCATACACCATGTTTTACAGTGAATTCTACATTAAGCATTATATATGAGGCCCCTGTTAAGGACTTTTCAACTGAGCTTTATCAATGGGACTTTTGTTTAGCATTGTTCCAGCATAGGGGGACATTGCCACTCCAGCTATAACTTATGAACATTTTGCAAACATTTATTTTTTATTTTTAAGAAATCTGGTTAACATCTAAAAGTTTAAGAGCGTCATCAATGCTTATTATAGTTATTATTAGATGTTCATGGTTAATAAAAGCCACATTGTCTCTCACTGATGGCAGTTTTTTGGTAATTTCTGCCTCCATGAGTAGTAGAATCACTGCCCATGAAAATACACTAAAAAAATCACAAAATCCAGATAGTGCTTTGTTGTAATAAATTCAGTCTCTAAACATGAAATGAAAGCAAATTTTGGTCAGTCTGTAATTTAATTCATCCATCCATCTTCTAACCCGCTGAATCCGAACACAGGGTCACGGGGGTCTGCTGGAGCCAATCCCAGCCAACACAGGGCACAAGGCAGGAAATAATCCTGGGCAGGGTGCCAACCCACCACAGGACACACACAAACACACCCACACACCAAGCACACACTAGGGCCAATTTAGAATCGCCAATCCACCTAACCTGCATGTCTTTGGACTGTGGGAGGAAACTGGAGCACCCGGAGGAAACCCATGCAGACACGGGGAGAACATGGTAATTTAATTCAGTGTGATGCAATATATTTGTACTGTAAAGAAGATCACTTAGAAATCTCTGATGTCGATTTTGTTCTTCCCTTACTTTACTGCCATTTCAGTATCAGTTTCATGACATTTGATATTGTGAAGTACATTCAAATAACATATGAACGCAAATATACAATATAAGGACAGCAACAATCATCCTTCCCATCATCCACCATATTCTTGAAGGTTATATCATTAGTAGGGATGCCTCCATTAGGTGTTTTAGGGCTGATAACAATCATCAATTTCTTGTTACTTGAACTGACTGATTTCCAATACTGTCTCCAGTTTCTTTTCTTTATTCTCTTAATTTTTTTACACTAAGCTCTTGTATAACTAGCTTTGTAAAGTCCTTACATTCTATATTATGTGATAGACAGCCAGGAACCCTGCCCCGCAAGGACGCCTGGAGGAAGGAGGAACCAGGAGAGCAGCACTTCTTTTCCCTGGGCACCCGGATGGTCCTTGATCCCTGGGGGACAGTGCTTCTGGGACACCAGGCAGTGCTGACAGACCAGGGATGGTTTATGCCCGGAGTGCTTCCGGGTGCAAGGGCAGCAATTCCACCACACTGGGGAGTGCTGCCAGAGGTTCATCGCCATGCACCTGGAGCACATCCGGGACAAGATAAAAGGGGCTGCCTCACTCCATTCAGAGAGCCGGAGTCTGTTGGAAGAGGACGGAGCTTGCAAGACAGGAGTGGAGGTGGCCTGAAGGACCAAAGACTGAGTACAATCGTGTAAATAGTTTTGTAAATAATGGAATAAATGTGTGTGTGTGTGTTTGGACATTGCAGTTTCGTGTCTGTCTGTGGCCCAGCTAGCTTTTACAATTAACATGGTATTTTTGTAATTAAACTACAGAACACAGGTGTTACCTGTTCATTTTTTATTAACAAAATGAAATTCTTTGATTCATTGACCACAGAAAAATACCAAAATAAATAAAATCCCCTTAAAACATACTTTTTAAACTAAAAAACATTTACAAAAATATATATCCATAATACACATTCTTATAAAAGAAAATAAAAATTCTTGTGATAATTAAAAGACACAGTTTCTAATAAAATGTTCATGTTTATCAAGTACATCCAAAATGCTTAACAAGTTTATACATAAACTTGACACATTTGGCTTTTAAGCTAACAAGCCTATTGTTTACTAAGCAGTTAGGAAAAAGTCTTCTTTAAGTGTTCTTTTTCTAAATAAAATGTGAGTTGCTGTACTAGAAACAACCTTTCTCACCTACCCACTCTCAGACAAGGAGCGTCCATTTTAACTACAGGAGAAAGGGTCAGAATTAATTCTCATTTAATTGCTGTTGAGGAAACATGGTCTTTTTTCTTACACTTTGTCATTCCTCTCAATGTGCAGGATGACTCTAAAAATGACCTTCTCTCAGTTTATTTCTTAACTTTCTTTAATGTAAAAAGACAATACTCCTGCATTGACTGTCTCCTAAAGTCTATCGGCTCTCTGTTTACAGGAGGTTCTGGCAGCAAAATCATATACTGTACTATACTGTACTAAAATACTTAGCAAAAAGGAGCACTAGAACTAAATTACCATACAGCTTAGAAAAGCAGATTCGGGGGGAAAAAAAAACATTTTTTGATTTTTAATTTACCAATCACCAATCAAGTAATTTGGAGTGAAAAGTGGCCGATCTTGATGAGCAGCCACTGTTAAGCATTTGAGTATTTGTGTTACCTTTTTCCTCATTTTCCCCTCCTCTCCTCTCTTATGACACAGCTTGAACTGTATTAACAAAGAGGTAAAACTAATTATGAATTAAAGTTTTACTTATTCCCTTGAGGCTAATAATAATTATTGCCAGTCTTTTTTTGCTATGATAACTTACTACACAATAAAAAGTATTAATTAGCATCTTCTATAGGAAAAGCAAAATTCAGTAACAATATAATACCGGATACAACAATATGGTGCAGCACACATGCAAAAACAGCAAAGATCAGTAACAATAAATATATAAAATATAAAGCAGTATCAACTTAAAAAATATAAATATTAGATAAACCTACATCTTAAACCAGACAGAACAAGCACCTATCAGAAAGTGCAAGTAACTTAGCTGCACAGTGCAGTCATAATTGTACTTTTTTGTGTTTGTACATTGTGTCATATTTAAACAGCTTAATCGAAGTTAGAGTTGCGGGGTGCAAAGCCTGTACTGGCAACAGTGTGTGTAAGGCAGACTGTGGAAATATACAGAATTTAGTCAGTAACAAACTGTTTCTGTGCTGTGACTGATGCAGAAGCCAAACTGCAAAATTCTGAAATAAAGTGTGATGTACTATATACAATGAGAACTGCACGATAACTACTGTTTTAAGTATCTTGGAAAGAAAGAGTAAATTATAAATAAGTCTATAATTATTAAGTGTATGCAGGTTTAGCTCTGATTTTTTAGCATTGGTCTGATAACTGACACTTTCAGTGCATTAAGAAATGTGCCATTCAGTAACAAACTACTGATAATTCTGCATGGCTGCTGTTTCCAGAGAGTGATTTGAGTGCTTCTGGTGAGGACCACAGCCCTCATCAGACATGTTTGTCCTTCAACATGATTTCTTAAAAAAACGTATTTTCATGTACGGTGGAACCTTGGTTCACGAACATCTCGGAACACGTACAAATCAGTTTACGACCAAAAAGTTTGCCAAACTTTTGCATCTGTTCACGTCCACACACTCGGTATACGAACAAGCCAGTTTCCCTTTCGGTTTGTGCGCGCCAATGATTTCCGCACGTGCACGCGCACCTGTGTAGCAAGCGAGAGAGACACACACAGACACACGCGAGAGAGAGAGAGTCACACACGCGCACGCAACACACACACACGCACACCTACACCCACACACACACACGAGAAAGAGAGAGAGAGCGAGCGAAAGAGAGAGAGAGAGAGGGCTGGCCGCATAAGGGCTTGTTTTTAAAGAGACAGATTCCAGCATTGTTTTAACCTCGTTGTATTTAATGAAGACTTTTTACTATTGGATTTTAACCTCCACTTCACTTCTGTTTACAGTGATTGGTTCGTAATTTGCACTGTTGCAATGTTACTTTTCTTGGTTGTTTATTAAATTACAGATTTTTCAAATGTTAATTTTTTTCCCTGTGCTTAAAACTCATTAAAAAAAAAAGTGGTTTTAGCGAGCAGTTCGTAGCGCTATAACGCAAACTCTTGCAGTGTTAGTTTTCTCTGTTGTTCAAGGTTTTCTCAGTGTTATTCAATGTTTTTACATTTAGTTTACTATTACGCTGTACATTCTACGGTGTATTAACTATATTTGTGCTTAAAAATCTTTAAAAAAAAAATATTTACATATAGTTCGTACTATCTGGAATGGATTAATTGTATTTACATACAATCCTATGGAGGAAATTACTTCGGGTCACAACCAAATCGGGTTACGACCAGAGTTTTGGAACGAATTATGGTCGTAAACCGAGGTTCCACTGTATGTATATACATTTTTTATGGAGGTGGTTTACATAAGAAAAATTGACAGAACAAATGCTAATTGAACAATAATAACAAGAATGGGTACTTTTTTTGTTTATGAAAATTGCTTCACTTAACAAAGGTTTCCCGTACTAAATTAATGTTGACAATTTTTGTGAAAAATATATGTTGACCTAAAAATAACAAATTTATCCTTTAAGGCTTCTTAACTTCAGACACATATTATACAGTTATGACATACGCAGCAGAGGATGTGAAATTTTTCCATTTGAAAATTCTTACCCATCTGAGTATTTGGCTACTTAACTCCTAAAGCAGAGGGAAGACACACAGGGTGCCTTTAGTCAGTCTAGCAGTAGATGATCAAATGGGTATCGAAATTCACACAACACACCATAGCATGAATCACTCTGCAGCCTGTTCCTGGCATTAGCTTGAAGTACTTTACTGATAATGCAGCCTGGCTATGGACAGTGAATCTTTAATAAAGTACAACCTTGCATAGTATTCTGAACACTCTGCTCCAGTTGTTGTTCAAATGCAAGGAAGGGAAAAAGATAGTGAGAGGTTGGATGAAATTACAAAACTTGAAAAATCACACCTATACTTTTTTCATGCGTCTTTAAAAAATAATCAGTTATGTTGTTACACCCCAATTTCGTGGACATCATATAAATTATGATAATTTTCTTTACATGAATTAAATTTTATTAAACTACTGCATGTTCACAACCCTTAGAGAACACTCTTTCCCCAAACACAAATACAATGCAAGATGTAAATACACAATCACACACTGTAGAAAAAGCACAGAATAACATGCTCAGTTGATCAGCTTCTTTAGCCACCACTGGCACCTGCTGGTGCTTCTGTGAGAACCACAATTGGCACACTACACCATCTTAATAAACACCAATTCTTGGCTCTGCGTACATGAGATGTTCGAAGGTACCGTACAGGGGGATTTAAACGTCTATTGATGATTATCCAAAATAAATAATGTGGAGATTTTATGGTAATTTAATTACTTTAATTAAATGCATTAATCAATAATAAATAAAACACACTCAAGGCTGACTTCAGGATAAATTAACTTCAGGAAAACCCTATAACAAAATGCCTTTGAGTATTTAAATGCAGTCATTATTCAATTTATTTTATTATGCCATTTTTTTTTTTCGACGATGTTAGGAATACTGTTTAAAGACAATATAGTTACTAAATGTTTCTATGAAACATTCAGTTCTTTCACATACTCCATACTTCACACACACTGTGGCCAATTAAGATTATAATCATTGAAAACATGGATTATTAAAAGCAAAAATTAAACAATCTAGATAATTGAATGCACATTTTTATTATTAAATTCATAAAACTACATAAGACATTGAGGCAAAAGGGATTAGTAATCTGCATTTTAACATTACACAGATTATGATTAACAGAAATTGCTCATTCAGCAATGTTTACTACAATAAATTTAAGTGACAAATCTATTATGTATTTTGTATGAACAAATTCAAAAAAGTTAAATATTTTAAAAGTTTCTAATGTGTGTAAGTGTAGTAATCTTTAGTAGCTCTATAGGTAATTAGAGTCTACACATGCATATGTTTTAAAAATTAACTGAGTAGAAATGTGGATTTCTGATATGTAGATATTATAACATGTTAACTGTGAGGAGGATTTTAGTCAGGATTGCACAAATAGTGCTTTATTATTTTTTTGTTTTATTTATATATTTACTGTTTATGACGGTTTCATTGTGGTTAGCCCCATTTTGTGTATTTGTTTCACTCTCTTTTTTGAAAAGCTTGGATGCCAAGTTAAGACATATGGTGTGTGCACTACTAATAACAGAACGTAATACAAGATTGTTTTGATGTTTGAAGGATTTCCGAACTTTGTTTTATAAAAACAAATACTTGCAGGTACTGTGCAAAAGTCTTAGGCACATTAAAAAAATGTAAAGCAAAGATGCTTTTAAAAATTAGGAAAAGTTTCAAATTATCAAAAAGTGGACAATAAACAGCAACAAACAGTAAAAAACTAAATCTGTTGTACAGTTTTATAAGAAAACTGGCTCATAGGTTGTTCCAAACATCTTGGAGTACTTACCTTGGTTCTTCTGCAGACTTTGGCGCAATTTCTTGTTAGTGTCTCTCCAGGTAATGTCAGACAACCTCGATGATGTTCAGAGCCAAGCTCTGTGGAGGTCATACCATTTTTTGCGGGACATCTTGTTTTTCTTTTTTTCTGAAGATAGCTGTTTATGACCTTGGCTGTGTTTGAAGTCATTTGTCTTTCTTTAATACAAAATTGAAACCAATTAAACAAACTCTATGACAGAATTGCAAGATGGATGTGAATTTACTTGTGTTTCTCAGTATTAAAGCTTCCATTTATTCTGACCAGATCACCAATTATGTTTGCATAAATGCATCCCCAGCCTGCAGGGAACCTCCACCAACGTTGTATTTCTCGTCTACTGTACTCAGTTTCCATGTTCAACCCCTACGTTTCTGTTCTTTAACCTTCCCTGTTTTCTTCGGTTTCTTGTGAAGATCTTGGACACCACTTCTTGAACCTCTTGTCTGTCCAAAAATTTCTGTTTTATAGCGATCTTACTCATGCAGATTTGACAATCGTGCATCTTGTTGCTATGCTTACTGTTGCCAGGATAAATGAATTGACGAATGTTCAAGTGTCATATTTGTCACACCCACACCTTTTACTATGTTTCCTCGTTGCTAGACACCTGTCTGTTTCATTAAACAATTTACTTCCATTAACTAATTTCTTGTGGATCGTTTTTCCTGTAATCTCCTGCTCTCTGAGATGTCCCATTGAAAAAGACACACTCGGGAACTGCTTCTCCAGGGGAGTCTTCCAAATGCCAACTGGCTTTTTATCTGATATGCCGCGATATAAACAGTGCCCTACCACAGCCCATTGTCTGAGTCACAAGGACATCTCCAAAATAATAAAAACAAGTCACCTTAATCCCGTCTACATCTTGCCTGCCCTTTAAATGTTCACTCCCTTCTCATCCTTATGCTGTCTTACTCTTGCTCTACAAAAACTACTTCTTCCGTCTACCCACGCTCCCTTTTTTCTCCGCACACTCTTAGTTAACCCTGATTCCTGTCACTCAGCTCTCTCTCTCTCTCTCTCTCTCTCTCTCTCTCTCTCTCTCTCTCTCTCTCTCTTTCGGGAGGTGCCCCAAGCCCTTACAAAGTGTGTTCCCCCAAGACTCCACCCCAACTTGCCTCCACTCCCTACAGCCCATGCAGTGGCAAGACATGTCACATCACTTTCCTTAATGCTATCAGTATCTATCCCCCCCCCCCTTGTTACATATTCTTATACTTCCAGATCTTACATTCAACTTATTATGTCATTCTGGAATCAAACATATAATTTAAGTAATAAAGAGTTGATTGAGATCTCAGAGTTATTTTTGTTATCTTTGTTTATTGATGCACTGAGCTATATTGCTATAAAGTAATGAAATTTGCATCTAAAATTATTTAAAAAATAAGTTACCTTTACTAATGAAACATTTCAGTTTTAGGAAACTGAATGTTCTGTTTTCCCCTGATGCACTAATGTGGAAAATGAACATAAATAATGTAATCAATCTAGTGTGCCTAAGACTTTTATAAAATAGAAAAGACCAAAATACAAAAAATAAAAAGTAACGTTTAAAATTAAATGCAAAAGAAATGAGAGATTGTGACACAGAGAATCTTACTCAGTGCCCTAACAATTTATTTTGGGCTTTCACGGCCTTTAAATTGAGGTTCATCATAAAGAAAGGCAAAAAAGCAAAACAAAGAATAATTACAGAACCAATGAAAGGAAGCTACAAAATGACTAATAGAAAAGAGAAAGCTTCATTCACAAAATCAACAAGACAAATTTTAAAGAAAAAAATTGATAAGCAGAAATAAACAAAACTAATGCCAGGGATAGAGAACCCGCAAAACTGTACCATGTATTTACAATGTGTACTTTGACTACAGGTCTCTTAATTAATTGTGCCATAATCATTTCTTGGAATTTTATAATTATTTTGTGCATTATTGGAAATATTATATAGAGATTTTTTCCATTTTATGAACATGTATCATAATTAGTATGGAATATGTTTGCAACAATGTGTTATTCTATTAATGGCTGCACACCATTTTGCATGTTTTCTTCATAAATAATACCCCATTGTTAATTGCAACATCACTCCACGACTCTTTAACATGGTAACATGTGTCCAAGTTTTCGGATACTGAGATAAAAAAACCTAAATTTTATGGAGAATGTTAGTTAGGGAAAAGGAATTTTGACGTTCTTATTTGAATTTGCCTTGTTTGACTCTCCCTCTTGTTGAAAACTTTGTGCTTCTTTTTGATATTTGAAAACCTATTTGTGTTGCATTTTTAATTTTTATTTAATTCCTCATTCGATATACTGATATATATATACAGTGATCCCTCGCTATATCGTGCTTCACTCTATCGCGGATTTTATATGTAAGCATATTTAAATATATATCGCGGATTTTTTGCTGGTTCGCGGATTTCTGAGGACAATGGGTCTTTTAATTTCTGGTACATGCTTCCTCAGTTGGTTTGCCCAGTTGATTTCATACAAGGGACGCTATTGGCAGATGGCTGAGAAGCTACCCAACTTACTTTTCTTTCTCTCTCTTTTGCGCTGACTATCTGTGATCCTGACGTAGGGGGTGTGAGCAGGGGGGTTGTTCGTACACCTAGACGATACGGACGCTCGTCTAAAAATGCTGAAAGATTATCTTCATGTTGCTACCTTCTGTGTGCAGCTTTTAAGTATGCTGCACGGTGCTTCGCATACTTAAAAGCTCAAAGGTTACGTATTGATTTTTGACTTTGTTTTTCTCTGTCTCTCTCTCTCTCTCTCTCTCTCTCTCTCTCTCCCTGCTCCTGACGGAGGGGGTGTGAGCTGCCGCCTTCAACAGCTTTGTACCGGCGGTGCTTCGCATACTTAAAAACAAACAGCCCTATTGATTTGTTTGCTTTCCTCTCTGTTTCCTTTGAAGAGGAAGATATGTTTGCATTCTTTTAACTGTGAGACAGAACTGTCATCTCTGTCTTGTCATGGAGCACAGTTTAAACTTTTGAAAAAGAGACAAATGTTTGTTTGCAGTGTTTGAATAACGTTCCTGTCTCTCTACAACCTCCTGTGTTTCTGCGCAAATCTGTGACCCAAGCATGACAATATAAAAATAACCATATAAACATATGGTTTCTACTTCGCAGATTTTCTTATTTCGCGGGTGGCTCTGGAACGCAACCCCCGCGATGGAGGAGGGATTACTGTATATATATATATATATATATATATATATATATATATATATATATATACACTGTATGTATATATACACCTACAAAATTCAGCTATTTCAATAATTTCTAAGTAAGTCAAAATTAATTAAATTCAAAAGATTTAATTGTCATACACTACAAGAGTACGGTGAAGTTTGGGTGAAATGATTCCTAGGTTCTTTAAGAATTAATCAGATTTACCTATAAATCTGATTTTATTTTGCTTGAAAGTTCAGGAGGCAGGAGAAAAAACAACAAAGTTTCCCATTGTTACTAAAGTCCCACATTCTCATGTCATGCTAGTAGCCATATAATATCTATGTAAATTCTCCAAGAAATAATCATTTATTTCTCCATAACTAACACACCTACACACAAAGCAAATCTGAGCTAACTGTGGTTACTTAAGCATAATTCATTGGGCATCTAGACAAATTACTTGCTGGCAGTGCTGGTCGAAGCTTATTATTGTCCCTCAGTTGTCCCTCTGTGTCCATAGCATGGATGGGGGATGTTGGGGGGTGTGGATAGGGGATTCCATGGCGCAGTTGCTTCAGTTATGAAGCGCATGCTCTTTAACTTTCATTAGCGGCACCCCTTGGGTGATGGCAGCCTAGGTGGCCACCTGTACTGCCCAATGGATTTACCAGCCCTTTGTAGTGGAAAGTCTTTGCAAAAACAGGTGTTTAAAAAGGGTTCAGGTTATTGCTGATACAAAATCGGATTCCTTGTTATTTGCTGAGAGCCTCATTGATGTTTTAAGTAAATAGAAAACACTAATAATATATCCACATTAAAATGATTATTCCTAAAGGGTATTTATTTGCCTTTTTTGTATGCCTGAAGCAAAGCCAGTCAAAAGCTAGAGTATAAAATATAAAAGTTTATAAAACCATCATCTACTTTCTGTCCCAGTATATTCACTTTTAAGCACATTTATCTTTATTTGCTCTTCCTTTTGTCTGGTAAGAAGAACAACTTTTTGTGTTCACTAAATTGTATTTGAAAGCTCTTATACATAGAATTTGGTTTTACACTCAACCCTTCTAACGCAATTACAGGACACTGGGCGTGCCTGATCATTGCCTCTTCAGAATTAATGTCTCTCTGAGCACCTTGCAGTGGGGATCACAAGCACTGAGCCCCATCTTCCCATTGATTGGGCACAGTGTAGAAACACAGAAAAGCACCATTCGTTTGAGAAGTGAACATTAGTGTTTAATCACTTGTGTCAGAAAGAATCATGATTTTACATACAAAGTTGCAACAGCAATGGAAATCAACACCATACTACAAACAAAAAACACATGAAAAACTGCATGGCTGAGCCAGGAGTAACAATACACAAGTCCAGCATCAGGAATTATCTTTAAGGGTGTACATTTTGTTATCTGTGCCAAATTAGATTAGAACTTTAAGTAGCAAGTAAACTGCCTACTATTTGTTTGTTACTGTGTAACAAGCTCACGATTAACTACGTCACGTAAACTTCTAGCTTTTACAATTTTTAACTAATTTGGAGAGATGTCTTCAGTCACAACACGGACGTTTAGTCCTCTCTCTCTAATGGCTATGCATTAGAGCAAGAGTGAGCAAATTGTGACGTCCTTCTAAAATTGTTATCGTTGAACATAAAAGGTTTTTAAAATCAAGAAAAATCTAATAGACCTTTAAAAAATAAAGAACAGTCAGACTCTTTGGTGTTATATGTTGGTCTATTTGCTTCAGTTAATTTGAAATATGTCTAATCAATTTCATTTTCCCATGTACAAAATAGTTTAAGGAAAATAAAGCTTATTGTCCTACTGCATTGCCTAATTGCTTGGTTAATATCAGTTAACTTCTTTGGCCCTCATTCTTAGAGTACACTTAAAGTATTTAGAAACCATAAAAATATTTTTCTTTCGGTTGAGTTAACAGATGAAAACAATGACAAAAAAATGGGTACTGCTAATTTGATAATTTCTTAGCTAATTATCAGCAAAAATATTATGGTAGATGACCTTTCAATAGTGAAATTAATTATATATATGAGATTAAACCATAGACACAGCACTTACTTTAGAAATCTTAATACACGCAGCACAGTAGTTTCCTCACTTAACTATACTCCAGCTAGCCATACAGTATTCCTTACCCCTGTTGAAATATGTTTATTTTTATTTAAATTAGATCATACAAACAACACTGATGCATCATTTTCTGTTTCCCGAAGAGGACAAATCCAGAATCAATGACAATTTAAATAACTTTTAACAGAATTGCATGTTTCTATGGATCAGTTTCAGTTTATAGCCAGCTACTCATTTTAAATGTATCCTGTGTTTAGAAACAAACATTAATTTATTGTTAAAAAATGATTTAACAAAACAACATTCTTAAACCCACTTAATACAATTCGGGGTTGCAATGGGTTAATATCAGAATTAGTGGGCACAAGGCAGGAAAGCAGGCAATTGCAGGTCTAACTCTTACACACAACCACACTCACTTTCACACCATATTTGAAATATACACTTCTGCAGGTAAAAGCTATAGTGAAAAATTATACTCCAGTATGTATTTCTTTATGAAATTCTGATAAAGAAAATGTATATTCCTAAAAAGGATTAATCTACGAACATAATGGGAAATGAAAATATAATCCTGGCTGGCAGATTTGATTTTCCTTTTCTCTTCAGCATGACACCAATTTGGCCAGGCAGCATCCTTTGATGTCCTACAATAAGCGTTCATAAATTGCTGGTGTTGTGAATTAGAAAATCCTAAAAAAATAAAGGAGGATCTGTGGGATTAAATGTACATAAAGAGCACAGAACTGACAACTCTTTCACTTCTATTTTTTTGAATCTGTTATTTAATGTAGTGTTCTGTAGACTCCTATCAGCAGTGTTGGGTGTAAAGTAGGACCCAGTGATAAGTGAACATGAAAACTTCACAAAGATCACAGCCAGACCAAGGTTTGAAGCCAGTCTTCTTGAGGTATGAGGGAGCAGCACAAACTATTGCACAACTCTGCACACCAAATCTGTTTGGATTACTCAGTAAATACATTTTAATTAACTGATTAAATCCTTTACACATGTATTCACATTACATAAAGACAGGTAGAATATTTTGAAAATGGAATACACACCCCTTTGTAAAGCAGTTCAGAAAAGTACTTCCTGCTGGACACAAAAACATTCATTGTGAACGCAATTACAACACAGATGATACAAATTGGTGGCCACAGTTCTTTTGGAATGTTCTACCATAATCACTGCCTCTTTTTTCCACCTTGATATCCCCCTCTAACTTTCAACTTGTTATTTTTGTTTCCATAGTTAATAAATAAATGGAAAAATTAGTAGTTGTATGGTTTGATTCTTGGAGTAATTTTTTCAAAAAGTTGGTTAGCGTGGAATAGGATATTAGAAATACCGGCTAATATTAAAAAGCATCCTTTCTTTGAATTTCTCATTTATGTAAGTTCCAACATTTTTCTTAATTACTCTATAATCTCTTACAATACAGATTTGTCTTGTCCATCAAACATCTGGCTCTCCGACCTGGACAGTTACAGTCCTCTCTCTGCCTGCCTAGTTCCATGACAGTCTCCATTTCTCTCTGATGGTGATGGTACTTTTGATTTCAGTAATTCTTCGAATACTGCCCTGCTTCTTCTTCACTGTATCTTTTGAACATTATTTATAAAAATTCAATTTTCCAATTCTTACAATACACATACAAAAAATAAAGTAAAGGGAAAAATGGGAGGACCAGATGATGAATAACAAACCACTCCAAGCCACTCTGCAAACATATCGAATCCAGTTAACAAAAGAGCAATCTGAGTACCTTGGAATAGGAAAGGTAGAAGCTCTGGAAAAAAATGAGAGAGAGACAGGGGAAAAAAAGGGTTTAAAAAGGAGTAAAAAGAAAGTGAAAAGAGAAAGATGACCATCATGGACTGCCTTTATAATTTTGCAAGGATAGCAGAGAATAAGACAGAGACTTGATTGTTCCCATAAAACTCCTTCTTGTGTCTTTGTAGCATAATTTTACACTTAGTAGTTTCTATAGTTCTATCACTACAACTATGATTTTCTCTAATTAATCTGTACCAACATCAACTTCCTGTTATTGTATTACTGTACAAACAACATCAAGTGTTTTTTAAGTCCCAGTAAAAGTGAATGCTGACAGTCCCTTTGTGCTTGTTCTTCAGAATATCATGTTTGTCTTAGCTACTGCTTAATATTAGTATACTTCTGATGAAGCTGAAGGATTATGCTTTGCTGATTACTCCTAGATAAATACTGGAAAGTTTGAAGAAGATTGTAGTGGAATGTTTATCCTGCTTTCCCTGAAGAAAATGTAATCAGCCACCTTAACCTTTGTTATATAGAAGATTTGTCTGGGTTACCTGACTTGCAAAAAAAAAACAAAACATGAAATTCTTTGGTTAACCCGATGACATGAAGCTGCACATGAAGTCCACAGCTCACTTTAGGCTTTAATAATGCTGGGAGTTTTCCAAACAGCAAAAAACATTTATTTCATATAGCATCTTTTTATCAAATAATGTAGAATCTTAAGGTGTTTTAGATGTAAAGAACCATACCATATTTTCAGAAGTAGAGGTGGCCTATCCGCTGCCACATAGTATATAACATGCACTGACTGAACCAGCCGCCTTGTGGTTTAAGATTCAGTTCCTCAACCACAGGTATCCCTTTCTTGGAGCAATACAATATGAATAACACAAAATTAAAACGATTTGTCATGGCTGATCTCTTTTAGAAAGCCTGACTCCTTTTTTTTTGTATCTAAGATTCCGACAATAACTTCCATCACCCATTGTGAACAATTTTGACATGAGCTGTATAATTCAATTAAACTGATGCTTAGATCTTGGCTGCAGCTAAAACTTAATTTCACCATAATATAGCAACAGCTTCAAAAGTTATTCTTAATCTTTAACTTTGTCTTTCCATCATCAGCTTCATGATCCATCGTGCCATCTTCCAAATCAGTTCATCCTGAACAGAGTCGCATATTTTCTAAAATTATTTACAATGCTCACTTCTTTGGCTGGAATATGTTCCCATTATATATACAAACCTGCTTTGTGAAGAAATGAGAAATTTAGGATACAGTTAAATAAATAAATCGAAATTTAAAGTTGCAACATTTGCTAATAACAAGGTGGTTAAAATATTTTGGTAAAATATTAGATATAACTGAAACAATGATGCAATGTACCTGCAAAAATACTTTTCTTAGATTCTTCTGGAAGTTGCCAGCTGAATGAGTCAAAAAGAGACCACCATATTCCCTTTGTTTTTTTTTCTGAATTTGCAAACTTGAAGATAGTCCAATCAGACCTAGTGCTGTTCATTTGCAGCACCTATGTATTATTTTATCACATTTATGACCCACTTCAAAAATGGAGCTAGCTGAACACAGTGTCAAACATGACAGCATGACGTACAGCTTAGCTGAAAGCCAATTTCCAGGTATTAGACTCTTACTTTTTATGAGCCAGCATCGCAGAATCAAACATAATTAGTCACCAAGGGCACTTTGTCATTCAGCCTGGAGCATGTGTAGTATATTATTTTAAATAGCTTTTAGGTTGTCTTTCCGTACCTACTAAAAGTTCAACACATTGGAATGAGAACAATATTTCAGTTATTAAATATTATAATTGATCAATACCCATCAGCAGAATGGCTATTATTGCTTTATAGTGATGTGCAGACTTTCGGTTTAATATGGAAGGGTGATACTTTCAAAGCGAAGACAAAATTTCATAAAATGTGCATTCACTTATCAAATAATGTATTTTCAGTCTATGTTAACAATTACAAAGAAGACTTTCCTTCAATAGATGTGTTCTGTTTATACTACATGCATTTTTAAATAAAGTATACTTGAGTCTAAGGAGAATTTGTTTTCTGCATTGATGCTTCAACTTCTGGTAAGCAGCCTTGTCAGGTCCATTGGTATCTTGATCCAAGTTAAAACCAGCCATCAACTGTTTAAAGTGTTGTTTTCATGCTAGCTATGTAAACCTGGGCTCCTAGAAACTATTGAAATCGTCAGAAAAAAAAATTGAAATGCTGAGTCAGAGGTTTTGTTTTGCTGATTTGCTGGGCACCAACCGTCCCCCAAACCCTGTCTATCAACGGCTAAACAAGTTTCTCTCATGTTTGTCACGTATGTCTTTCCTCAGCAGTTCACTTTGGCAACAGAGTCGCTTTCTTTCAGCTTCATGTTGTAACCTTGTCTTTCTTTCTTCTTCCGACTCGTTAACTTGGGGCCTCCTTGCCGGGTCTTTGAGCTTCTTGCTATAGCCTCACACTTCTGGGCCGCCTCGCACTTCCGGGCCAGACAGACAGACAGACACACACACACACACACACACACAATTCCACGCGTAGACGTTTATATATAAGACTATACTGCTGTCTCTCCATTTCTTTTCTTTTCAGATCACTGATTCCAGATTTCTTTGGAGTTGTCAGTAAGTTATTATACCTCTGAGAGTTAAAATGAGTCAGATTTCTGCATTGCTACATTAGCCCACATACTTCAAAGTTCCAGTTTCACAAATTAATACATTTATATTATAGGCTGTAGAAATAACTGTGAATAAACAAATGCAGAAGTTAAAACATTTACAAACAACATAACACTATTCATAGCAACCACAGCACGAAATACATAAATGCTGAAAGCGATGAGTCTAGTTTCTGACATGTCTGTTTTTGAGGTAGGTATTCCCATTCTGACTGCCTTCTAGGACATTGTGGGTTTAGGAATTGGTGCCTTCAAACATTTAAAGAAAATGGTCTTCATGTTAGTGAAAATGAGGCCATGTGATAGGTGATATTTAAAAAGAGTAGGGGCACATACTGTTTATGCAGCATACAGCAGGTGATTAACAAACATCTGAGTTAAAAAATAATGGCTAACTTTCTAGAAGTTTCAGCAAAGCAAGGTATTGAGTCATGCTAAGTTAGAGCATCCATCTGCTACTGAACCTGCTTAACTCATATCAGAGTCATGAGGGACATACCCATACTCAGCTGAACTAAAATGTATATTTCTAAGATATGTGATAAAAAATTACAGCACCTGGAGAAAAAAAGCAGCAAAACAGGAGAAACATTCAAAATCCTCATCAACAACCAGTTGTGGAATTTTATTGCAGGAATACAGAACTTTAAGGCAAAATTGCTAACCACTGTCCAAATATAAAGCATAAAAACTGTACTTCTTAATTTACAGTTACAAAGCAAGAAGCAACTGCCTTGAAAATTTAGCTAATACTGTATTCTGTTCCTAAAATGTGAATTTAGAATATTTGAAATTTTTGGGTGAGTAGTATGGACAGCTTAGTCAATTTTATCATTACCGTAGTGTCCAAAAGTTTTGCAAGTGACACAAATGTTGTGTTTTGCAAACTTTGCTGCTTCAGCATTTTCAGATTATTTTTTAAAAGTTTCTATGATGTGCCAAAGAGCAATTTTAAACATTTAATAAGTTTCAAAGGCTTTTATTGGGAAATACCTCAAATTTATGTAAAGAGTCTATATTTATAGTGTTGAGCCTTCTTCTTCATAACTTCTGCAACTTACTCTGGCATGCTGGATATCAGCTTCTGGGCCAAATCCTGACTAATGGTGATCCATTTTTGCCTTTTTAGTGCTTAAAGTTGATCACAATTTGTGAGCTTCTGCTTGTCCACCCGCTTTTTGTGAATTGACCACAGATTTTCAATGCGAATATTAACGGTTTTGCTGGCCACAGATCCAAACTTCCAATGTTTCAATTTCTGAGCCACTTCGTTATCACTTTTGCCTTGTGACGTGGTGCTCCATCATGCTGGAAAATACACAGATCATCACCAAATTGCACATGGATTGGTGGGAGAAGTTGCTGTTGAAGGACGTTTTGATACCATTCTTTACTTATGGCAGTATTCTTAGGCAGAATTGTGATTGGGCCCACTCCCTTGGATGAGAAGAAACCCCACATATGGATTGTCTCAGAATGCCATGTTCACTTTTTCCTTCTCTGGACAATAAATTTTCGAGATGTCCCATTCATCCAAAAAATAACTTTGCACCAGTCTTCTGCTGTCCAGTCTTTCAATCTGTCCTTGATGTTTTTCTTGGAAAGAAGTGACCTTTTTTACATTCTATTCATCCCCTGCAACTGCATAAGTTTTGTATTTAAATTTTCACTTACCCTTCTGCAGTCGTTAGATGGTATCTGGATTGAGAAGGTCTCACTGCAAGGTATCCAGCCTTGTGAAAAAGTGTCAGCATACAAAATGTGAGCACACTGACAATTCCATTCCAATATGGAGGCTCTCATTAAAGGATTCTCCACCCAAAAGTGATTTTTTTAATTGTTACTTACCCCATGTACTTTGTAGTGGGGGCTGAGAAAATTTTTAATCTCATGTTTTCTTGGAAAAAGTACATAAAAGAGATTCTCATAAATGCAATGGATAGGTGAAAAAAAATTCTCACATTACTCATGTCACATAATCCACATGCTTTTTATACAGTCCCTAGCTGCAAATGTGCAAAGTGAGAGCATTTTTGATAAAATGTTGTTAAATAATTACTTCCTGAATTATCAGGGGCTATGTAGACAGAAACCCAAAGACTCATGGGAAGGACTTTTTGAATTGAAAACATGACTCACATTTATAATGACTATGTGCTTTAATGGTCCAATGACTCAGGTCCAGGTTTTCTGTTTCTCATTCTTTTTTCTTTTTCTATTTCAGGTCAGGTCAGTTCTTAAGGCTAATGGAGTCCCAATTTCTTTTACACCTTCTTTATGCATTTTTCTACTTATTGTCTTGAAATTTTAAGCCACTGTCATCTCTAAACCTCTACCCTTATTATCAGCCAGGCATCATGACCTTCCTCCTGCTCCTCCCATCTCATGGGAAGCTATCTAAGAAAAACTCAGCATTCTCCACAATTCCAATTATTAGCATGTGTAATGTAAAAATTGTTCACCATCTGTATGCAGGACCGTTCTTAGGCATAGGCAAACTAGGCAACCGCCTAGGGCCCCCACTGCCAAGGGGGCCCTGCCGGGCGCTTTTTTTTTAACCAAATAGCCTACAACTTACAGGTCCATATATTTCAGAAGTACAAATTTTCTCTGGTGGCAGAATTATCAATATGGTTACGCGCGAGCAAAGAGGAAACAGTGACGATGACAGGCAGAATCGAGGTGACGGAGTGGTGGGTCCCCAGTCGGAGGACATTGATCATCCACCTTAACTGCCTCCAAGCGTAGCGGAAGCTGGGAAGATAAAAACCATTCCACAAAGCGACTCGACAGTGGGTGGTTTGCTCCGTCCCTCCATCTGCTCTGCTATAATTATACATGTAGGCTAGTCGCATTATCATTAGTCTGTGTATACATGTTCATGAGTTCTATCTGGCACTAATATAATCAAGAACACTGGTCTATGGTCTACTGTACCATCGGTATTTTTGTATGTACAAGTGAGTAATCATTAGCTAATAACGCAACTTGATTTTGTCCTCCCTGCTTGAAAATGAAGCGAGCTAATTAGTCTGGTGCTGCTAAACGTAAGAAAAAAGCCGCTGAACAGGCTTTTATTGGTTCGCAAAGAGAAGCTCTGTTGAACTTTGTCGCTCGCAAAGATGAAGGTTCTAGCTTTAACACTAGTGGCAGGAACATAAATCTCTCATCTGAGGTCCATTTTGCAACTTCACAATTCAATTTTATCCTCAGCTGCTGGGGAGAGGTGGACCCCCTCTTCCGGGGCCCCCTACCTACGCTCCATGCCTAGGGCCCCCAAAAACCTAAGAACGGCCCTGCTGTACATCACCACTTGAAAAAATAATGCTATGCATTTGGCTGCTTATACCATCTGTCGCCTGCATCTATTAAATCTTTGGCACTTTTCTCCACAAGTTATGGGACTTCCCTCCAGATTCTGTGTTTTGGGCAATTGGCATCAATTTCAAGAAAAACAACAGTAACTTGTATTACACCAAACAACATAAAATCAGTCAAGAGGATAAAATTAGATAAGAATCTTAAAATACAAGGAGCAAAACCTTTTAAAAAGAGAGCACACAGTTCACACTCTAAAAGTCTATTAAAATGTAGCACTGCTGTCTCGCAGTAAGGACATCATGGGTTCGCATCCCAGGTCCTCTCTGCCTGGGGAATGCTTTGAGTAGTGAGAAATGCACTTTATAAATGTAAAGAATTCTTCTTCTTCATCTTCTTCTTCTTATTATTATTATTATTTACCAGGTGTAAAAGCATAAATGATCATTATTTTATACCTTTCCATTTACTGAAAGCCATTTAATAAGCAGACTGAGGAGCAGTTCCTTACAAACTAATGAAAAGTAGTGCTTAAAATTAAGATTGTTTGATTTTCAAGCAGTCTGTGTTTTTTTCAGTTCAAGTGTGCTCATTTTTCCATCTTGTTCGTGGAAGACTGACACCATTTAGATTTAGAGATGTAAAACACCAACAAAAATACAAAGCCATAGAGTGTTTACAAACTTATTTATGCACACAGTATGTGTAGTTTAATATACATAGATCTAATTACTTGTTTCAAAGGAACAGTTTAAATTTAAGAAACATTAATTCAATGAATTAAAGAAAATTTAGTCATAAAAACAAAAAACAAGGTAATAAAAGATATTAACTGCAGGTAATTGAAAACAAAAGCAAAGTACTTAAGTAAAATAAAGTTCTGCAAATCCTTTCCAATTATCAAAATCAGCTGGACCTTGGCCAGCCATCCACCCTCCCTGCTGCAAGGTATCTTACAATATGGCATGACGCATGGTAGTCCATAACAGTAGTGTAATCATATGATGGTCAATACTGTGTCACCAGTCACACTTGGTCTTACCAAATGAATATAAGGAAACTGCAAAAAAAAAAAAAAAAAGAACTAATAGACATTTCTGAAATATTAACACCTGAACGACCAGTTCTAAGAAGTTTATTATTTTGTGAAATTATGATCTTCAGGTTGGAATTAAATGCTGAAACCAGCAAATCTTTGCACAGTTTGGGATTCCCACAGCAAGCAGCTCTTTTGCGTAAAGTAATCTTCTTTATCCTTACAAATTTATGTAAGCAGACTTGCATCTATGGTTCATAGCACACGGTTATGCAGTGTAAGCATTAATATGACCTGCTATCTAAGGCTTAAGCTAGGTCATTGATGGCTTTACACATTTACAAAAGGATGTTTAAATCAGCCTAAAGCCTAGCCCGAAGGTGATGTGAAAACAAGACTGATGTCATCAAGCTATCTAGCGCTGGTAATGATCCTTTCTGCAATAGTTTGAATCCAGCATAGTTTAGAAATAGAATAATGTGGTAGCCTGTCAGTAAAGTATTGCAGTTATCATTTACACTTGAAACAAATGCAGTAACATTTTTTGTATCATGTACAGTAAACTAAATGACTTCATTTTAATGTGTTTCTTAGATGGAAACAGCAATGCTTGGATTCTGTATAAAAAGACAGATCACTGCCCAAGAAACATCCACAGTAAATTTCCGGTGGTCTAAAAAAAATTAACCTTTCGACTTTCCACATTTAAAGTCGGCAGTATGCTGATAGTGTTTGCAGAATTCCCAACTTGTAATACCATTTCTATTTAGTCTTAGTTTACAGGCAACATGTAATCATTCATCAAAAGCTTAACTCACTGCAACAGTTAATTAATGACACAGTAGGACAACAATCATTAGGTTTGATTGATAAGTACATTTGAGTGTCATCCACGTTAAGAGTGAAGATGAATTTTAAACTGCAATGTTTCTATACAGCTTTTTTGCTACTCCAGTGTTCAATGTTTTTTAATGTGTCATAAAGAGAGTTTGGGAAAGGTTTTGACATTATGCAATAACAAATTTTCTATTTATTGAGTAAGTTTCTGATTTCTTTAATAATTATAACTGAAGACATTGCTGTATTGTTACTAGTTTCTGATGAGATTACATTAGACTTCTCCATGCCAAAGATAACTATGTATTTATTATAGTAATATTATTATTTTATTATGAAGTAATGTAGCTTTAAAAGTAGTATAGCATGAAATGTGGACATTTGGAAGCCACAAAGAAATGTACCAAGGGACAGTGAGCAAGTGTGATGTTTTTTAATTACTTACTTTCATAGATGTAAATTAAAAGAGCAATGAGAAGTGTTTTTTACTACCAGACAAATCAGCAGAATTTACTGTTTTTCTCCATTACGGTCTCAGTGCATTAATACACAGCAGAAAAAATGGTTTCAAAATCAGTAGTTCATAACCAGTAAATGATTTATATCAGGATTCTCACGTTAAGTCCTGGGATACTACTGTGGCTGAAGGTTTTTATTTCAACCGGTTTCATAAATCAGTGGATCAGTCTTAATTCTATTTGATCAAAAACTTTTTTCCTCATGTTATTTTGCATTCAGTACAATATGGTAGTATGATAATTACATTACATCAAAAACCTGTATATTTTGCCAAAATTTAAACCCTTTCTTTTAACATATTTTTTTATAATTCACATTTTTCTGTGGAGTTTGCATCCTTAATTATATCCCAATACTGACAATTAGTGACAAGCACTGTAGACACACTGTTACATTCACTTGCATGGTAATTAGCAAGAAAAGGCCTTAATAACCAGAACAGTATAAAGGAACACTTTCTTAAAAGACGTAAAAAAAGAAAAATAGTTCACCCCAGAGAAGCACACACAAATACCTGCACTTGCTGTATTCCAATATAAATTTCGCAAAGTAATTTTGTAATTTTGGGATGACCTAAAAAGACAGAAACTAGAAAATAACAGCTTGCTTAATGAAGGCAGGAGTCCAGTTAAAAGCAGACGCTGGGGTGAACACCTGCAATTCCGGTGTTCCGCAGGACTGAACTATGGATTTAGTCCTTTTACTAAGCCTTAATAATTAGCACACAAATGAACATGACACTGAAGTAGCTACTGTCCTTTAGCATTCAGTGTCATTTGCATCTGCATCTGCACTGCTTGTCACTATCTGTTAATATTGAAATACAATTAAGGAAGCAAACTGCACAGAAAAAGGGGAAATAAAAAGAAAATGGTAAAATAAATTTAATTGTTTAAACCTGTGGAAAAAACATACAACTGTATGTTGTGTACAGGAGCACCTGCTTTTCTCAATGCAAAATAGGAGAAGAAAAAAGGCCAACAAATTAAACAAAATAAAATAAATAAATAAATAAATAAAATCTTTGGCACACAATGGTACCCAGTGGTGCAACAGGCTGTTTTGAGGGGGTATGGAAGATTCTTTTGTGGGGACCTATTCTGCATGCATTTTATAAAGCAAAATAATTGTAATAGTCAAAAGCTATACATGCAAGCATTGGTGTGCCAACCAATCATAAACATTGGGGGGTGGGGTTACAACAGTAATCAACAGTAATAATGCAATTTTTCTCATGCACTGTGTGCTGTTTGGATGATAATATTATATTGACAAGGTTCAGTAGACAGGGATCATGGGTAAATGGTTAAAGATAATCATTCTATTTTGATTTCACTTAATTTTGTGATTATATTAGGATAGTTGGTATATTTTAGAGACCTTAATCTAATTTATATCTTTATAGTTTATGGGGTTGCATTGTAAAATTATGAGGTCATCATCACTTAAACTGAGGTTGGTGGATTAGAGAGAGCTACCTGTGTAAAACTCATACAGTAGCAAGTAAAGGGTCGTTTTTTCATTCTTATGACATAGATATCATCTTCTCAGAGAAGGGTGAAAAGAAATAAATGATAATGAAACAAAGAAAGCCTGCCAAGACAGCCCAATTGCTACATGTTTCTAATATGTCACATTTCAAGCATGTATTCTGTTGACTGAGTCTTGCAGTTAGATGTTGCCATGGTTGAATGTCCCCTTCAACTATTCTGATATGGTCAAATCAATTCTAGGTCATCTCTCACATCCTGCTCTATGTACTGTACAGATTGACAATGGTGAACTTACTCAAAACATCTTTAAGTTCTTGTGAGCTAACAAATTCACAAATGAACATCAATAATTTGAAGTCAGCATGTCAAAAGTCAGCATATCACTGATATTTCTGGTTGTCTATTAAATCATGTCTACCCAATGAATTAATTTTTATTAATTTTGCAGATTCAGAATACATATCGATGCATAATCATATTGGATTTGAATTGCTTGCAAAATCAGTGTTGAATCATTTTTACCTACAGCCTGAATGTATCCTGAGTAGCTTGTAGCATCATACAGACTTTTCAATTCATTTCTATCATCACGACTTTTTTCTCGCTTTGATGCAGGATGGGGAGGGGGTTGGTTGCCCCTTTGAGTCCCCTATGAGTCCCCATAGACAGTGCACTATCCATACAGATCTTATTGGCCCTCTGTTGGTCAGGGACCCCTATGTAACATACTCTTATTTGCTTTCCTCATGGTACCCCAGAATTGAACTTGATAACCACTGCTTTGTTTGATCTATTCCAAATTAAATCAACTGTTTTAATTATTCTGTAAATAATTTGTGGGGGTTTCTGACTGCCGATACTCAATTTAGCTTCAGTGGACAATATACCTTCTTACAAAGAAGAAACTGAATTTCTTATTTTTAGAATTTAAATTTTGAAAACAGACTGAGTCACAGTGGTGAAGTGTTGGGTCCATTATCCTGTGTTAAAATCCCACAGCTGCTTATTCTCTGTATTGAGTGTGCGCACATTCTCACTGCTTGAGTTGTTTCTCAGTAGACTCCAGCTTGTGCTCACATCCCCAGAGATGTGTGTTAAACAAACTGACAACTTTTAAATGACCTAGTATAAGAGGGTGCGTTTGGAACTAGCATATCATCCAGGGCTGGGTACCTCCTTGCTCTCATTGCTGCCAAGGTAGGCTTCATCCCCACCACCCTCAACAGTATTAAATGGGCTTAAGAATCTAGTGATATTTGTATTTATTTCAAAGCAGCGTGCTCTGTTTAGCTTAAAGGCTGGTTTTCACCTTTGTTTTATTTTTCTGTAACTTAATATCATACAAATGAAGAAGCGTAAGCAGAAAGTCTGTAATATGTTCTTTCCAATTTTACAATAATGTTTGATTTTATGTGCTAGTCCGACTACTAGAAGCCGCTTGTTCACTGTAAATGTATGATTCATAGATTACTACTGTTCGTCACTCTGCATAGTCTACAGTCACATACTTACTTGTGACTCTGTTCAGTTTGTTCAGATTGCTTACTACATTTTCATTTGAGTCTGTTTTATGCAGGCTGGTATGAAAACGTCCTTCAGATTTACTGCAACGCTTTTTCATTGCAGTACACTGGCCAATACAGAAAAGCAAATGACTTTTTCACAGAAGGAGAATATGTTCTTGGCTCCCAGCTGTTCACAAGAGGTTTGAAGGCAGCAAAAGACATTATCAGTGAAAGTTTTTTATTTATTTATTTATTTTTAGAAAGGCTCAAAGGGGGCATCTTTAGACAGGTGATAATAAATTTCGGGAACAAAACATCTAAAGCTTTTTGAAACCTAGCAATAATGTACTCTTTGCTTCCTATGCACTCTGTGCTTTTCTATTTGCTGCTGAGCTGGGGGTAGGGCACAGGTTATGGAACACCAGAGTATTGCTTTTTCTAGCACACTATATTGCTTGTAGATATCTTTTCCAACCCATTTCCAGGACAATAAATTGACAAAAAAAAAATAAATAAAAGGCTGGTGTTTATAAGTTTATCGCTGGATGGCATCAACCAAGATAATACTGATCAGTTTGTGACTGATGTTAGCATTTAATTATTTGTGATTCACTAAATAGTTTTCTTTTTTATACACCTTTAAATTGTATACACTTATTTTCTATTTAATAGAAGTTGAGCTTTTTATACAATTTTTCTTCTTGAAACAATCTGATTGTAATTTCATTTTTTTAATTCCATACATATTAGAATTTAACCACAGGATTTTAAATGTGGAGATGGGGCCTTGCTGACTTCAACTGCAGACGTTAGGAGGCAGAGCTGGAGGACTCTGGGGGGAGAGCCTGTCCATAT
This sequence comes from Erpetoichthys calabaricus, assembly GCF_900747795.2. NCBI lineage: Eukaryota > Metazoa > Chordata > Cladistia > Polypteriformes > Polypteridae > Erpetoichthys > Erpetoichthys calabaricus. Next base: position 57,147,119 of record NC_041407.2, read on the forward strand.
CAGGGGCCGAGGTAGTTAAAAAGCTCCAAGGTGATGGGGCCCCTGGGGTGGACAAGGTTCACCCTGGGTTCCTCAAGGCTCTGGATGTGTGTGGGGCTGTCCTGGTTGATACATCTCTGCAACATTGCATGGACATCGGGGGCAGTGCCTCTGGATTGGCAAACCGGGGTGGTGGTCCCCCTTTTTAAGAAGGGTGACCGGAGGATGTGCTCCAACTATAGGGGGATCACACTCCTCAGCCTCCCTGATAAGGTCTATTCAGGGGTGCTGGAGAAGAGAGTTTGGTCGATGGTCGAATCTCGAATTCAAGAGGAACAATGCAGATTCCATCCCGGCCGTGGAACACTGGACCTGCTCTTTCACCCTAGCCAGGATCCTGGAGGGGGCATGGGAGTTTGCCCAACCAGTCCAGTGTGTTTGTAGTTTTGGAGAAGGCATTCGACCGTGTCCCCTGAAGCATCCTGTGGGGTGTGCTCCAAGAGTACGGGGTACAAGGCTCGTTGTTACGAGCCATTCAGTCCCTGTACAGGAGAAGCAGGAGCTTGGTAATAAGTCGGACTCGTTTCTTGTTGAGGTTGGACTCTGCCAGGGCTGCCCTTTGTCACCGATTCTGTTCATAAGTTTTATGGACAGAATTTCTAGGCTCAGCCAAGGAGCGGAGGGGGTATGGTTTGGTGGCCTCAGAATCTCGTCTCTGCTATTTGTGGATGACGTGGTTCTGTTGGCTTCATCGGACAGTGACCTCCACTTCTCACTGGAGCGGTTCGCAGCTGAGTGTGAAGTGGTGGAGATGAGAGTCAGCACCTATAAATCCGAGGCCATGGTTCTCAGCCGGAAAAGGGTGGAATGCTCTCTCTGGGTTGGGAACACATTACTGCCAAGTGGAGGAGTTCAAGTATCTTGGGGTCTTGTTCACAAGTGAGGGAAGAATGGAGCAGGAGGTCGACAGATGGATCGGTGCGGCATCCGCAGTATTGCATGCTCTGCAATGGTCCGTCGTGGTGAAGAGAGAGCTAAGCCAAAAGGCGAGGCTGTCGATTTACCAGTCAATCTACGTTCCTACCCTCACCTATGGTCATGAGCTTTGGGTAGTGACCGAAAGAGCAAGATCGTGGATACAAGCGGCCGAAATTAGTTTTCTCCGCAGGTTGGCTAGACTTTCCCTTAGAGATAGGGTGAGGAGTTCAGTTATCTGGGAGAGACTCAAAGTAGAGGCGCTGCTCCTCCGCATTGAGAGCAGTCAGTTGAGGTGGTTTGGGCATCTAGTCAGGATGCCCCCTGGACGCCTCCCTGGCGGGCATGTCCCACTGGGAAAAGGCCACGGGGCAGACACAGGACACGCTAGAGTGATTATATCTCCCGGCTGGCCTGGGAACATCTCGGGGTCCTCCCAGAGGAGCTGGAGGAGGTTGCCAGGGAGAGGGAGGTCTGGGCTTCCCTGCTTAGGCTGCTGCCCCTGTGACCCAACCTCCGATAAGTGGTGGATAATGGATGGATGGATTTTAAATGTTCACTGTAAAAGATACAATTTCTCTGCAATGCAGATTAAACATCTGTTTCTCAGGCTGAGCCATAAAAGAAATTTGTTCAAACACAGACTTTCCTCAGATAATGTATAGAGGTTTTTTAGGACATGTGAAACAAGATGTCTGACCTATGTAAAATTATGTGTGATTTGCTAATAAAGTCATGCGCCAACTTACGGTTTCAATTGGGACTGGCCATTTGGCCTTATGTTAAATTGGGCATATTTTGGTCATAAAACGTATAGGTTATTGCAATTTGCACTGTAGGTCTGGTACAGGTCACCGGTATACATCCTTTATAACTATTGCTATGAAGTAGCACAATTCAACCTTCATGTAAGATTGTGCTTCTCAACCACTATATTGTGCCACTAGTGTGTTGTTGATTGCTGTTGTTGGTTCATGAATGGGTCACATTGAGTCACCTAAACCTGTGTTTCTCAACCACTTTGTCACAACTCAGGTTACTATCGAAGGGTCGCAGGTTGTCGCTGTTGGTATGCAAGTGGTTGTGTGGTGGGTCGCCTAAGAGATCGGCTGTGCTGCACAATGATACCTTATTTCTAAGTGAGTTTGTTTCACCAAAGGAGTGGATTGCAATTGCTGCTAGTGTTGTGAATTAACTTAAAAAGTCAAAACTGTCGCACGGGACCGTAAGGGTTGAAAAACACTGGTATAAGGGAAGGGGTTTGCCAGCTGAATGCATTAGCCACGTGGAGTGGCAATGATTAAAACAAACCTTAAAGGGCCCTCCAAGAGTCAGAAAATATAGGAGACCCTGTAAAATAGTAATGAATAAAACTTAAGATTTATTACTGTATGTGGTTTTGGCTTTTTCTAGAATAATATTACTATATCGTTTTCCTATGGCTCTCAGCGATAAGTACGAATCGCTTTAACTCATTCGACCATAAATCAGTGCAGGATATGCAGGATAATGTGGTTTTATTTTGCTTAAGTATACATTTTCAATTTGTAATAAAGTTTAAAGCATGCTGCTTGATCTGTGGGTGGTAGAATGATGTAGTCATTTGTAATACTTTGTCACAGCTAGTGAGGCTATATCCACACTGCTACATTTTCATTTTAAAACTATATTTATAAATGAAAATGATCTCCATCTGCCCTAGTGGTTTCACATCATTTACGAAAGTATCTCCACCCACACTAAAATGACTGAAAATGCATATGATGTAGCAGTTCACCTACACATCTGTGCATCGGTGGAAACAGGAATAGAAAGTGTCCTTCCATGTTAAACATTTATTTGTAGCTTGCATTTACACATAAAGAATAGATATGGAGAATAAGAAAAGCAAAAAAAAGAGGTTGTTTTGTTTGGACAAATGAAGAGGTAGAATTGTTATTGAGAGTAATGCAAAAGTATAACATAAGTAAAGAGGCTGAGAAAATGTAGTGAGCAGGAAAGAATTAGGGAAGGACCACATAATAAGCACAAACTAATCAGAGCATGATTACAGTCTGTGTTTTCAAAACACTACATTTTGACCCAACCACACTGCAGTGCTTAGCTGCCATTTTCAGAAATACATGGCTCTGGAGAGCATTTTCAAAGGTCTCTATTTTCAGTGGTTAAAAACACCTGGGTATTGTGTACAAAAGGCAAAAATGAAGACTAATGTTGTGTGGACGTAGCATGATACAATGGTGCAATTACAATACTTTTGGTTTTATGTGTTTCACAAGGTAGCCCAGTTTCCATTTCTCAGATATTCACTTGTTAATTTGATAAGCGTCCATAAAACAGCTTACTATGAGTGTGTGAGCGTGTTTGTTAAAGGGAACGTTATTATGATGCTTCTCTAGTTTGCTGTGACCCTTCAGACATGGCCATTTTAACCCTTTAACCGCCAACTCCCTAAATATTCCCCACGCCAGGCGAAATCTGAACAATTTTTGTTTTTTTACTTTTTTACATTTTTTTTACATTTTTTACATTTATTCAAGCAGTATTGACCACTAAATGTTGTGCAAGTTGCCAGTGTATACACGAAATCTATAAATGTAACCTGAATTCTCAGCTAAGCAAAACATCTTAATACCAAACCGTGCCCTTTTCAATGGTAGATACTGTCGAAACTGTAAGCGGCCCTTCCACGACAATAAACTTTCATCAACTGCAACTGACGGTCCTGGCATGTAGGGCAACTGAAATGCTTCAAATAAATGATCAATCAAAGGACGTAGCTTGAACAAGTGGTCGCGGTTTGGATCTTTCTTATCTGGCTCGTTTCTGTTGTCATTCAAATGAAAGAATTTCAGCAGCAAAGAGAATCGGTTACGTGTCATGACAGCTGCAAAAATAGGTGTTGCATACATAGGATCTGTAGACCAGTACATCTCAATATCTGGTTTTCTGATTATTCCCATCAACATCAAAATCCCAATGAATTTTTTCATTTCGTTTTCATCAGTGTCAAACCAAGCACGAACACGGGAATGTGGAGGTAAATTGGGATTTTTCTCAATAAACTGTGCTGCATACAGATTTGTCTGATGAACAAAATGTCTGATCAAATCAGGTGACACAAACAGCTCATAAAACTGCTCAGCAGTGTAATTGTTTACATCAACAATAAAGCCACATGTTGCCTCAAACGAATGCAGAAAAGGTAGTTCACCACGGGCAGCAGCCCAGCTGAGATGCTGGGGATACACCCACTCAGCGCCGTCATCCGATGCGTCTTCATTCACAATATCATGCAGCGCACGTTGCTGCTCATCACTGTCACTAAAATCTTCTTCAGAACTGCTACAATCATGATCAGAACTGTCCAAAATCGCCTGCAAAGCCTCACTTGAAGTCAGTTTACGTTTCGCCATATTCACAGCTGTTACATGCGAATCACGTCACATGACCGGCCAAAACAACCACAGACTTGTCGAAATACAACGTAGTAATAATACCCACGCCAAACCGTCAGTTATACTACTTGCCAGGCATTCATATAACCACAGGCAAATGTGCCGGATAATTCCGGCAGTATGGCGTTAGCATTAAAACAACGGTGCCGGATATATCCGGCAGAGGGCGGTGAAGGGGTTAATTAAAATGGATGTCTGTATGACCTACCAGTTTTCATGTAAAATATAAAATTACTCAAATCTTTTTTTTGATTTGTGTATATCCTTTTGAAAACAACATTTTTAAAGCAGTGAAATACAAATGTATTTATAAATGTTGAGAGACCCTATCTTGCACCTAGTGATCCCCTTTAATTATCCATAATTGGATTAACTAAGCTTTAGAATGTTATATCATTTTTCTGAACATAAAAAAATGGTGATGGAAGTGCTATAATTACGAAGTGATTCTGGGTATTTTTTGAAAGAAATGTGCTTAACTTTCAAACCTGGTTACGGCCTTTGTAGATTTTCCTCTCAAAATTAGGAGAAAAGTAAAAACCATAAAACAATTCCATCCCAAACCTAAGCTCACTAATAAGTGTATAAATATATTAATTAAACAGTAATAAATGAATAAAAAATTTAAGAAGTAAACATAGAGATAAAATAATATAGCTTAAAGTGAGCAAAAATGAGAAAGAAAATTAAATTAAAATAACAAATTCAAAAAATCATTAAATAATTCTATTGCTAAACACACTAAAGCTGAAACTACAACATATTCTATGAGACGAGCAGAAGTCAAAAATTCAAAAATACCCAAACTAAATAAATCTTTAAAGGGTTTCTAAAAGATCTAGATAGAGAGCAAAGGGTCATAGGCAAACATGAACTAATTTCACACATTTGGCAGAAAGGAGTCTTTTATAGACCTCTCATATACCTGTGGCACTAATGACTGCAGCACATGAGAGACCTTAATTAAAATGGAGTCCCAACTCTCCTTTTTCAGAATTTAAAAGACATAACTGAGAGTAGAAGACTGGGAGAAAATATAAAACACAAAGCAAAAAAAAGACAAGAGTGAGACAGTGTTAACACTACCAGAGTTTCTTCCTTTCACGTCCCCTGTGCTGCTTAGATAGTGTTATAATTTTTGTGAAATTTTCAATTTATTTAATAATTTTGTATGTATCTAACTGTATTTGTATTTTTTTCTTGTCATTATTATACAATTTTGTAATTTTCTTTAAAAATGTGGCTGCCATTTTGATTATTGCAGCTACTGCCATCTTGTAGATTGTTTTGGAGACTGTGGCAATTTTTGGCATAGCAAAGCATTCCCTGTTTCCATCTTGTGATTCGAGGAAGGTGTTTGCTATGTCACTTTCAGGAAGTACATACAATGACTGTGTGTTCCTGGGGGGTATTTTTCATATGTGGATTACTCGTTTAGCTGGATGTAATTGTTGACGATTTGGCCTGATCCTGGATCTGTCGGTTTTTCGAAACTCTTGCTGGATGTGTTGTCATAGCAACACATCCTAATCCTTTGTTCTATGTAAACAAGGATTAGCTCACACACTTAATCAGTGTCCGTGCGTGGAATTCATCAAGTCATGACTTCGCCGTTCATGAATGAGTGACCAATTGATATCGGTACGCAAATTATAAGAAGAGAATTTCATATAGAGAAGGGTTTGCACGATCGGCAAGATCCTTTATTGCTCCCGGAGGAAATTCTTTTAGAAAGATACCGCTTTAGCCGAGGGGGAATATTGTACCTCAAAAATTTATTAGGACCTTATATTCGAAGTCAAACTAGGTGAAGTTGGGCTCTCACAACCACATAGACAGTATGCATTGCTTTGAGGTTTTTTGCAAGCGGCACTTTTTTATATACTGTAGGCGATGCGGAAAATCCATCTAAAAGTGCAGTTTGCCAGGCAATTCGTAAAGTCTGTTTGGCTCTGAAATATTTCCTTCAGGTTTTCATAGTGTTTCCTGGACACCTGCGTGTGCAGACAAAAGAGGCGTTTCATGCCATTGCAGGTAGGTAATACATAGGCTAAAAAACCCACAGTTCCATAAAGAATCTCACAATTAGCCTAACATTCTCATTACCCAGGGTTTCCAAATGTGATTGGGGCACATGGGACTGATCAGAGTGGAGTTTGATCAAACATTATTTGGAAAATGTACCTCTCCTCCTGATGAATAATCAGACACAGTGTCTTCATCAAATATTTGACCTTTGTCGATATCTTGTTGGTCAGACACAGGTTCTAGGGATATGACATTCCCTGCAACTGACCCAACAAAAAAAGAGGGCTATATGGAACCTACCTATGGCACACATTGAGGACAAATATATGCAATGACCATCCTTTACCTGAAATGAAGTGACCGCTGCATCCTCCCACTGGTTCTGAGGAGGAGCTTCCCCCTGGAATGCCCTCAGAAACAGGGCGATGGGCATTTTGCTGGAGAGCCAACTCTTCTGTAGGGGTTAGGTCTGGACCGCGTGGACCTCCACCTGTTTTTTGCTTGTCTGCCTTCTTATTAGCTTTAAAATTAATGTTTTTTATATTATATATGATTATTTATGTCAACAATTCTTTAAATAGTTATATACCAATATTTACCAGTTTGAAGTATATTCTTGTACTTCACTTTAACCTGTTCCCATGTTCTCCTTGTGCTCATGTTTCATCTGGAATTATCCATCCATCCATCCATTTTCCAACCCGCTGAATCCGAACACAGGGTCACGGGGGTCTGCCGGAGCCAATCCCAGCCAACACAGGGCACAAGGCAGGGAACCAATCCTGGGCAGGGTGCCAACCCACCGCAGATCTGGAATTATGACATATTAAATAATAATTAATCTGACACATAGGAAATGAAACGCTGCATTCAATAAGTACAATGTACACTACTTAGCGTTTAATTTGTCGGCCACTTTTTGCCAGCCGTCTTTTCTGGTTTGGGCTGCTTTTGCAGTGTTACCCCTTGTGCATATTATATCTTGAAATTCTTCATGTCCTTCGAATAAAAGGTCTTGCGCCGTTTGTGTGAAAAAAAAATGCACCCGTTCTTTCGTAATTTTGTTACAGCCTATCAAAGACTTGCTGATCATGTTTTCTAGACTCAATATATATGGGCCTTTTCACTCAGCGCGGGCGCGCGCATTCATCTTGGATGATTAGATCCAGCTCGACTAATCTACTACACGGCTGCGTTTGAAAAACCGACCTATCCCGGATGAGTGTCACCGGCATTAACTCATCCAAGATGAGGCATCTGATCTCGGATGATTTAAGCGACGTACGAAAAATACCCCCCTGGTCTCAAAGATTTTGGATTCCCAAAACAAACAACTATTAGCTTTCTAAAAGAATGTTCAGAGGAATAAACGTTCTACTTGTTCTTTTTTGTACTTTAATTTCAGGTTTATGTATGTAAATTATCTAGTTTTTGGTTTGTTTTCATTTACAGTTTTGACTGCCTTAGATGACAATTTGGGCCTTACTATCTTCTGGTGTTTTCTTAACATTTTTAACTCTGCCACCTCCAGCTCTGTCTCCTGCATTCTGGTCAGTACTACCATCTCCAACCCATAATAAATAATAATAATAATAATTAATTTTTTACATTTATATAGCGCTTTTCTCACTACTCAAAGCGCTGTCCACATAGGGAGGACCCGAGAAGCAAGCCCACAATCTCCTTACTGCAAAGCAGCTGCACTACCACTGCGCCACCTGTGAGCATATAATATAGCCAGTATCATTACCGTCTTGTAGACCTTTTCTTAAACTCTTTCTGGTACCCGTCTGTCACAAATCACTCCTGACACTCTTCTCCACCCACTCCACCTGCACTATTTTCTTAACCTCTCTGCCACACTCCCCATTAATCTGTACTGTTGATCCCAAGTATTTAAACTCATCCACCTTCACCAAATCTACTCCCTGCACCCTCACCATTCCTCTGACCTCCCTCTCATTCACACACACATGTATTCTGTTTTGTACCTACTGACCTTCATTCTTCTCTTCTCTAAAGCATATCTCCACCTCTCCAGGGTCTCCTCAACCTGTTCCCAACTCTTGCTACAGATCACAATGTCAATCATAAACATCATAATCCACGGGGACTCCTGTCTAATCTCGTCTGTCAACCTGTCCATCATCATTACAAATAACAAAGGGCTCAGAGCCGATCACTGATGTAATCCCACCTCCACCTTAAATGCATCCATCACTCCTACAACAGACCTTACCACTGTCATACTTCCCTCGGACATATCCTGTACAACTCTTACATACTTCTCTGCCACTCTTGACTTCCTCAAACAATACCACAACTCCTCGAGAGGCACCCTGTCATATGCTTTCTCCAGGTCCACAAAGACGCAATGCAATTTCTTCTGGCCATCTATTTACTTCTCCATCAACACCTCAGAGCAAACATCGTGGCTGTGGTGCTCTTTCCTAGCATGAAACCATACTGCTGCTCACTAATCATCACCTCCCTTCTTAACCTAACTTTCACTACTCTTTCCCATAACTTCATGCTGTGGGGCTCATCAGTTTTATCCCTCTGTAGTTACACATCCACCTTATTCTTAAAATTTGGTATCAGTGCATTTCTTCTCCTCTCTTCAGGCATCCTCTCACTTTCCAAGATTACATTAAACAATCTGATTAAAAACTCTACTGCTATTTCTGCTAAACACCTCCATGCTTCCACAGGTATGTTATCTGGACCAACAGGTTTTCCATTTTTCATCCTCTTCATGTCTGTCCTTAGTTTCTCTTTGCTAATCCGTTGCACTTCCTGATCCAATATCTCCACATCATCCTACCTTCTCTCCTTGTCATTCTCTTTACTCATCAGCCTCTCAAAGTACTCTTTCCATCTGCTCAACACACTCACTTGTGAGTACGTTTCCACCATTATCCTTCATCACCTTAACCTGCTGCACATTTTTCACAGCTCCATCCCTCTGTCTAGCCAAACGGTACAGGTCTTTTTCTCCCATCTAAGTGTCCAGTCTCTCACACAACTCATCATACACCCTTTCTTTACCCTTAGCCACCTCTCTCTTCACTTTACACCTTATCTGCTTGTAGTCCTGCCTACTTTCTGCATCTTTCTGACTATCCGACTTCTTCACCAACCTCTTCCTCTGTATACTCTGCTATACTTCCCCATTCCACCACCAGGTTTCTTTGTTCTTCTTCCTCTATCCAGATGTCACACCAAGCACCCTTCTAGCTATCTCCCTTACTACCTTTGCTCTAGTAGCCCAGTTATCTAGTAACTCTTTACTGCCACCAAGTGCCTGTCTTACCTCTTCCTTCTTCCCTGAATTCAACCTTACAGTCTTCCTTTTTAAAATTCCACCACTCAATCTTTGGCCCTGCCCTCACTCTCCTCTTCTTCATGATATCTGGTGTTGTCCTACAGACGATTATCCTATGCTGCATAAAGACACTTTCCCCTGCCACCACTCCTGCATAGGATATAATCTACCTGTGTTCATCTTCTTCCACTTTTGTTCCTCCTTCCTCTTAAAATATGTATTCACCACAGCCATGTCTATCCTTTTTGCAAAATCCACCATCACCTCCTTATCCCCTCTGTTCTCTTCACCAACATATCCATTGAAATCTGCTCCAATCACCACTTTGTCCCTGAGGTACATTCTCCACCACTTTGTCCAGCTCACTCCAGAAATCTTCTTTCTCATCCATCACACACCCAACTTGAGGGGCATGTGTACTAATAATATTCATCATCACACCTTCAATTTCCAGCTTCATAATCATCACTCTGTCTGGCATCTATTTCACCTCCAAAACACTGTTAACATACTGTTCCATCAGGATAACCTCTACCGCATTTCTCTTCCCATCCACACCATGATAAACCAATTTGAACTCACATCCGATACATCAGGTCTTACTTGTCTTGAAACAGAACAATTTCTTCTACATAGTCAATTTCGACAATACATCTTTTATCCATTCAAGATGAATAATTGGATTGGACAGAATATGATTGCTGAACCTCAAGAGTCCACCCAGCCTGTAGATGTTATCATCTTGCATTCATGTGAGTGCTTTTTATAATCTGCATTTTACTGTAGCAGCTACAATACTACCTAATGACTGGCACGTTTGCATTCCTCACTGCCTCTGCTACATCCTTCTTGGAGTCTGGGTGAACTGTGCTCTGAGTAGGCATCTTTGAAGCATTTAACTTATTCATGAAAAGAGAGAGATTAACATGTTCCCTGAAGAGTTTTATGAAAAGTGTCCAGCAAGATGACCAGAATGTTAACTAATGCGAGAAGGATGTGAAGAAAAGACCAAACTAGAGTTTGACATCTGTTTCTCTCTTTTCATTTCTGAATTAATGTAAACTCATTTTTATGCTGTGTTGGGGATGCACAGAACTGATCTTTAAAAACATGAGAGTTTCTCTTAATGGTGCTATTTAAACTTCTGATGCATTACAATACTGTATTAATCTTGTTCTTACTAATAATAATCTTAGTTACAAACAAGTTAATAACCACTATTAAAATGCAACACATTAATACAAGTGAAAAGCAGAATTAAATGGAATTTGTAAATAAATTAATCAATGTTAGGAAAATTGTAGTATTTTAATTAGCTCTCGTCTCTCTTTTAATAAATCTTTCATAACTTTATCTGTCAGTTTCTTTGCTAAGCTCCACATACAGGTATTCCTGTGGCTGTCGTACAGACTCTTTGACATGTAAAAATTAGTCAATAGTGAGGAGTGAGGACATTTATAAACCATTTTACCTATTCTGCACCTGAAGGTCTCTGAAGACACAAATGGATAAGTGGTATGTGTGTGACGGGGCAGAAGCATTTCTGGGAATTTAATATTATGAAATTCTCAGATGAACTGATTTAATTACACTGCTAGACACATCCCCGCTGAGCCCACTGTATCTCACATACAGTAGGTGTTTGCTAAATTAAATACAACTTGCAAAGTTTACTTAGTTTGGGAGGCAGCCTGTGCTGACAAAGAATATGGCTGGCATACTTTCAGTCACCTAAACATTTAGACTGTCTGTTTTAACATTATATTCAGGTACACAATTTCACACAAAACAGTAAAATAGAGCTAGAGCTCAGGTGAAATCTGACATTTCGCAGGTTTGTATTTTGCACATGTGCTACTTTATGCACTCTTATATATTCAGCTGTGATAATTACAAAATGGCAAATGTTAATCAACAATAGTGAATGATGAAGTTTGTAAGTCTGAAGCAGTGAAGCACTAAATAGTTAATGGTGTATCTCCCTTTATAAAGGTTAATTATCTTTTTCTTCTTTTAAAAGGACATAAATGACAAGTGAAAAATGGTAATAAAAATTACATTGGTAATAAAATAGTAATAACTAGAGCAATAATAATAATAAATGAATGTTTAATTAAAAACACACACTAAAATTTCTAGTTTATGAACCCACAATAATTATCTCATGAAAAACTGAATTATACAGTGCAGTAGCTAAACCAAAGCAATAGGTGAGGTGTTGACACTTAATAAATGAGCCATGAGACAATGTGCTAGATGAACGTTTTAAAGCACATTTTCCATCTTTCGTATTTCAAACTGGTCCTTATGGCCTAGTGGTAAAAAAATAATAATAACAATAATAAGTATAAAAGAAAGAGCCACTCTCTGTGTTAGACTGTTTCTAGAGCACAAACTAACAGGAAGACATTTTTGAACATAAGCCTCTAACAAAATATATTTGGAAAAAGAAAAAAAAAACATTGTTACCAGGGAACTAACCTTAGATTATTAAGAGGCTTTTCACCAAAGTTAGTAGCACGATTATTAATGTGTAGTTTGGTTTTTTTGGGTTGGGGAAACTGCCTTCAAATTTACTCTTTTTCTATAGGCTGTTAAAATCTCCTTCATCACTATACACGGCTGAATTATTATTTTAGTCAATGCATTGAACAGCTGGTTCCTTTCCTTAAACCCATTAGATCATAGTTTCTTTGGTCACACAAAGACATGATATATTCAATAGGAAAGGCTCACGTATGGGAATAGATTGACTGTTATCATTGATTCTCCAATAGGGAACCACCCCACCTCCATGGGATGACTGTCATTGATGATTTTTCATTGGGACTCCACACTTGGGATGACAGTTGTCAGTGATTATCCAAGGGAGACCACCTCTGGGATGACTATCGGTGGTGATTCTCTAATGGAAAGAGGGCCCTGACGACACTAAGAAGGGCGAGATTAGGTCACAAGAAAAAAAAAAAAGGTTAAGAAATACTGCTTTACATAACTCTGTATGTGTTTTATAAGACCAAATGCTCCGCATTCCTACTAGGAGATGAAGTCTTGACTTTATATATGTATATATTTAACTCATAGCTTGCAGTATAGTGATCTGAATTGCCACAAATACAGTCATGTGAAAAAGCAAGTAAATCCATGGAAACTGTTGACTTTTTGAATATATTTAAACATGGAAGCAATGCCTATTTATCATTTATTGGACAAAAATATTAATAGATGTAATATTCTTCTGGGGAAAAAGTAGTAAACTCTTGTTCTCAGAAGTTGGTATTGCCCCATTCGGCAGAAATTACTTCTTATAAGTGTTTTGCATTTGTCCAATAGTCTCTAGCATTGACTTGGTGAAATTTCTAACCACTCCTCCATGCAAAATTCCTTTAGTTGCAAGATATTATGTGCATGTACTGCTTGTTTCAAATCTCCCCACATCATTTCAATAGGATTTAAATCAGGGCTTGGATTAGGCCAGTCCATAACCCAACATTTCTTCTTTTTGAGCTATGCTTTGGCGGATTTGCTAGTGTACTTCAAATCATTATAGTGTTGAAAAGTCAATTTCCAGTTCAACTTACATTCCCCCTTTGTGAATTGTTACCTTATCCTGGTGTTGGTGGGTTGGAGTTTGGGTGTCTCAATGATTCTATACGCTATGTTGCCTGGTACAGTTGCCCCTGGTACAGTCACCCAAGACAAATTGATCATAGGAAAGGGACCAGAAAAAGTGTGGCCCATACCTCTATAGAAAGACAAATCAAGGACTCAGTAACCTTGTCTGGAAAAGGGAAGATGGAACAAGGCCCTGCCATTGGCAAGTGCCTGAAGGTCAACCTGTTACCCTGGAACCCAGCCAGGCAGAGTTCAAAGAAGCAACATGGGTCCATCCTACAGTGGGCCTACCACCTGCAGGAGGAGCCATAAGGGTCTGGTGCATTAGGTTTGGGTAGCATTCGAAGGCAACTGCATTGGCACACTGATTTCCAGCTACCAAAACTGGTTGTAGGGACATGGAAAGTGACCACTCTGACAAGGAAGAAACCTGAGCTAGTGCGGGAGGTATAGAGGTACTGTTGAAATATATTCGGGCTCACCTCAGCATACAGTATAGGCACTGAAACCAGACTCCTGGAGAGGGGCTGGACTTTATTTTACTTTAGAGTTGAATATGGTGAGAGGCATCGGGCTGGTGTGGGCTCACTTATACAATACAATACAATACAACTTATTTTTTGTATACAGTAATCCCTCCTCCATCGCGGAGGTTGCGTTCCAGAACCCCCCGCGAAAGGTGAAAATCCGCGAAGTAGAAACCATATGTTTATATGGTTATTTTTATATTGTCATGCTTGGGTCACAGATTTGCACAGAAACACAGGAGGTTGTAGAGAGACAGGAACTTTATTCAAACACTGCAAACAAACATTTGTCTCTTTTTCAAAAGTTTAAACTGTGCTCCATGACAAGACAGAGGTGACAGTTCCGTCTCACAATTAAAAGAATGCAAACATATCTTCCTCTTCAAAGGAGTGCGCGTCAGGAGTATGCGAAGCACCGCGGCACAAAGCTGTTGAAGGCGGCAGCTCACACCCCCTCCGTCAGGAGCAGAGAGAGAGAGAGAGAGAGATAGAGAGAGACAGAAAAACAAACAATCAAAAATCAATACGTGCCCTTCGAGCTTTTAAGTATGCGAAGCACCGTGCAGCATGTCGCTTCACGAAGCAGCTGCACAGAAGGGAGCAACATGAAGATAATCTTTCAGCATTTTTAGACGAGCGTCCGTATCGTCTAGGTGTGCGAACAGCCCCCCCTGCTCAATCCCCCTACGTCAGGATCAGAGAATGTCAGCGCAAGAGAGAGAGAGAGAAAAGTAAGTTGGGTAGCTTCTCAGCCATCTGCCAATAGCGTCCCTTGTATGAAATCAACTGGGCAAACCAACTGAGGAAGCATGTACCAGAAATTAAAAGACCCATTGTCCGCAGAAATCCGCGAACCAGCAAAAAATCCGCGATATATATTTAAATATGCTTACATATAAAATCCGCGATAGAGTGAAGCCGTGAAAGGCGAAGCGCGATATAGCAAGGGATTACTGTAGCCCAAAATCACACAAGAAGTGCCGCAATGGGCTTTAACAGGCCCTGCCTCTTGACAGCCCCCCAGCCTTGACTCTCTAAGAAGACATGAAGAAACTCCCAAAAAAAACCCTTATAGCCACCTGGCTCAGCACTTGTTTGTTGAAGTTGGACAAGAGGGTCACCACCTTGTGACTTGAAGTCGGTGGGAGGGCTGTGACTCTTGCCTGTGCTTATGAGCTGACAATTGGGTCAGAGTATTTGGCCTTCTTGGAGGCCTCGGGGGAATTGCTGGAAGGTGCTCTTACTGGAGACTTTATTGTTCTACTGGGGGACATTAATGTTCACATGGGCAATGACAATAAATGCCTAGAAGAGTGTAATTGGGAGGAATGACCTACCCCATCTTAACCCAAATGGTGCTTTGTTATTGGACTTCTGTGCTACTCAAAGTTTGTCCATAAAAAATACTATGTTCGAGCATAAGGGTGCTCATAAGTGCTCCTGGTACCAGAGCACCCTAGGACATACAGTAGGTCAATGATCGATTTTGTAATTGTGTCATCACATCTAGGGCTATATGTTTTGGGTGAAGAGAGAACTGCTTGCTACCTGGTTGTGAGTCAGATCAGATTGTGGGGGAAGATGCTGGACAGTTCAGGCAGACCTAAATGTACGGTGAGAGTATGCTGGGGACATTTGGCAGACGCTCTCCGTCCAGGAGAACTTCAACTCACTCTACAAAGTTCCTCAAGGGAGGCTGGGGATGTTAAACCTGAATGGGCCATGTTTCATGACTCCATTGCTGAGGCAGCTGCACAGAGTTGTTTACCTAATGTCATTGGTGCCATTTTAAAATGAATGCAGTCAATTGCTTTGATTACCTTAGTAGAATCAACCACTGCTGCAATTTGCCTTTTTATGTAGGCAAAAACATGTTATGTTTGATATATGTGCACCCACACTATAGAAAAGCTGGATGTAGTGCCTCGCTGGTCGGTTAATGGCTTCCAGCACAGCAGGCATTATGGGAAGCCATTAGCTGAAATATTCCTTACCTGTTGCTCAGTTCCCTGAAAAATAACAAGTAGTCAGTATAAACCGACAAACACAAAGAATTGGCCCTCTTAAAAGGGTAATAAAATAGTCTGTGCATCACATTCATTGTTTTTGAGGTGTAATATGTTTGTCACATAACGGCTCAGTGATACAAATTATTATACACGTTAGTTGTCATTTAGCTGGGTAGGCTGCATCACCTTGCTTAATCTGGGGCCTTGTCATTTCTCAGTTTCTCCAAAATGTTGAGAGGGCAAGGGTCAGAGTTGCTGTAAATGTACCTAGGTTTCCCTGTCAGTTTTCTTTTTTTAATCCCAACATTTTTGTGGGAAGTTGAAGATGCACATTTTGGGCCTCTTTTTGTGCATATGCAAGCTTTATAAATGATGCCCCTGTTGGACAGCAAGGGTTTTTTCCTGGCAGACCTTGCATGCAGGTCAAATTTGTGCCATATCTTTCTGATTGTAGATACATGCACTTTGACACCAACTTTTGTAAGACCTACCTGCAGAAATTTTGGGTGTCTAGGAAACAATATCACATACCAGCTGAATTAGCTGGACAGGCCAATCTTGGACAAATTAGCAGTCATATGAAATCTACAGTATACCAGTTATAGATGATTTTTCATGCAATGGACTGGTTCATTTCAAATAATTTTGCAAATGTTTTAAGTCCCTTGCCAGACTCACTAGCAACCACAAAATTCTTTTTGAGGGCCATAGAAAGCTTGTCATGATGACACCACATACATCAATAACAAAGAAATCTCCAGACCCAAGATATCTGATATCTGTGGTTTACGTAATACGGGATCCACCTGCATACTCCCTAAGGAGGCTTGAATCATTGGCACCTAATCTGGAACTCTTAATTCTAAGTGGATTTGAAGTGGTGATAAATGTATGGAGGGCGGCACGGTGGCGCAGTGGGTAGCGCTGCTGCCTCGCAGTTGGGAGACCTGGGGACCTGGGTTCGCTTCCCGGGTCCTCCCTGCGTGGAGTTTGCATGTTCTACCCGTGTCTGCGTGGGTTTCCTCCGGGCGCTCCGGTTTCCTCCCACAGTCCAAAGACATGCAGGTTAGGTGGATTGGCGATTCTAAATTGGCCCTAGTGTGTGCTTGGTGTGTGGGTGTGTTTGTGTGTGTCCTGCGGTGGGTTGGCACCCTGCCCAGGATTGGTTCCCTGCCTCGTGCCCTGTGTTGGCTGGGATTGGCTCCAGCAGACCCCCGTGACCCTGTGTTCGGATTCAGCGGGTTGGAAAATGGATGGATAAATGTATGGATGTAAACTTATATTTTCCATGTGATAAATCTGCACCTTTCTTCTTCTTCTTTCGGCTGTTCCCGTTAGGGGTCAACACAGTGGATCATCTTTTTCCATATCCTCTGCATCTGGCTCTGTTACACCCACCACCTGCATGTCTTCTCTCACCACATCCAAAAAACCTCATCTTAGGCCTTCCTCTGTTCCTCCTACCTGGCAGCTCTATCCTTAGCATTCTTCTCCCAATATAACCAGCATCACTACTCAGCACATGTCCAAACCAACGCAATCTCGCCTCTCTGACTTTGTCTCCAAAACGTCCAACCTGAGCTGACTCTCTGATGTACTCATTTCTAATCCTGTCCATCCTTGTCACAACCCAATGCAAATTTTAACATCTTTAACTCTGCCACTTCCAGCTCTGTCTCCTGTTTTTTGGTCAGTGCTGCCGTTCCAACTCATATAACACAGCTGGTATCATTACCATTCAGTAGGCCTTCCCTTTCACTCTTTCTGATACCCATCTGCCACAAATCACTCCTGACACTCTTCTCCACCCATTCCACCCTGCCTACACTCTCTTCTTCACCTCTCTTCCACACTTCCCATTAGTCTGTATTGTTGATCCCAGGTATTTAAACTCATCCACTTTCACCAACTTTACTCCCTGAATCTTCACCACTCCTCTGTCAACCTGTCCATCACCATTGCAAATAAGAGCCAATCCCTGATGTAATCCCACCTCCACCTTGAATGATTCCGTCACTCCTACAGCAGACCTCACCACTCTCACACTTCCCTCATATATGTCCTGTACAACTCTTACATACTTCTCTGCCACTCCCGACTTCCTCATACAGAACCACAACTCCTCTCTAGGCATCCTCTCATATGCTTTCTCCAGGTCCACAAAGACACAATGCAAATCCTTCTGGCCTTCTCTATACTTCTCCATTGACACCCTCAGAGCAAACATCACATCTGTGGTGCTCTGTCCTGGAATGAAACCATACTGCTGCTTGCTAATCATCACCTCCCTTCTTAACCTAGCTTTCACTACTCTTTCTCATAACTTCATAATGTGACTTATCAATGTTATCCCTCTGTAGTTACTACAGCTCTGCACATCACCTTAATTCTTAAAAATCGGTACCAGTACACTTCTTCTCCACTCCTCAGGCATCCTCTCACTTTCCAATATTGCATTAAACAATCTGTTTAAAAACGACACTGCCATCTCTTCTAAACACCTCCATGCTCCCACAACGGCCTTTCTATTTTTCATACTTTTCATAGCTATCCTTACTTCCTCTTTGCTAATCCGTTGCACTTCCTGATTCACTATCTCCACATTATCCAACCTTCTCTCTCTCTCTCTCTTCATTGATCAACTTCTCAAAGTACTCTTTCCATCTGCTCAACAAACTCTCCTTGCTTGTGAGTATGTTTCCATCTTCATCCTTTATCACCCTAACCTGCTGCACATCATTCTGGGCTTGGACCCTTTGTCTAGCCAGTCGGTACAGGTCCTTTTCTCCCTCTTATACAACTTATCATAAGCCTTTCTTTAGCCTCCACGACCTCTCTCTTCACCTTACACCTTAACTCTTTATACTCCAGTCTACTTTCTGTCTACTCTCTGACTATCCAACTTTTTCTTCGCCAACCTCTTCCTTTGTATACTCTCCTGTACTTCCCCATTCCACCACCTTTTCCTCCTTCCTCAGTCCAGATGTCATGCCAAGCACCCTTCTTTTTGTCACCCTTACTACTTCTGCTGTAGTTGCCCAGCTGTCTGGTGACTCTAAACTGCCACCCAGTGCCTGTCTTTCCTCCTCCCTGAATTCAACCTTGCAGTCTTCCTTTTTCAACTTCCACCATTTGATGCTTGGCTCTGCCTTCACTCTCCTCCTCTTCTTGATCTCCAGCATCATCCTACAGACCACCATCCTATGCTGCCTAACTATGTTTTCCCCGCCACCACTTTTCAGTGTGTAATCTCCTATAGACTGACCCGCACACATAGGATATAATCTACCTGTATGCATCTTCCTACACTCTTGTACATCACCCAAAGTTCCTCTGTCTTCTTAAAATATGTATTCACCACAGCCATGCCAATCCTTTTCGCCAAATCCACTGCCATCTGACCTTCTTCATTCCTCTCATTGACACCATACCTGCCCATCACCACCTCATCTCCTCTGTTCCCTTCACCAACATGTCCATTGAAATCTGCTACATTCACCACTCTCTCTCCCTTGGGTACACTCTCCATCACTACATCCATCTCACTCCAGAAATCTTCTTTCTCTTCCATCGCACACCCAACTTGAGTGGTATATGCACTTAAAACATTCATCATCACACCTTCAATTTCCATATTCATAATCATCACTTTCTCTGACTTTTTTTTTACCTTCAAAACTCTCTTGCTTTGTTCTCTACTGTTCCTTCAGGGTAATCGCTGCCCCATTTCTCCTCCCATCCACACCATGGCTGAACAATTTGAATCCACCTCCTATCCACCTGGTCTTACTTGCCTTCCATTTAGTTAGTCTCTTGCATGCACAATTTATCAACCTTCCCTCTGGCCATCATATCAGCTAACTCTCTCCCCTTACCAGTCATACTGCCAACATTTAAAGTTCCTTCCCTCACTTCCACTCCCTTTACCTTCCTCCTCTCCTCCTGCCTCTGGACACACCTTTCCCCCTCTTTTTCTCCTTCTTCACCCAACAGTAGCCCAATTTCTGCCTTCACCTTGTTGGCTAACAGTACTGGTGGTGGCCGTTGTTAACCTTGGTCTTGACTGATCCAGCATGGAAATCTTTAATGTTTCCGCATATTGATCTGGCAATATTTTATACCGGATGCCCTTCCTTACATAAACCTCCCCATTTATCTGGGCTTGGGACAGGCATGAAGAAACACACTGGTTTGTGCATATCCTGTGGCTGGTTTACAAATCTGCATCTTTGTTCCTTTGTATTTTGAGAATTAATATATCATGTCAATTTCATACATTATTTGTTCAAGTAGCTCACCTTTATCTTTAGGCACTGTTTACATGAAGATTTAATGTTTGCCTGTTCAAATATGTTGAACATTCGCATGGGGTGTACAATATACTTTGTGTAATATATGTAAGTTACTGTTTACCACTGTAATTACTGATAGCTGTGTAGAAAACAAGAGCAAAAATCACCCCCTGTTAAACAGCTATCCTGTACATAGAATACATACTTATTAAAATATGAGCAATATCTTTACCTGAATTTCTATGGTTAAGAATGTTTATCCCTTTAAAATACTGTATTTCATAAAGATAATTGTATGCTAGTTTCATCATCTGCAATAGGAAAGGCTAAACTGAACTCTATCGGTGTTTACTCACTAAATAAAAAAAGTTTAAGGAAGCTATTGTATTGCTGCCAGTAATGTTTTCTGAAGTGTATATTAAGTGAAAAATGCAATTTTTACTATATCATGTGATTTAAACAGAATGATTTTACACATGTAATTTATTCGTGTGAGTAATTCATTCAATTTTCTAAGTTAAATTACCCATAGCTAAGGTTTCTGTTTTGATAATTCATTCATGATAAAATAATATGTCAATTTTATTTTTCATTTACTACATCTTTAAATTTAATTAGAATATGCTAAGCAGTATACTTTATTGTCTAATATGATTTTTTGCAAAAATCAAAAAAATGTAACATAATGAAAAAGCAGCTGGAAATAGTGAATAGCTCAGCAGAATGCCAGTGGTGCAAAAATGTTTTTGTTATAAACAATAGCAGCTGAAACATATTACTACAATTAATACTAAACGCTGTCTTTATTTTTACACTTCATAGTATTAATACACTGTATACATAGATGCAATAAATAGTCATGTTATTCTACTGTATATTATTTAAGACTATCTGAGCCAAAATTAAATGTAACAAGTAAAATACACTGAAATTCAATTTAAATTCAAGTCATGTGTTTAATTTTGCACAATGTTTTTACATCACAGTTAAGGGTAAATCAATCAGTGTTGAATTTCTTTCCACGAATTTATGCTAATTATATGTTATTTGTGCCAAAACTAAAAGAAGTCAAATGACCAGTCAGTGTTAAAAGGTGAAGAAAGGGGTGTTAAATGGAGCCACTAAATCTTCAAGCCATATGTTTGTGGTATATTGAATGAAACCACAAACCAGTAGGTATGAATTTGAAAACTCTGGAGATCATATTGATTCAAACTTATTAAAAATATTTATTCTTGAAGGTCAACCGTGGAAATATAAAAAGTTGATAAATAAAAGACTTTTGCTGAAGGTGATTATTTTTAAGCTAAGCATAATTTCAGAGCGGTCCCTTTGTTAACAAACACCTAGTAATAACTACAGACACATGAGCTATATAAATGCAAAGAATTATTATTATTATTAATAAAATTCAAATATGAGATTCCTAGAAGAATGAAAATGGTGTTATTCAAATGTTAATTTTTGTGCTAATATTAGGTTTTTAAAAAGATCATTTGCTTGCATAATGTTCCTTTAGAAACTATCAAATTCACTGTTTTATGTGAGTGTCCAATTCATAAGAATACATAATATATTTTTAATAATTCCTTTAACACTACTGTTTCTACTTACCATTTATTCTAACTGCACAAGTACATGAAGGATTTTCATCCATGGAGTAACTGATAAATTTTACAGTGATAACAACCTAATCCTAAACACAAGTAAGACTACAGGAGAACAAACGAGAAAGATAACCTTCCCATTTTCATACAGGGTGAAGAATTAGAAAAGGTGGAGAGTCCGAAGTTCCTGGGAATCTACATATCAAAAGATCTCACATGGTCTCTTAATATTACTTACTTAACTGGGAAAGCCCAACGATGCTTTCATTTTTCTCAGGAAGCTGCGACAAGCTCATTTACCCCAGCAGCGTTTGAAGAACTTTTATCACAGAACTGTTGAAAGTGTTGTGGCGAAAAAATTGTTATCAGAAGGCTTTTTACCTGAAATAAAGACTATTAGGAGTCTTGGGATAGGCAAACAAAGTTTACAGTTTTATTGCAATAAAATAACCATAATAATAACAAGGACTCAACCCAATACGGCCAAATTGAGCTGAGCCCCGAACAGTTCAAAACCCAAAACTTTTATATCATTTCTTATCACTTTGTCCTTGCTCAATTAGCTCATTCTGCACCTGTTTTTACTGTCCATTGTTTCTCTCTAGTTTCTGTTTTGCTTATTTTTGATTGGTCTAAGGCTGGGCAGATGGCTTCCTCTTACCATCTTTGGGCTTTTCTTATGTCATTTCCTTTCCTAAGCCTTCCAAACTTTTTATAATGGTGGCCTGAAGCTTAAGCTTTGATTTAAAAGAAATATAGCATGTGCCTTTATTTAATCATTTGCTTGGTTTGCCTTAATTTCTATGCTAAAGTTAATTTCTAATATATTCTTCTATATTTATTGCTAATGTCCGAATTTACTAATGTTTCTTTCACGCATTACATCAGTGTGACCTTGCTTACAGCAAAAGCCTTTTGTTGCCTTTCTGCTGATTCATCAATCCAGCTGGTTTCTTTACGTGCCTACCAGAGCCATCTTTTCTCTGTGGTATCGTTCCTTTAGCTTCCTATCCTTGGACACAGGTGTTCTTAATCTTCTTATCCTGTTCTTAAGCTGGTTTCTACACGTCATTTTTGTTCTTTTTTCTATTCTTTCCCACACTAGCAATTCTGCTGTAAGCTTAAAAAATAATGCAAAATGACTGATTTTTTTAGTTAACTATTTACTTGACCTATCTTATTTTCTTAACATTCTAATTTATGCTTAATCTAATGTTTTAGAAGCTTTTAATTACTTTTTATGGCTCTTTATGTTCATTTGCTATTTTTATGCTAATATAAAAAATTTTCCTTCTACAAAAGTATTTGGGCCTATGGTTCAACTGTGTGGTATGCTGGCTGCACAGCTTGAAGATCTTAATAACCTACTTAGTATAGGGAAGGCAGCCCAGCGATCACTGGGCTTGTCTTCCTAAACCTGCACAGTGTTTACACTAGCTGACTGAGGAGTAAGGCTAGAACTATCACTAGAGACACGACACATCCAGCACATCATCTATTTAAACCATGATCATCAGGAAAGTGGTATAAGGCAATCAGATACCAAATTAGCAAACTAAGGAACACTTTTTCTTCCAAGAGCAATGTTGTCCATGTCCCCTTCCCTGCCTGGAAGACTGCCAAACACGCTCTTTGGTTCCTATATGGACAGCTTACACACACACATGCAAACATACACAAAATACACACATGCATTCACACAATTGAACTTCTGTGGACTGATACATTGTTATTGACAAAGATGCTGCTATTTAAGTAAATATTGTTTATTGCTTATGTTACTTCCTGACATTACACCATAATCATTGCAAACTATGAAACATGCTGCTTTTTTGTAAATGCTGCTTATATGAGAACCTTTACACTGTATATAAGTACCTTTATTATACATAATGTTACTTACACATACAAACATAATATGTGCTGCTCTTTTCAATTGCCATCTTATTGTAATCTATGTATAATTGCTTGTAAAGCTTATGTCTAATTACAGTATATGTCTATTTTTATATCTGCCTTTTACATATGCTTGGCTATTAAGGCAGAGAAATCAACTAAATTTTGTTGTATGGAAGTATAATGACAGTAAAGTGCTCACGCTTGCTCTCTCTGAATGTATTACACAACAAAAGAGAAACAGTGTTTGTGCTCACTTTATGCAAGCTGTCAATAATTATGGATTGCAATCACATATGCACAATCCCGTCACTCTTCTCCACATGTCTGACCACTTCTTCATTCAGTTCAAATAAAGTTCATTGACAGTTCCATTCTCAACCTGTTTATGACCATGATAGATAGATAGATAGATAGATAGATAGATAGATAGATAGATAGATAGATAGATAGATAGATAGATAGATAGATAGATAGATAGATAGATACTTTATTAATCCCAAGGGGAAGTTCACATACTCCAGCAGCACCTGTTGTGCAGCTGGCTGTGAACTATACTTGGAAATGCAAAAGAAAATTTAAAATAATTTACAATGCTTTTGTTTCACAATATGTACAGTCAGTCAGGCCCAAAACAAGACTATGTTTGAAGTGCGTACCCAATTTATAATATCTCTGATGTCCATATTTTGGCAGTCCTCAACTGTCACTAGGTTATCTTATACAGTTCCACCAGCCAAACAGAACAGAGCCAGGCTTAACCCACTCAACCCAGGACCTCTATTCAGAAGGCAATGGTCAATTCTTCTCCTAGCCACAACAAAGAGTTCACTGTCTAAATGCACTTTAGAGACAGAAGGCAGTAGATTATTCTTCTCTTTTGGTGCGCTTTCTAAAAATATATGTTCAAACAAGTAGCACATTACCATATATATAAAACAAGCTCGCAGCTAAAGCAGATCTGAGTCAATCGCGGTCGTGCTATAAGCGATTTCGTCACTGGGTGATGCAAAGAACATTATAAATGTAGGGAACAGGATTACTTGGCCACTAACCTGGCCATGACCCTGCCTGACTGCTGTGTCTGTGTATAGGAGAGTGGTAGATCACGCTATAATAAATAACCATGCTGTTCTTGTTTCAAGCTGAATAAAGTTGGTTTTGCTAAAGAACTGAGACTCAGCCTCATGTTTTGGGGTGCAAAATGGGGACTCACATGTCACAATATATAAAACAACAAAAGAGTGTTTTGTTAACAATATGTTGTTTTTACATCGTTATTTAAAATTCAGTTTTGCTTATAAATGAGTCAAAATGCTGTCACTCCCAAAAGGTAGTCAACTGTGAAGTGCAGATCTAATTCATTTTTGAATTGGAATTTGGATATTGACATTGGAAAAAAAAACTCTGCATGCAATCAGCCACTGCAGCATCACAAGCAATTACATAGAGGAAGAAGCAGTAAAAGAAATTTGAAAATGATGAATATTGCAAGTATAGCATGACAACAAAAATTAATTTGTCTTTTAAAATAACAGTAACAGGTCAAGAACAGATATTGTCTGGCTGATTATACAAAGCAAAAATTGCTTTCTATCAATCCTGTGGACTTTGTTCCATGCCTGGGAAGTATTCATTAAGAGTTTATCCCCATATTTATATTCCATGAACTACCTAAACTATACCTGGCTCTGTTTTCCATTCTGCAAAAGAGCATTGTTTTGTTTCCAAATACTGTCACTCCACTATGAATAAAAACAAGCACTTACAAACAAACTAACCCTAACAAAATAATGATATATACACACCCCTTCAGTTTGAGTCATTCTCTGTCCCTCTTTGCCACTTTGTCTCTTATTTCGGCTAAGCACAGAAAATTGTTTGCAATGAGAGTCTGAGTCTTGTCTGCTTCTGCTGATCTTCTGCCTTGAATCTCTGCTCCTGCTGCAGCAAGTATCAGCCCTCTGTTGTTCTGAGTGTCTTCTCTTTTATGACTGTTGCCATTATCATTTCAAGATGCACAATTGAAATGTTTTTCATGGATTTTGGCCTTGTGTACTTATAACTTAGCCACAGTACCTGTCACAGGAATAATTAAAAATATTTGCTATCTCTTGCCCTACATGTACCATCCTATAACAGAAATGAAACGTGAAGTGAGTGAGCCAACAGAAGACCAAATAAGTCCGGTCCTCAAATTCCAACCAATTTCACTTCAAGCAGTTGCATAATTAGGCTCTGATTCTTCTTGTTGTTAATTAAATCCATTCTTTAATTCCATTGCTTGTTGCTGCTCTCATTGTGCACTAGCATTAATTTTCAAAATTGAGGATTTTTTTCTTTACTTTTCTAAGAGCACTGTTAAATTGTTTTATGGACCTGAGCAAATCAACATTCCTGAGACCTCCATCCTTTTTATTTTCAGATATTGTATGATGGTCACAGTTTGCTGGTCATGTTTTGGTTCATTTTTTATCTCATTATTGTCTGGATGCTAATTAAGGAAAAAGAAACAAGTCTTCAATTAAACAAGTCTTCATTTAAAATTAATTCAAAACAAGTTAATTAGTAGCAAAAACAGATCACTATTTAAGAAAAGGGTTAGAATGGCAACCTGCAGCCAATGCGGCCCTCCAGGACTGGAGTTTGAGATCCCTGTTCTACAGCCTACACCTCATACTCTTTTCTTATTTCCAAGACACCTTTCTCGCCTATTGTCTGATATATTATATATATATATATATGAATGGAAGAGAAGGTCTGTGATACGGTTTGCATATTTTACGGTTTGCATATTTGCAGCTGGAGATCCACGAAGGGAGAAAAAATGAATCACGTATCTTAAAGTAGTTTTTTATTCCTGAGCTTTCAACCCCTATCAGGGGTCTTCATCAGAGGATAATGCTTAGACTTACAAGAATCAAAGGCAATATATAGCAACAGATTAAGTTTGGGAGGTGACTAAGTCCGTATGATCGGGGGGGGGGGGGGGGGGGGGGGGGAGGTTTGTATAGTTTATTTATTATGTACATGTTCTTCTTAAGTTAGCATATGCTGGATTTATGTCCAAGTGTCTGTTGATGGCGTTTTCATCTGATAGCCAAGACTCGGCCAACTCTCTGGCACTTTTAGTACTGGCCTTAAATTTTACTTTTACATTGTCCCAGTTGAATGTGTGTCCTGTCGATTTAGTATGTGCATAGATCAAAGATAGTGCGTCCTTTCTTCTGACGGCGTTGTAATGTTCCTGTACACGTGTTGAGATTCTTTTTGACGTTTGTCTTATGTATACCGCTGAGCAAGGATTGCATGGGATACTACGTAAAACTGCGTAAAACTACTTTATGATACGTGATTCATTTTTTCTCCCTTCGTGGATCTCCAGCTGCAAATATATATATATATATATATATATATATATATATATATATATATATATTCCTAGTAATTGTATAGTTATTAGTGGAGGTTTTTATGTGATTTGAGTTTGTGGTGCACTTTCTGTGTGTACACTGATTTCTTTTTCTTTGTAAATATTTTTTGTGGGCGGCATGGTGGCGCAGTGGTAGCGCTGCTGCCTCGCAGTTAGGAGACCCAGGTTCACTTCCCGGGTCTTCCCTGCATGGAGTTTGCATGTTCTCCCTGTGTCTGTGTGGGGGTACTCTGGTTTCCTCCTACAGTCCAAAGACATGCAGGTTAAGTGGACTGGCGATTCTATATTGTCCCTAGTGTGTGCTTGGTGTGTGTGTGTGTGTGTGCCCTGCCGTTGGCTGGGATTGGCTCCAGCAGACCCCTGTGACCCTGTAGTTAGGATATAGCGGGTTGGATAATGGATGGATATTTTTTATAGATCATACTATTTGAAGGACTGTGTTATTGTACTGTATAGTACCTTCCTGTCAACATTGAAGAAGACTGCCAGTTTTTATGTATATACATTTATTATTCTTGTTTCTTTGTTGTTTGAGGACTTGACATACTCATTGTAAATATTGTACAGTTTCACAATTTTTTTGATATTGCTTCTTTGTGTGTCAGTTGGTGTGTGGACTATGTAAAAACCCTGCACAAAACTGTTTAATGTGCACATTTAAATGAAAATCCACATTTGTTTTGAAGTCGTAACCTTTTTGTATCTGTGCCTCTCTGTCTTACATCTCTCAGTTCGGATCCTGATTAGACCCCAACTACAAGGCACCCAGTGTGTAGTCTGCTGCCCTCTTTACTACTACATGGGGTGTCACAGTGACAATCAACAGCTACAGTATGTCTTATTTTGCATTATGAAGAAATATAGTCATAATGTACACTATTCACAAAATATTAAAAAATGGTTAATCCAAATATTCTTAATTTATGGACATATTGTTGGTTTCCAATTGCTTTAATCCATTTCTAATTTGTTTTCTGTGTGTTTTAACAAATCTGTTTCTTTATTTGTACTAATTCTGTGCTTAGTAGTTTGTAAAATCTATCATTGCATTTTACATGAGAACTTGTCACATTACTCTGTGCCTGTACTTAATGAAGAATGCTATACAAAAATAAACTGAAAACTGAATCTATAATATTTTAACGTATGTTTTGTAGCGGGGCTACATAGGTATTATTGTTTATAGTGTTTGCACCCAATTGCGTCTCATCACAGCACCCTGTCTAAGCTAATATGTGTCTGTTTAAATGTCATCCCCGTAATGAGAAATGAAGAAGGATGTTGTGGGGAGGCAGCGACCCCTGGACACATCAGTACCGGAGTTTTGCTAGTTACATCCTTCTCATCATTATTTAAACAATCAGGAGGGGAAAGAAGAAGAAGGAAGGAGAGGGATGGAGATTTCAGCTACCAACAACCAATCACCATTTTTCTGCCATTATTTACATCACACCTTGTTCCAGTTTGCTTCTCATTCTGCCGGAATCACGACAGCTCAGTCATTGCCAGGAACTTTGGGGTTGGACATTATTATCCACCATTCGCCGAGGAAGCACGGTGAGATTGTTCTGTTTTAGTCGGGAGATTCAAACACATTCATTTTTGATCGGCCAGCAGTATTTTGGACAGTGGTTTACCCAGACTCAATTTCACGTCATTGACATTCAGTAATCATCCATTGATATTATTTGTGTTTTGTATTTGTTATACATTTGCAGGGACAAGGGAGGTTTTTTTATTGTATATGTGGTGTTTTCACTTTGCTGCTTTGGTGGAGGGATATACTGTATACAGATATATTTTACATCGGGATTTGTATTATTGTTTTTGTCATTGTGTTTTATTTAATATATTTCTACACTTATTTTACATATCTTCTTTTGTTTGCTAGTCTTTAAACCGTTGATTGGGGAGGAGGGAAAATATTATTTGTCAGAGGTACGGCTTGGTATAAGTAGGTTCTCCTCAGTAATTTATCCGGGCCACGGGTCCTGGTAGTGTGGCTGCCGGCTGGGTAAGGGGTTGGCCATAACAGTTTAAATTTGGTCCTAACTCAAATGTGTGCAATGCGATAAATAAACAAGCCAGTTCAAGTCTGTCAAAGGCCTTTACTGCGTTCTGAGGTAATAAAACGTTAGGAGTTTCTGTTTCTGCTTTTATAGAACATATTACACTAAACATACATTGAAGAATTAATAGGAATTGTGTGTATTAAACAAATCCACTTTTATTCTGCACAGCTATAGAAAGAGCCACTTTCTCTATACTGTATAACTCGTGTAAAAACGTAACAGTGTTTTGAATAAACAAGTTTACCAGTAGATATCAAATTCTAAAAGGTTTTTTGTTTTCCTTGGAAAAACAGTAATTCTTGCCTGGAATAGTCTTTTAGAAAAAAGATTATTAACTGTATATTACATGAACTTAGCATTACAAGGTCTAATTTAGATTTGTTTAATACATTTCTGCTGTTAAACCACCTGAGTCTGCAGCTACATCACTTTGAAGGGATTTAGTACTGTCTTGAATCTCCGAGAGCCTTATAAGTCCACACCGACTATGTATACTGATAGGGAAAAATAAAATCATGACAGAGGTTCAGCTTACTTGAAAAGGTTCTTCAGACTTAAACAATATATAGTTTTGTATTGGAAATGTATTTAAACAAAGATATCTTTGGAGCACACCAATACAAGCAGGTTACTCTTGTATTACAGACAAGGTTATACTGACAATCTTTGTTACACAAAGGTTTTATAGAGTATGAATATATAACAGAATATTTAGCATATAGTTGATAAAATGTTAATTTATTACAAACAGGTCCATATATGGGACATTAGCTCATCCTGTTACATAGAGATGCAAGATACTTCATTTTATGTCTGAAGTGGCCTTGAGGCTCTGAACACTAAAATGGACCAATCCTGCTTATAACAGTTAGTCAAAAGGCAATATAACTGAAAAGATTAATAGACAAAAAATTGTTGTATAAATATTTTTCGCTTCAGTACCTGAGGTCTGGGGCTGTAGTTAGAATTTTGCTTTCATTACATTCCTTCATGTAGGCCATCTTGTAACTTTTTTTTTTTAACTTATTTTTTCTCTTTGTTCCATGACTTGGTTACAACAACATTATTTATTTCAACAATAAAATGTCCTTATTTTGTATTTGCTGCATGCATCTTAATAGTCTTTATTCTTGTGCTCATAATACGACTTATGTGACTCAAGTCACATTTGTTCCTTTTCTCTTGTGTACAATAAAGAAATTCCTCTTTGTAACATTCATTGTTTGATCATTGTTCTGCCCTACATGTTGTTAGCTGTTATTTGTTGAGCTGTGGTCCCCCTTCATCTTGTGATTTATTAACACACCTGTCAGTCACGTCCCACACTCACAGTGGTGCCATAAATGTCTATGAAACCCACGTAAAGCATGTAGGTCCCATAATAAACATTTGAATACAATACACCCCATGTGTCTCATGGAGGCACCCCTTTATCTCTTGTTTCGGTCACGTCCGAAGCATATCTTTAAGGTATATAAACCCCTGGGTCTGGTTAGTTGTGGTATGCAGCAATTTGAATCTCTGTCTACGCGCTTCTCTTTGTCTTGAGCCAACCGTGGAAATCACTCACCTTGTAAGTGTCTTTTAAAGCTTTATTGTTTAATGTATACTTTCTGCTATGTATTGCTTTGTATATCATTCTTTGTTGTCTTTGGTTGTACACCTGTATATACCAGTATGTTTCTTTTGTATATATTTCAGTTTACAATGAGGTACGTCCAGTAAAAGCCTTCAAGAAAGCTCACCCCTTGTCATTTTTTATGTGGATGTGCCAGGTTGTTTAAGCTCTCTACGGTCGTGTTGCATGGACAGCGCGGAGTGAGGCAGAAAAATCATAGACTGGAAGATGTGCTATAAGTGCCGTCTTGGGTATATTGTCATCTTCAGTCTGGCTGGATACATTTTATCCTTACATAAAGGTGGGTGAAAAAGGTCAATATACTGTAGTTACTCCAGTGAAGCAGAGGTCTTCTGATGGAAAAATCAATAACAGTTTAGAGCAGGGGTGAATTCATAAATAATCTACAAAATTAGCAATTGAAACAAATAACCTTGATGAGTATGAAATAGTCAACACCAAAAGTCAAAAAATAGCCTCTAAAGAAATTACCAAAGATGATGGAGTACACAACTTTGTCTTAATAAGGATGTCACCCTTTGTGACATTTTGTATCGCAGCAAAGGAAATCCTGAGAATTCCTGAGATGACTGAGCAATGATTTCATTATCATTGAATGTTAAAATATATAAAAAATAATTAAAATTATCCCACTCTTATGTACACTAGAGGACCTGTGATATTGACACGGTAAAGCACAAAATCCTGCTTGCCACCTTCTCTGACCTTGGTATCACAGGGACTGCTCTGAGATGGTTTGAGTCCTACATCTCGGGCAGATCCTACAGTGTGTCCTGGTCAGCTGAGTTGTCAAGGACACATCAGACATGCACAGGCATACCCCATGGATTGGTGCTTGGCCCTCTACTTTTCTCTCTCTACACCACCTCGCTGGGCTTCATCATCCAATCCCATAGGTTCTCTTATCAGTGAGATGTTGATGATACACAGCTATATCTGTAATTCTTTCCTGAGGACAACACGGTATCAACTAGAGTCTCTGCATGTCTGACTGATATCTCAACCTGGATGAAGGACCACCATCTATCTATAGCTCATCCTGGCAAAAACCGAGTGATCCCGGCCAGCCATTCTGTTCAGCTCCCCATCTCTCTACAGCTTGGCTCACTGTCGCTAACACCTACCAAGTCTGTACACAGTCATGGGGTGGTGACTGATGTGCAGCTATCTTTTTCTGACCATATTTCTGTTGTTTCTTGTTCATGTAGGTTCACACTGTAAAACATCTTCAATTTCAAACCTTATCTTGCAGAGTATGCAACACAGCTTTATGGTCCAGGCTTTTGTTTTGTCTTCCATGTGAACCCTGAATACCATGAGGACTGATTGTGAGGTCATTGATGTTAGGTAGAATGCCTAGAGGGGGCTGGGTGGTCTTGTGGCCTCGGAACCCCTGCAGATTTTATTTTTTTCTCTAGCCGTCTGGACTGTTTTTTCTGTCTTCCCTGGCCATCGGACCTTACTTTTATTCTGTTAATTAGTGTTCCCTAATTCTATATTTTCTTATTTATTTTGTCTTTTTTCTCTTTCTTCATTGTGTAAAGCACTTTGAGCTACATCATTTGTATGAAAATGTGCTATATAAATAAATGTTGTTGTTGTTTTGTTGTCTGCACTACTGCAACTCACGTCTGGCAGGAGTACCTGCATGTGTTATCAAGCCGCTGCAGATGGTCCAAAATATAGTGGCCCATCTTGCATTTAACCCGAGATGGACACATGTCACTCCCCTCTTCTGGGGCCTCATGTATAAACGGTGCGTACGCACAGAAATGTTGCACAAGAACGTTTCCACGTTCAAATCGCGATGTATAAAACCTACACTTGGCGTAAAGCCACGCACTTTTCCACGGTACCTCATACCCTGTCGTACGCAAGTTCTCTGTTAGGTTTTGCAGAATGGCGGCACACAGCGTCAAAGCAGTGCTACTGTTCCTGTGTGGTTACCCTTTCTTTGATCCACATCCACGACGGCGGCTCAAGTGCTCCTTGTAGAACTGTTTGTACTTGCAAGTTACCGTGAGGTAATTGTACTTATGATACAGTTATAATATTGCACAACCTGAGCCACTTTATAAAGCGTGTATTTACATATGATGACGATATCATTTTTAAAATGAAATGCAGCAAAATATGTTGATTATATTATACAGATAAAACTTTAACTACCCGGTGCCGCAGCGCTAGCGAGCTTGAGCTTCGTTCACGGATTGTTCCTGCCTCGCGCTGTTTTCATGCTGTGGCTGGCACGACACTGGAAGGATAGATGGATAGAATAATTAAACATTACAAAGATATTTTGATGTTCCTTAAAAGTTTTGAAGAATCGGCGTTCTAAGCTTACAGATGGCTTAACGTCTATCACAGGGCTGATTGTGTGGCGATTGGGTATTTGGAGAAAGAAAAGTAAGGACAGGAATTGGGGGTTAGTACATTTGAAAAAGACAGTACTTCTGTAATAAAGCATTTCATTGAAGGTCGCGCATGGTGCAGCAAGCATCTTGCTGTAAGACATGAACAATCACTGTGCCACCATGTTCCCATGTTTAATAACATGCTTTAACTCATATCATCATCAAAATGATATCACGTATACTTCTCAGTATTTTAAATACTCAGAGAGCTGTAATATTACGAACGTAATGGATTCTGTGTCCTGTCGGAGGAAGAGCACATAGTGATTCAGGCACATAGAGCACATATAAGATCAAATACAAAACAAAGCATTTAACATGCTTATTTAATTACGATGGGATCTGAGAAACTAGTAAATTAAACGATTTTAAGATGAAGTTTATGATGTCTTACTTTAATTACAAAATAAACTACATGATTAAAGTGGAAATTTCGAGATTAAAGTTGACATTTCATGCTTTTTTCACACTGTTTGCCTTTTTTTCACTGTACCCTAATAAGCTTTCATATGACACTCAGACGTTGGGCTACGAGTCGCCTTTTCACGCCGACTTTGATATGTGACAACTTTTTTATTTCGGGCACTGTGCGACTTTGTGAACTTGAGCTTTCGAGTTTCTCCGACAAGCTATGTCACTCGATCAACTTCCATTTGTTGCTTACATAACTGTTTAAACTAACAAATAGTATGTTTTTCTTTGCCTCCATTTGGTATTCGCTGAAATTCTTCTATTTTTCCTCGTACTTTTAACATTGCCTTTTCACAGAACGCTGGGCTTAAGGGTTATTTATATTGATTTGCATATTCAAAGAGCCATAATTCTGGGAGGAGTTGGGGCGGGACAGCAGGCGCGTGCACGAGCGTTTATTTCCACGCTGAGCGGGATTCATGTAGCGGAAGAACGTGGAAGTTGGCGAACGCACAGATTCCTGCATCTGGATTTTTCTGTGCATAAGCACATTTCGGCTTTTGTGCTTACGTCATGTTATAGTGTGAATTCTACGCACGGTGTTATGCATGAGGCCCCTGGTTGCTACATTGGCTCTCAGTCACAGCACACATTATATTTATAATTATAATAATAATAATTCATTACATTTATATAGCACTTTTCTCAGTACTCAAAGCGCTATCCACACAGGGAGGAACCGGGAAGCAAACCCACAATCTTTCACAGTCTCCTTACTGCAAAGCAGCAGCACTAGCACTGCGCCACCTGTAAATCCCTGATGCTTGCCTACAGAGTAGTCAATGGGTCAGCACCTGTGTTAATGAAGTCACTGGTGAGATGCTATACAACTGCATGCCCAATCAGGTCTGCCAGTGAACAGTGTCTGGTGATGGCACCTCTGCGTGGTATCAAGTCTCAATCCAGACTCTTTTCCTGTAGTTCCTAGTTGGTGCAACAGGCTGCCCACATCCACCTATACTTCTGACTCTCTCAATGTATTTAAGAAGCAATTGAAAGCCCACCTGATCTATGAATATCTGTCTAATTGAAAAGGAAAAAAAAAACTTTGTAGTCTTTCATATTGTTGGTTAATTTGCTGTTTCATTAAGTTTAACTGATTTATTGATTGTTAATCTGTGATCGTAAATGTATTAGTTATTACATCTCTTCACTTGTGGCAATCAACTATTTCTTACCAGTCCTAGCCTGTCAGGCCCTAGCCTAATATTACTTGATTATTGTGTAAATGTAAATGTTGTGGTGTGTGGCCGGCTAAATATTCCGGCCCTCACCCCCAGACCGCTAGGTGGAGCTCTCTCAACAGTGTGGACGTTCCCCGAATTCCAGCAGGGCCTCATGGACTATGTAGTTTATATGCACAGCCCTGCTGGATACCTTGGGGACCACCAGGAGTCGCTGTGGGGAGGCTGCCAGACTCTTACTTGCCCTATAACCCGGAGGTGCGTAATGATCACATGACAAGAGGCAACGACGTGCTTCCGGGTTGAAGAAAGGAGCTTTTTATCCGACCCGGAAGTGTTCATGATCACATGGACAGAAGGGAGAAGCACTTCCGGGTCAGGGACTATATAAAGGACTCTGGGAAACCAGTACGCTGAGCTGAGCTGGGAGGAAGGGTGGCTAAGTGTCTGGGAGTGTGGAGGATTGATTATTGTATTGTTTATTGGTTAGTTATATGAGTATTGTGGAGTGGAGGGTGCTTTGTGCACTGTACATTGTCCAAATAAATATTACTATTGGACTTTTACCTGGTGTCTGGAGTGTTCGAAGGGTTCAAGAGGACGACAGCGACCTTAATCTGCGACAATGTAAATATCTGCTCTTGTGTGCTTTAAGTGTTATAAAGGTCTGATTTTAAAGAGTAGAACTGAAAAGGGCAATTTACAGTTTCCCTGTTTGTTGGTGGCAGGATTGGCACTCCAGCCACCATAAAAAACCACACACTGTTCCACTCCATCTGAATAGTGTGATGCTGAGGTGTCACCCATTGCATGGCTGCACTTGGGTCCCAATCTGGGATCCTAAGGTTGTTTTTCATGTGGTTGGTGAGGCAACCTGCTGTATCAGTGCATGCTCCTGACCCCACTCTCTCTCTTTCTCTTTGTTTTTAAAACAGTTACCACAGTGAAGTTAATACTTTCTCAAGTTACAGGCTTTTGAAAACTCAAAAAGTCCACAAAACAGTCTTAATGTCAATGAATGCATATCACTTTGGTAAATGGCCTTTAAATGTAACTTATGTTTCAAAAAAATATATGTGGTGTATAAGCAAAACAAAGGGCAAACCCTTCCAAAATGCCTATGTTTCAGTGTATAATATTTCATATAGACCTTCTGATTGTTTGATGATAAAGTTCAGAACTTACAGGCAAAGATCACAATAAACTTCAAAGCAAGAATTTGGCAAATCTGTCAGTCCAGGTCTGCTAAGCGTTACCACTCCTGAAAAAGAGAAAATAAGATACCCTTCTAGTTACCCTTTGTGGTACGATTAGTCCATCCGTCCATCCATTATCCAACCCGCTATATCCTAACTACAGGGTCACAGTTAGTCAGTTGATCATATTTATTGTAAACAAACAAGGACAAATAAACTAAATAAATCTGAAAATGGTGGTACTTTGAGCTACTCTTAATCAACATGAGGAAGGAAAACAAGGAAATTTGAATGTGGATTTACAGTAAAAGCAATGGCCATCTGAACACTGAGACTGAGCAAATATTTCAAAAGAAAACATAGTAATTATAGCAAATAATAATAAAAAAAACATCTGGGAAGACTTTTGTTTTTAGCTTTTATAGTAGCATAAAAAAGTAAGCACATACTCAGTTAGTCGAGAATAAATAGTTAATAGATTTGCAGTCATACACTACACAATGCACAGTTCTTGAACAAGTAAAAATTAGTTAATTAATGTCTTGTTTTCTCTGACATGTGGAAGAGTAAATTTAGCAAAATACATATCTAAATAAAATTATATGAAATAGCATGAATACTCCCCACCTCCCACCTCTGAGCTTACTAATAAACAAACATTTTACTGGGCTGACCACTTATGTCTAATTATTCACGTATTCAGACTTGCAGTTACAGACATAGCTAATTACAAATCCACTGCCTTTTGAACGGTGCCTTCATACAAAATGACCTCATGCTGTGTTCAGCCGCTGCCTCCATAAATGTAGAACAAATTAGAAAAGAAATGGGAGTGTAGTTAAATAATATTTAATTGAAATTATTATGTTGTTCTTGCATTAATAAACTCATTTGGAATACCAGCTTTACTTTGCTTGAAACTAAGTATTACAAGTAAGCTGCAGCTGCCAGTGGTGTGCTTCCATAAAGCAGATTTCCACCATCGATACTATTTTACTTTCACTTTTTAAAGTTTGGCGGTGTTATGGTGTATAAAATCTGTACATTTTGGTTTCCATTATATTTTGTTCGAGACAAGATAACAGATGAAATAAGACAGATCAAAGCAGGTTTTGTCACACCTCACTTTCAAACAGCTGTTTCCTACATTGAAAGGAAGACATTCTGGGGCTCAATTATTTTACAACCCGGGAAAGGATGCTCTGCTGACACCCCAGGCTATTGATTACTTTATGGATGGACATCTGGGATTTATGGCCTGGGAAAGGGAAACAGGCAATATCAAAGAACTTTATTATCTGGGAAAGAGTTTGAGCAAAATTTATCAATCACATTGACAGCCAGCCAATCAGGTTCATGTGTTGTGTAACCAAGGCATGATATTTCATAATAAATATGCCTTGGTCTGGGAGAGGAAGGAGAACAGGAGGAGGAAGAAGAAGAAAGAGCAGGAGGGAGGAGGAGAAGAAGAAGAGGAACAGACGAAGACGACATTGGTCGTCAGAAAGGCATCATGAACATCCATTGCTAAATCAAACGCCTCCCTGGGACATTCATCCTTGTCATTTCAACTTTTTCGTAAGCTTTTCCTAAAGACTATATATATATTCAGACTTTCCTATCAGTACTTATTTTCTATTCTTTGTTCCAGTGGTATTATTATTATTCTTGTAATAAATACCATGCTGCTTTTAACATTCTATGCTTTGTTTTAATGTCTAGAGTGATTGAAGTAATAAGGTAGATTTCTAAGAGCACCTGGCGTAGCTGGAGATTTTGCCATTAGCTCTGTGCTGCGGGGTTTTAAGGCTGAGAGTGAGGCGCCACTCAACAGTTAGGGGGCAGTATGAGAAGAAGGTATTCTTGGCTGATAAATGGCCTATAGTCAAGGATACTGAGTCTTTGTATGTTTTAATATTTTCTTGGAGACCAAAAGTAACATTTAGGTCTGAGGTCTATTTAAAACATCATACGTTGTCCGTGCCGATAAGTAAATAAGTCTCTTGATGTGCTGAGAGAGTGACAAGTTGTGTTATACTTAAAGCATTTGTGTGGTTTTTAAGTGCTAAAAGTTAGCCAACTGTGTGTGAGTCATTTGTAGGGCACTGTTGTGGTTAGGGTCTGTGTGTGTGTGTTTATCTATGTGTGTGTGTGTTCATTTTAAAGTGCAACAGTAGACCAACCCGATAACGAACCTGACGAGAACATTTACCCTTAATGAAAACAGGTAAAGGGTAAGTAGAGGGAAATACTACGATAATACATTTTGGCGCTGCGAGCAGGGTTAACAGAGTAATCATGTGTTGCATTTTTGTGTGTTTGCTTTCATTTTCCAAAGACAGGGATGGATCGTCCACAGGTGGCAAATATGCTGTAATCGCATGGTGGCATACAGCCGGTACATGTCAGCGTGCATCAACAGCATTTCTAAAGTTTTTTAGGTGTACGGTAGAATCAGCTGTTACAGCTGTGTTTTCTCCGCTAAAAACGGAGGCAGCAGTAGTTGCAACAGAAACTTTAACGACAACGTTAACCGTAGCAGTAGCGATAGAGAGAGTCGAATCGGAGGCTGTTGTGCTTTCCTCGAGGAGGGCGGAGTCAGCCGCAGCAGTTGCGCTAGTCAAAGACGCAGATAAGGCGTCTCTGCATCAAGTGGAGGCAAAGGCGGCTAAAACAGAAAACCTACACTTGTCTGCTGGTCAGACAGATTGTGTATGGTTAATAATTATTATAAAGCAGTTAGATGAGGAGGCAAGAGAGATAAGAAATACCTGGCTAAAAAGTCGCGAGCAGCTAGCAGTACACTTAGCGATGTATAAGGAGAATGCCATACGGATTAAACAACGACCGCTCAGTGTTAAAGTGTGTGCTTTGATTTCGGGGTCTTTTGACCCTGAGAAACAGCAGTAGAAATGAAACTGGTTATTGGGAGCACTCCTTTCAAAGCCCCTGTGTTGATTATTGCTGCAGAGAAAACAATATGTATATTGGAGAGTCAGTTTACAAGGAAAGCTGCTATAATGTGAGGGTTACCTGTATGTTGTAATGAAGGAAAGTGTAAGTGACAATATGGTGTGCATTTGTTTAAATGCAACAATTGGTATGAAAAATGGCATGTGGCAGTATAAAAACAGCCAATGCCAAATTGCAAGTGAAAACAGAGGACTGAAAGAAAAGGAAAAGAGTAAGAATGTTTTTCTTCCATTTATTCTCTACTGCACTGCATTCTCTGTATAATTCTGATGTTTAAAAATGTTATACCAATAGTTAATTCATAACTTTTGGTAAAAGTAACCAGTGCTAAGATAAAATTTGATTTAGACATTGAATGTGGAGCAACTGGTGGATTTGTATAGCCATTGTAGACTGCAGGGCATGAGTTGAATAATGTGACTGAAAACTAAGTGAATTAAAGAAAGAAACAGAGGAGATGAAAGCAGAGCACGTGTTTGTATATGAAAGCTTTTGAAAGTATTTGAATTTAAAGTGAATTTGGAATGGCCATTTTAGCAGTTAGTTGGAATGAAAAAACTTATTGGTTTTTCAAGCAGCACATTCATATTGGGGAATAAGTAAATGGAAGGCAGTGGCTTACCATCCAGTTTTTGGAACTCAGCATGTAGAACAAAGGGGTGGAAAACCTAGCTAGTGGGCTGAGTTGAAAGCTGTTGTTTTGATATTAAGGAGGACATACTGAAAGGCCTGTTGTGATTCACACTAACAGCCGGGTAGTTTTTAGAGTCTTTGTTACATGAGCATCAAAGAGAAAAAAGATAGGTGTCACATATTTGTTAAGCCTATCTGGTAGTTAAAGAGCTCTAGGAGTCATTGTGGAGCATGGACAGAAGGCAGGTATTTTTAATAAATATGTCAGCACTTTCTCTCTAATTTAGAAATGCATATTATTTCAATCACTCTGGCTAGGTGGACAAGGTATGGCAAGTTGCAGCACTATTAATAATTACACCTGATAACAAGGTCTGAATTAATAGTCTAGGAAGAACAACATGCAGAAAATGAGAAACAATGGCTGCTAGAAAAAAGGACATAAGATATTGATTTGACTGAAAGCCAGAAAATACTTTCTTGCATCCATTTCTATAAACTTTATTCGAACTGGAATGAACTGTTTATTTTGGATTGAATTTGTGTGCGACAAAGTTTTTATACTAGGACCTGAAGCAAGCATCAGAATCCTGCTGAAAGAGGCCGTGGGACTACATCATCATCACCATCATTGTCAAGCATGGGGCAGAGGACAAGACAACTGGACACTGAGAGACAAAAGCTAAGTGTTCTTTTCCATAAGCACATAACATGGGATGTACTGCATGCTGAAGGAAGCTGGTTTCTAAGGGCAAGACAGGATAGTTTAGAACAAATTTCTAGGGATTTCATAGGGCCCAAAGGGAGGACAGTGAACAAGACAATAAAAACAAGACTATGAGGGAATCACTTTGTCCAAAAGGCCTAGATAGATAGGTTATGCCTTATTTAGCATTTGTTTTAATTTTTGTAGCCTGTATATTGACATGTATAGCCCACTATGCTGAATTAGGTGACTTACAGCGATGTTGATTCTGGAGTGGGTTAAATGTCAATATAATGTCTTGTGTTTTAATGGTAACTTTGAAACAGGCTATTTTCCTCCACCTTTTTGAGGCCCATTAGTTGGGGGCCATAGATATACTCTGTGCTTTGTGGGTGATGGAAAGGTGTAAAGGGGCATGAGTGTAAGGCTAGTGGTGGAAAAGCAGTAAAGAGGTGTGTAATGTGCTAATTGAGTACAAAGAGGGGGATAAATGGAGTGCTGGATGCCCTAAGGACTATAATCTTAGTCACTTAGAGGCAAGAAGCTGCATTGCAGGGAGCTGCACAACAGTATCTGTGACGGTGGAAGTGATGCTCCAGCAAAAAGACAGTTAACATTCCTTTGGTGCTCCTCCAAAGATTTGTGCTCTGGGTGCACTATAACCTTTGCTACATTTGAAGGGGTGGCAAATGGCACTGAGTTCTGTGATTCCACCAGGCTAGTCCCACACTAACTACAGCGGAGCTAACCACCACACCACAAAACACCTCACACCTGGTGTGCCTTTTATGGCTACCATAGTTAGAAATTGGGGGAAATGCATGTCTCAGAGGAAACCATAAAACTCGGGAATATAACATGAGGAATTGGACATTAAAGCTAAATTAATCAGATACATTTCAGCTTCAAATTCTAAAGTAGAATGTTAGATTTGATGTTTTGTTATGTAGTTATTTAGTGAGTGAATTGGGTCTAATAATGTGTGTTACAAAAAAAAACAAAAAAAAAAACAATAAGGTAAAGACATCTAGAACAAAATAGAACAACAAAATTTAGAGAAGTTTTTGGGCCTTTTGACAAACTGGTAACCTACATTGTATAAACTAGAGTTCAGAACTGTAAAGTTTATCATAGAGAGTTTATATGAAACCATAGAAATGTAATATAATGTACAGTGCAGTATGTAATAATTAAATTTTAGTTTTGAATGGGAAAGTGACTTCACATCAGGGAAGGACACTAAGAAATTGAAGGAGGCATTTCATATGAACACTAAGTAGGGGATAAGCCAAAAATATTTTTAGTGCTCAAGGAGGGAACAGGAGAGGGTGTCCGCCTGTTGGGTGCAGCTTCCAGTGGTGATCTGTTGGATGGAAAGACACTTGATGCCCCATACAGGATGTCCCAATTTATTCTGGCCAGAATTGGTGG
Organism: Erpetoichthys calabaricus; assembly: GCF_900747795.2. NCBI lineage: Eukaryota > Metazoa > Chordata > Cladistia > Polypteriformes > Polypteridae > Erpetoichthys > Erpetoichthys calabaricus. The sequence goes on from NC_041407.2 coordinate 57,188,982, forward strand.
CAGTCGGATCTCTCTACTCATTGAATAAATTGAGCAGGGGAAATTAATTTGGTTTATTTGATAGTTGAGATGAAGGCCTCGTTTGAGGAAATGTGTTCCTTCCTAGGACCAGATATTTAGTTATCAGATGCAAAGACATTATAAAAATATTTCTGTTGTTTGTATAGAATTGTAGCTTAGATAGATGGACTTGTGTTTAGGGGTCCAGGGGTGGAGTAAATAGTTACCATTGTTTAGGTGAAACACAGTAATGTGGCAGACAGTAATTTAGAATTGACACACCACTTGAACTTGGAATAGGTGTTTAGGATTTAGGCAATCCAGCTTCCATTTTGCATACAGCATCTCAGTCATTTGAAGAAATAAAGACAAGAGCTGCAGAAATAACAGAACACAACAGGAGTTACTAGAGTCAACTAGCCAAGAATTCAGAATGCTTATGGAATCATTATAAAGTGACAATGGCAAATTTTGCAGTATATCTGATGGGATCCTAGCATAAGAACTGCATCTGCTGATACATTTTTCTTTTCTGCTAATTGTAGGAGCTGTGAAGTACTTCAAATGTCCTTGGTGAGCCAAATCTGCTTGAGGGACTGAATACTTGGGCAGTAGGAGGCGACTGGAAGGGCATGGGAACACACTACCAACCCGGACGGCCAAGGGTTTGAAGGACTCACAGTTCATCTTTAGTTTGTCTGACCAAAATAGGGGTGGAGTGTTATGGTGTATAAAATCTGTACATTTTCGTTTCCATTATATTTTGTTCGAGACAAGATAACAGATGAAATAAGACAGATCAAAGCAGGTTTTGTCACACCTCACTTTCAAACAGCTGTTTCCTACATTGAAAGGAAGACATTCTGGGGCTCAATTATTTTACAACCCGGGAAAGGATGCTCTGCTGACACCCCAGGCTATTGATTACTTTATGGATGGACATCTGGGATTTATGGCCTGGGAAAGGGAAACAGGCAATATCAAAGAACTTTATTATCTGGGAAAGAGTTTGAGCAAAATTTATCAATCACATTGACAGCCAGCCAATCAGGTTCATGTGTTGTGTAACCAAGGCATGGTATTTCATAATAAATATGCCTTGGTCTGGGAGAGGAAGGAGAACAGGAGGAGGAAGAAGAAGAAAGAGCAGGAGGGAGGAGGAGAAGAAGAAGAGGAACAGACGAAGACGACATTGGTCGTCAGAAAGGCATCATGAACATCCATTGCTAAATCAAACGCCTCCCTGGTACATTCATCCTTGTCATTTCAACTTTTTCGTAAGCTTTTCCTAAAGACTATATATATATTCAGACTTTCCTATCAGTACTTATTTTCTATTCTTTGTTCCAGTGGTATTATTATTATTCTTGTAATAAATACCATGCTGCTTTTAACATTCTATGCTTTGTTTTAATGTCTAGAGTGATTGAAGTAATAAGGTAGATTTCTAAGAGCACCTGGCATAGCTGGAGATTTTGCCATTAGCTCTGTGCTGCGGGGTTTTAAGGCTGAGAGTGAGGCGCCACTCAACAGTTAGGGGGCAGTATGAGAAGAAGGTATTCTTGGCTGATAAATGGCCTATAGTCAAGGATACTGAGTCTTTGTATGTTTTAATATTTTCTTGGTGACCAAAAGTAACATTTAGGTCTGAGGTCTATTTAAAACATCATACGTTGTCCGTGCCGATAAGTAAATAAGTCTCTTGATGTGCTAAGAGAGTGACAAGTTGTGTTATACTTAAAGCATTTGTGTGGTTTTTAAGTGCTAAAAGTTAGCCAACTGTGTGTGAGTCATTTGTAGGGCACTGTTGTGGTTAGGGTCTGTGTGTGTGTGTTTATCTATGTGTGTGTGTGTTCATTTTAAAGTGCAACAGTAGACCAACCCGATAACGAACCTGACGAGAACATTTACCCTTAATGAAAACAGGTAAAGGGTAAGTAGAGGGAAATACTACGATAATACAGGCGGTATAAAACAATTTTAAAGTCAACTAACTTCAAAGATGTGATGAAGTCTTTAATTTGTTTCTTGTGCAAGCTTGAAGATGTCACTCATCAAGTGAGCATTTATCAAAAGACTAAAATGTAAAGGCTGGATAGTATACCTAAATAGTCAACTAGCTCCACAAGGCTATGACTGAAAACTGTACACAGATTGAAACCTGAGCTCCTGACTCACGCTGGCGTTTCTGTGTGCCGCTGCTTGCCGGTGTTCTGTGTGTGTACTTTTTCCTAGTTATTTTTTACTCGTTTTTTGCCTTTTGCATCGGATTATCCTTCGCCTTTGCATTGGATTAAAAACTGATAACACGCATTTGCGTCCCTTGCCTCCTTTGGCCTCAACACGAGCCCTCATAGAACTGTTCTTTGCTGGCTGCAACCTGTGTGGGTAAGTGTAAACTTTCTCACTGTTTCTCTGCTCAAGTAACTAACTTTGATGAATAGGTGGTTGAAACTGCCCCTTGTCAATTGCTGAGTACTTGTGGAAATCCCAGTGGTGACGGTCTACTGGCTAACGTGTTATTTTAATTGGGCTGAGTAGGTACACAAGGGGTACATTGCTTTGCTTCCAATCTGGAATTTGCTTGGGTGACTTCTGGAAATTTACTATGATAAACCTCAATTGTTGTAATGGATTATTATGTCTACTTTACTATCTAATGCAGTCACATCCTCAAAGCTAAAATATTCAAAAGATGTCTGTCACCGATACCTCTTCCAGCGTATCCATCCTTTGAACTGTTAGCGGACAAACTCGGCGGACCTTCATCTATTATAATTGCTGTTTTATATAGATCTCCTGTCTGTTTCTGTTTCTCCTTCCGCTACCACACCATCGGAATTAGTAGAATTAATTGCTGCTCTGTCCTCTGCCTTTGATACACTAGCTCCCTTAAAAACACGGACTGTCTCATTTATTCGTACTGCTCCCTGGTTTACATCTGAACTCCATCAGCTCAAAACCTTGGGCCGACAGTTGGAGCGCCTAGCTAAAAAGACTGGTCTTGTTGTACACAAGGAAATGTACTCAGATCACATGTTGAAATACAAAAATGCTCTCTCTGCTACCAAAACTGCATATTATTCTAACATTATCAATACAGGAGGGAATAATACTAGAGCTGTTTTTTCTACAATGAAAAGGCTAATTTCACCACCAGAAAGTGCCGCTCACCATAACCTCTCTGTTAAATACTGCTGCACTTTTTTAGATTTCTTCAACTCAAAAATTGAAAAATTTCACCAGCAACTTGCCTCCTCTATTTCTGCAGAAAATGACATACTCTCCACTATCACCCATGTTCCCTTACCAACCACCCTATTCTCAGATTTCAGTTTACCTGCTGAAAATAATATCTCGGAGCTTGTAACAAAATCTAATTCTTCCACATGCCAATTAGATCCAATACCTACAAGCTTTGTTAAGTCTTGTCTGTCACATATTTCCCCCATGATAACCACTATAGTTAACTCTTCCCTTACTACAGGCACGGTCCTCCTCTCACTAAAAACAGCATCAATTACTCCAATTTTGAAAAAACCTGGTTTATACCCAAATATCCTTAACAATTATCGGCCTATTTCAAATTTATATCCAAAATTCTTGAAAAGATAGTTGCCTCCCAACTCCAGTCCCACCTTTCAAAAGATAACCTTTCTGAACAGTTTCAGTCTGGGTTTCACCCTAAACACAACACGTAAACTGCCCTGGTCAAAATCACAAATGATCTTCTCCGGGCAGCTGACATGGGACTTTTATAAATTCTTGTGCTTGTTGACCTCAGCTGTGCATTTGACACCATATCTCACCAGATACTTTTGAAATGTCTAGCTAGTTTTGGAGTCTGTGGCCTTGTCCTTCAGTGGTTTTCTTCCTACCTCACTGATAGGAAGCAATTTGTTCAAATAAGGGGCTTTAAATCTGAGAACGCAGTCGTTACTCTGGAAGTTCCGCAGGGTTCTGTTTTGGGGCCGCTTCTTTTTCTCATTTATATCTTCCCAATAGGTAATATCTTCCGGCACCATGGTATTAAGATTCATTGCTATGCTGATCACACACAGCTATATCTATCCACTAAATCCACTTCTGTTTTCCCTCCACATGCCCTTATGGCATGTCTCCAAGACATAAAGACATGGATGACTCACAATTTACTCCAACTAAACAGCAATAAGACTGAGGTGCTCCTCATTGGCTTTAAATCTACACTTGCTAAGGTTAACCATTCTTCTATTTTAATCAACAATATTAACACAAACATTTTTCCCAAGTTAAGAGCCTGGGCATTATTCTTGACAGTACTCTCTCTTTTAATACTCATAATACTGAAGTATTGGTTAATGCCCTAGTCACCTCACATGTAGATTACTGTAATGCTATTCTATCTGGAATTCCACAAAAACTTATTCATCGCTTACAGCTTATTCAAAATTCTGCTGCCAGGATAATAACCTGCTGTTCTAAATCCACTGAACATATTACACCTATTCTCTCTCAACTTCACTGGCTCCCTGTTAACTACAGAATGCAATACAAAATACTGCTCTTAACATTTAAAGCTCTCCACAACCTCGCTCCTCCCTACCTCACTGATCTCCTCCATATTTACACTCCCTCTCGCCTACTCAGATCTTCATCTGCAGCTCTTTTTCTGTACCACACATCAAACTCAGTTCTATGGGAGCTCGAGCATTCTCTCATAGTGCTCCTCAACTCTGGAATTCTCTTCCCTCTCATATTCGTCAGCTTGATTCAATAGCACAGTTTAAAACTACTCTCAAAACTTATCTTTTCAAGCTGGAATATCAATTGTGAATTCTACACTGTTACTGCCTGTCATATTTGTTTGTGTACTAATTATTGCTTTGTGATTTATCATTTTCTTATTTTTATTTTATTAATTGTTATTTAACTTTATTGTAAGGTGACCTTGAGTGATAAGAAAGGAGCCTATTAAAATAAAATTTATTATTATTATTATTAACTACTGTACATATTTGTGGAGTCAACAAGAAATGTTCAGTTATTATGAATTTAATTATTCCTATTTTTTTAAATACTATATAGTTATCTTAACAATTTTATGATTTTTGCATTGACAAGACTATAAAGTGACAGTTAATTCAAGTAAGAAGCTGAGGCTACACTGGCAAATTCCTTATTATTTCACGTCTGTGACAAAAGTAGTTCCCAACTGCAGCAGTCCAATTTCAATAAAATATTGTAAAACCAGACCATAAATTGATTTAGTGGAATGACACATGAATATTGGAAATATCAAATAAAACTCCATTGCTGTTGCTTTACATGTCAGGCTCCAAAACAGTTGTTGAATAATACCCTGTGTCATATTTATGTAAGCATGACGATCACTGGCAACTGGAGTCAATTATCTGAGCAAAGTACTTACTGTAATATCACAAAATATTAAAGGGTACTGCTATCACATTGGTGTTCCACTAAAAAGTGTATGCTCTACAATTACAATTACAATTAGAAATAAGTATAACTTGATGTGATGGTCTGGGTTGGTTCCACTTGAACCCAGAACTGTCAATAATGTAACCGGGATGAGCTGGGCAAGGGTGGACACACACAGTCAGCAAAAGTTGATATAAGTGTTTTAGTGCTTTATTAAAAAAAAAACAGTCCGGACAAGGATTGGTCTCATCTGTTTATAGGAGATGGACGTCTGAAGCAGAGCTCCGGTAGCAGCGGCTTTATTTTCCCACGTATTTCATATTATTTAGAGGTATTCTGTATTTAACCCGACCAAAGAACTTCCACTACAATATACAAGCATGAGTAACAAGAAGAAAAGTCAGAAAGAACCGGAAAAGAAACTTAAAGCCGCTTCAAAGTCTGGACAGACATCCGGCCCGAGTGCAAGGTATGGCCTCTCGGAGACTGACCTGGAACAGGCAGACGAATGTGCAGATCTCCTGGGACCCCGCTCCATTGTATCGTCTCCAGTCGAGAGTGAAAATGGGAGCGAAGGTGCTAGTGATACAGGTCGCGTTGGATCGCCGATTTCTGAGGATCATTCGAGACTAGAAAAGGCCCTGCAGGATGTGCTCTCATCTACTCATCGCGAGTAGGAACTGCATTTCCACTCGCGGAGCACGAAATCCGAAGCAAACTCTCCAAACTGAAAGAGATGATTGCTACACTGGCTGCTGCCATGGCTACGGCCATAAATGAGCTTAAGAAGGATAACAAGAATGAGCTTAAGAAATCTAACATTGAGCTTAAGAACGAGCTTAAGAAGGATATCATCAAGATTAAAAAGGATAATAAAGACCGGGAAACGCGTCTATTTAAACGTTTTGACGTGAACTTTAAAGGCATGTTGGAGAAATTAGAGGAACACATCGAAGAAAATAGATCCAAACTGAAAATGCTTGCTGACCAGATTAATGACGTTACAGATCAGCTGGATGACGTCAAGCAGGCATTCACGGCACGAGTTGAAACAGTGGAACAATTGGCGTCTAACGCCGATGAAAAAGCCACAGCTGTGAATTCCGAATGCAAAAACTTGGAGACAGACTTGCGGACCTGGAAGATGGGTGCAGAAGAAACAATATAAGAATTGAGGGTATACCTGAGAAACGAGAAAGCTCAAGCCCAGTGAAATTTGCAGTAGAATTACTGTCTAAAATAATTGGAGATGATTTTAAACTCGACACTGAGATAGGAGCTGCTTATCGCACATACAGGTCAAGTACCTTTAAACCTAGGTCTTTTATTGTCCGCTTCGAGCGACTACGATGTAAGCTTGATGTGATGGTACTTCTCAGACACAAGCAAGACATTATATTTGAAAATAATCTTATTCGTATTTTCCCCGACTTCTCACCATTAACAGCTGTAAAACGTGCAGCCTACTTTGACATTAAAAAGTTGCTACGGAAAGCTGATATCAAATACAGCCTCTTGTATTCCGCCAAACTGAAAGTGGAAGTTCAAGATCAATATTATATTTTTTCAAGCAAGGAAGAAGCTGAAAAGGAATTAAAGAAGCTGCTTCCGACACTCTTTTGAAAGTTAATAAGGAGCCGTATTCTGTCAAGGCATGGGAAGGACCTATCATCTGCTCTCCGATCCACTTTTAAAGAGACTGGTATTATAATTATACATCCTTTTCTTTATCTGGACATTATATGTTTATGTCTTAATTAGAGTTATAGACGTGAGTGTGGAAGTGTGGAAGTAATTAAAGTAGGATTTGTTTTGTTTTTGTTTTTTTTGTTTTTTTTAACTACCTTAAAGTAGACTGTTTAACATCATACTCTGGGTTTATTGCTATTTCCACTATTACATTACTATTACATTTATACTATTACATTATACTATTACACTAGGAATTACCATGTTTATCCTAGACTACTTTTTAAAATCATTCCCAGGGTTCATTCTTTTTTTTTATCTTAATATCTTAAAATTGCTGAAGATTATTTTAAGCTTAAAGACTGTTAATGATTATATTTTCAGCAGATAGTATTTAGAATTCAGCTACAATAGATATCTCTTTGTTTTAATTCTCTAACGCCGCTGCGGGGTGGGGTTTGTTTTGTTTTGGACGTGCTCTGTCTCTTCGTATGTCAGAGGACCGGGACATCACGAAGTGGGATCAAGCCTCATGTGGGGAGGCAAAATGGGGGGGTGGGGGGATAAAGGGGGGAGAGAAGGACAGCAGGCTATATCTAATTTATTCTTCTAATCCCTATAACTATAAGTATCAATGCAACAATAGGCTAAAATGCAATAACTCATGGGGAATCTTGAAATTAAGATTACAACTGCCTCATTACCAGTTACGACTATAAAATGACATTAAAAACTCAGAATCAAGGTCTCCATAATGGGACAGTTAACTTTGTGAGCTGGAATGTTAAAGGCCTGAATCACGAATTAAAGAGAAAGAAAGTATGCTCTCACCTAACAGGCTTAAATGCTAAAATAGTATTTTTACAGGAGACCCACTTACTAAGCAAGGATCAGTTCAGACTACAAAAAGACTGGACTGGCCAAATGTTCCATTCTAGCTTTATAAAGAAAACTAGAGGGGTGGGAATTCTCATACACAGAACAGTTCCATTTGTAGCATCAGATGTAGTATCGGACCCTGAAGGGAGATATGTGATGGTCATGGGCAACTTATATAACAATAAAATGATTTTGATAATTGTTTATGCACCAAATGTCGATGATAAGTAATTCATGCAAAATCTATTTGTATCCATTCCCAATGTGAACACTCATAAAATTATAATGGCTGGGTACTTTTTCACTCCTGAATAATGATGTTAAGATACTCTCAAAAATTCTAGCTAGAAGGATGGAGAAAGTGCTGCCCTCGGTAATATCACAGGATCAAACTGGATTTATTAAAAGCCGACATCTATCTTCCAATCTCCGACGCTTGTTTAATGTTATATATTCATCAGCAAAATCAAACACCCCAGAGATATTACTATCATTAGACGCAGAAAAAGCATTTGATATGATTGAATGGAACTACCTTTTCACTGCATTGGAGAAATTTGGGTTTGGCCCGAATATTTGTGCATGGATCAAACTACTGTATACCAATCCAGAAGCCTCAGTTTGTATTAATAACATTTCTCAGACTACTTTAAGCTAGAACGTGGTACCAGACAAGGATGTCCCTTGTCGCCACTGCTGTTTGGTGTGTTTGGTGTTTATAATACAAATGAGACCTAACACATCAGCTATCCATTTCAGTCGAATACCTAAGCAGCTATTTTGCTGTCAACTGATCTCATTATCATCCATGTATAATGAGGTTATCTTTGGAATAACATCGTTTGTAAACATGGACCAAGCAGAACAGCAACAGCAAAGAGGAAAATGTGTTACAAGAAAAAGGAGAGGACAATGAAGGACAGGACGAACCAAGGGAAGTGGTCACAGATGAAATAAGAGCTACAGTCACTGACCATGTTATCAACCATGGACTCTCTTTGAGAGAAGCTGGGTTATGAGTGTAGTCAAATCTGCAGCACACAACAGTTGCTGCAGTCATCATGGTTCTGCCAAACCAACAGTTAAGATGCACATTCTTCAGCGGTGTCTGAAAGAACTGCATATAACTATATGGTATTTACTATATATAGTACTGGGACATCCACTGAGTATTGTTTTTGTTCTTTAGGATTCAAAGATTACCTCGAAGAAAGGGCTGAGGCAGAATCTTTACTGCTGATTAGGAAACTGTCATTGTTAACCTGGTCACTACTAACAATGCCATAACACTCTGGGAAATTCACAACAAATTTATGGCAGATGGTACAGTATGTGGCAAGTGTTAGCATGACAACAATTGGCAGAGTCCTGTAGAGGCATAAAGTAAGCATGGAGTGCTTACACAGTACCCCATTTGAGAGGAACAGTGAAAGTGTTAAAGAACTCCGATACCAATATGTCCAGGTAAGAGAGTAGTAATACGTTAGGGGGTATCTGTCAAACTGTCAATCAAAGATGATTTATGACCTTAAGTCCCGCCCCCTTTCCTCTGATTGGTGAATTTGAATGCTGGCCCCGCCCCTTCACCTGATTGGTGAATTAAAAGGATGGTCCCGCCCTGACTCCCGTCCACCCACCTGTTTGCCCTAGGTAAGTGTAAAGATCCATTTGATGGATGTCGACCCCCACCCCACCCACCTGTTTGTCCTAGGTAAGTGTCAAGATCCATTTGATGAATGTCTGCCCCCCTCCTTCATGCCACCCTACCTGTTTGCCCTAGGTAAGTGTCAAGAGCCGTTTGATGGATGTCGGTCTCACCCTCAGCCGCCCAATCCAACCCCCCTCCTTCATCCCAGCCCCCCTTCACCTGCTTGGTTCTCCTTTGTGTCAAGAGCAGACTTGATGGATGTCTGTGCCCCCTCCTTCACCCCCAGCCCCCTCTCCCGAAGACAAGTCCAGGCCTGTTAAGCCGGACCCTCAACAAGTCCAGGCAAGTTCCTATCCAGACCCTGCCAGCCACACCTGTTGGTGGCCCCACAACACCCTGACCCCTTCTCCCGAAGATAAGTCCAGGCATGTTTCTATCCATACCCTGCCGTCCCGACCGGCATGTCCCCAGGCATGAAGGCCCTGCCTCTGCCTCTGTCCCCGGTCAGGCAGCACCTGATGACGGGCCCCTTCCACTTCCTTGCCCACTTCTCCCGAGGACATACATACACACACACATGTTCCAGCCGGGACAATCTGTCTTATAGCCGTTCCTGCCTATACTGCTTTGGGTAAGAACCTGTGTATTTATTATTTAAAGTATCTATCTAACCTTTGCTTTATCACTTGTAAACCGCTTTTATTTTATCTAAGTCAAGCCTCCTTCTCCATTCCACAGAAAGACCAAATGACGGACTCCCCTGACAGTCTTTATGCTGAAAAAACCTTTACCTCACACAGCAGGGTGCTCGAAGAGCACAGAAATACAAGTTGACAGGATCTCTCTGTCTACACAGAGACTCTTGGAGCTGACAGCCCCTGCGCGCGCCCTCGAGTACGAGGGCCTGAGTTCTGCGCAGGCGCGAACTGTCCAGTGCCTATAGCTGTAAGATGTTGGGCATCCCACTGCGGGAGGCCCCTGCGAGATCGCCTGCAAACTACGGTGTGTAAGCTCACACCCCCATCCCCCTGATGACTGACCACTCGTGAGCGTCTAGATCTTCTGTCCATGATATTGAAAGGTTGTACTTAACTTTTAAAGTTAAAGGATTTTAAAAAGCACACACAGTTAAATAACAGTCAACAGGGACCTTTTAAAGCACGTTTGAGACATATAAAAAAAATCTATCCTTGGCTTTATAATTTATATAAGAAAGTATATCTAAAACAAGCCCTTTTCTATCCAATACCTCCCATTTTAAATATAGTTTGATATAAGCCTTGTAAAAATCACACAGACGTATGCATCATTTCCCTTTTAAATTATGTATAAAAAATCTAACCTTGGATGTATAAAAAGTATTTCCAATACAACCCACATTTTAAATAATCAGCGGGGCTAAAGATTCACATTGCGAAAGCCTGCCATTTAATTTTCTAAATGTTAGATTGTCTTCAACAGATTGGACATCTGGGGATAGAGAAAGGCGCTTTAAAACACTTTTTGGCAAGCCACGCTTTCCAAAGCACATCGCCACCAGCTCCGGCATTCTGAAGCTAAGGGGGGTGTGGGGTTCAGAGTCGATTCACACTTCAGCTGTTAGTCCGGCTCAATCCTTATGCTGACACAAAAGATGTTCACACATAATTACTTTAACATAAGTTTGTATCTTCTGGGGACAGTTTAAAACGAGCTTAAAGTGAGGCCAGACATTTGCTAAATGAAATCACTGCCCAAATTTCAAAAAATACCGGACTTTTCGGTGTCCGGCCAAAGGTTTAGATATAAGTCACCAGTACACCAACCCATTAAAGCCAAAATGGTATGTCTTCTTTGAACAATGTTTTCTAATTTTAATGACTAGAACTAAATGAAATATAATTATCGTTCATACATTCTATTCTCCAGTGAGTCCCGACAAACCAGGACCATGGTAAGGCCTATTCATGATTATTATAAGCGTTAAACGAGCATGTTTTAAAACGGAGGGATGAATCCTTATATTTTATCCTTAATATTAATATTTCCAAGTTGATTCTCCGGTAACTCCCTTTTAAAAATGATATTTGTTTACAACGTGCAGGATTTAATTAACAGCATGATATGCGTGAGCGTGCTCATGTGTGTATAAGTTTTAGCATTTTATATTTATATCTACCTATCTAGCTATCTATCTACCTATCTATCTACATGTACGACGATTAATGCACAAATTCATATGACTGAAGCAAACAATATTATTTTTTTCTGTTACCGAAACGGCCTTTACAATCAAGTAGTTTTTGTCTCTGCGTCTGAAAATTCAAACAGAGCCTCTTCTCTGAGAATATTCAGGCCTGGCTTAAAAGCGCAGGCCGGGTGTGTAATAGCTCTGACATAAGACGTCAGTATTCTGAACTACGTGCAGAAGGGCCCGCTTGTGAAATGCGTACTCTTTCGAATCGGAATCCCGCTGTAACCGGTTGTTTTCTGTACGGAGCCGCCTGCTTTTTAAAAGGCTGAGATAACGAAACATTTTTGCTTTATAAAAACTCTCATTTGGACAGCCGGCTGGAGACAGCCTGCAGGGGTGAACAGGGACCAGGAGCTTTACGGCAACTGTGTTTCCATTCATTTCGCTAAATGAAATATAATTATTGTTAATACAGACTAGTAGACCAAAAGTCCAGGTGATTTTTAGACGTATCAAGTGTATTGTTGAATCACTGGGTAAATGATTATTATAAGATGTACCAGTATTTATGAGATTATATCTTAATACACAGGGTCTCTGAGATCAGCTGTCTTTAGATTTTAAAAAGTTTGCTTGCGAGTGTATTCATATTTATACTCGCGATCCTATTAAACTAGTAATGAAAGGAATGGATGCGCTTAATAGGTTTCCGAGAAACCCTCCTTTCTGATTTAAAAGGGTTTTTTCTTTTTTACGGTAATTTTACCACTGAGTATTTTAACGGTGCAACGCTGCTTCTTCAGCAGAGGTTTTTGAGTGTGTGTGTGTTTACGGAGTCTGTTTTAAGCTACTTTACCAGGCACGGAGTGTCCAATATATTAACACGGTACTAGGCAGGGTCTATTGAGGATCAGGAGTTCACTTTCTTTTTTCTCACCAATGCAATTGGGGTCTTCCTCTTTGTAGATTTAGTTTGTAGGGCAGTGTTTCTCAACCTTTACGTATTTGCGACCCAAGTTTTCATAACAGTTTTAATCGTGCCCCCCTAGCGTTTTTTGAAAGGAGCCCCCTAATACCAATTTGTTCTTTTTTAATTAATGATATATCATAAATGCATATTTTATTATACCTACTTAACTTTTAGCGACATTTATCTAACTCTATATTTATTTTTCTAGTATCAGAATGTAGTTTGAGTTAATTTGTTTTGGTTTCAATAGATGTTTTTTTCATATTTTCGATTCTTGTTTTCTTTTTTTTCACATCTTCACGTGCCCCTTTTTGTTACTTCGCACCCCCCTAGGGGGCCAGCCCCACAGTTTGAGAACCACTGTGTAGGGGTTGATTTGTAAAACACTCTGCGTCACTTCAAGTTAAATTAGATTTGCTCGGTTATTCAGCGGTCCATCGGTGTTCCATTTTTGTTATAAATTCTATTTAGTCTCTCTTTATTTACTAAACATTTGATATGTTGAATAGAAAACAGTTATCTTGTTCAGGCTTTAACTTAAAGCAGCATTTTCATCAACAGGCTATGAACACTTTGGTACACAGGGTGCTTTGTATAATACAAAGTTTTAGAAATTCTGTTAATGCTTGGAAATAGCATTCCATTTTACCGCAGTTATAAAACCCTGAAAAATAAGAATGGTTATAGTATGTTATATAAGCCTATACACTACAAGGCTGATGATTAGGCTTATTTTGGACCTGTTAGGCAAATCAGGAAGGAAAATGTTTTAGTGAAGAGTTACATAATATCTATTACCAGTAACAGCGTACTGCACGATAACGTGCAGTGAATACACTTGCCTTGAGCATTCATAGTATTCATCCTCTTTCTCTGTACGTTTAGCATTCGTTTGCTCAGAGGATGATGTGCTTGCTGCTTCCTGAGCAGCTCTTCTTTTCTCTACCCTAGCAGCCTGCTGCTTCTCTTTTATCTTTTTGCCTTAAAACTGATTAAGTTTGTTTTTCTGTTGCAATTACTTAGTACGTTTTCTTTAATCTTTCACTTAATCTGGCACTTAAATCTTCAATCTGCCTCAAGAATGATTAGCGAAGGTGGTAGGGAATGAGAATGGCGCCTGTATGCATGCGCAGCACGGCTGCCCTGCTGCGCGGTGCAGAGAGTTGATTCAACAATAAAATAAAATAAAAATAAAAAGACAAATAAATTCATCACCCCGAAAGCAGATAGTAGACGTCACGTAGTATATGTGTACCAAATTTCAAGTCAGTAGGTGAAACGGTTTGCGAGCTACAGGTGATTTAAAATCCTGGACAGACAAACAAACAGCCACGGTAGCGTATTATAGAAGAAGATATGTGTTAGCACAAGGATTACAAGTTTACTAAAACTGTGAGGTTTATTCTTTCTTTTAGGTAGTCCAAGTTACATAGGACATCTATCCTTGAAAACGGCTTTTCCCCTCTGTTTGTGAAAAAAGCACCCTTTGTTTGAGTCACATTCAGGGTGAAGGGGATGTAAGTTTGAACTGTGATTCCAAGAGTCAAGAAGTGGTTGCATTCGTCTTGATTACGAGGCAAAGGACCAGGATTTGTGCAGTGATCATGGTCAAGGGCAGAGTTAAGCTAGACATTATTATTACAAAATGAAACATTGACTCGCCCATATCAAGCAAGTATCACAAATATAAGACAGTAAAAACTAAATTCACAAACACTAAGTCACAGAGGAAATTAAAAAAAACATCTTAAGAACGGATGAACAAGGGATCACCCCAAGCTCACAACACACTACAACTGAACCTCCGTGTTTTGCAGTATATTATTAGCTAAACGGTCATCTATTTAGCCCGTTCCTCGGGGTTGCAAAGAGTTGGGGAAAACATTATTTAACATCTGATAGTATTATGCTAATTAACATTAGCCTGCTATTGTTAGGACCTTATCCGGCACTACAAGTTGGGTTTGTGTTCCTCCAGATTCAGGAAGAACATGAAAAAGTGGAGTTATTACAATTTGAAAAACTGCCATAATGTATAAAAAAACATTGACAGGGGACAAAACCAGCATGAAAAGAAACCTTTTTGAAATAAATAATAAGCTTTTTTGACGTGTGCAGTCTGGAATAGTCAGAGTTCATTTTTAAATAAAGCTTGCAAAAGGCATATTAAAAATATTAAATATTAAAACTAAATAAAACACAGAAGTACCATTTAATGATATCAATTAGTGTTAAGTATTATCAAGCACTGGGCTCTATTTATAAGGTTTATTTAATTTAGTTATAAGCATAATGATTGGATGCATTTTGCTTTGAAATTAACCATAGTTTGATACAGCTTTAAGAATGAGAATGCAAGACAAACCTATGCACTTAATAACAAATGTTGCCGTTTCAATAGGGATATCTTGGATCTCTGTTTTATTTTTACCTTTTGACAAGAAACCCCTGGACAGCAAAACATACCACATCTATTGAAAATGAGCCGTGCCGACATGCTAACTAAATAGATATAAGATAAGGTATTTTAGAATATGGACCTGGGCGCTGCCCAGATGATTCTGACAAACTAAGGGGTCTCCACTGAAAAAGTTTTTTATAGCCCGGCAAATCCTGGCCACTTGGGGGGCAAAGACTCTTTGAAAAGAGAGTCCCACACCCTCCACCTGATTGGCCCTCCTTTGTGTCAAGAGCATTTTCAGGGGTGTCGGTCTCACCCAGACTCCCACCCCTACCCCCTGCTTGGCCCTGTTTTGGGTCAAGAGCAGTTTGATGGATGTCTCTTATTCAGGTCTGTGAAATGTACTTCTACATAAAACAAGCCTAAGGTCTCGGGAGTCTGGTCATTGTGAATAGTTAATACAGAAAAGAGAACACAGAACACACGCCGCACTTGTCCTATCTCTTCTGAAAAACACTAGTTGAATTTTGAACATCATGTACTATGATTGGTTAACACTGTGGACACAGGCGCTATATCTCCGCCATATTGCCCCTTAAAGAATAAAGATTATAGAATCTTTTACATTCTCCACTACAAGATCCATAGCACCCGCAGGAAGTCTGACAATTAAGTGGAGACACCTTAGTTTGTCAGAATCATCTGGGCAGCACCCAGGTCCATATTCTAAAATACCTGTTCACTATCAATCAATTACATCCATCACAGGACTATTTAAGCAATCAGGAGGGAATAGCTAAAAGAGATATTTAGATTCAACCTCAGTAAATTATCCAGGCCACAGGTCTTGGAGGTGTAGCTGCCGGCTGGGTAAGGGGTCGGCTGTTACATAAGTGGTGCCCTCTCTGAGGAATCTTAAAAAATACCATCGCTGTCTGCCTTTAAAAAAAAAAAAAAAAATTTCCTTATTTACCATGTCTGTATTGCATGCCAAGCAGGACGACACCATTGCTTCACTGCGGCGTGAGGAAGGAGTAGCCGGGCCCAGCACGTCACGGTCAGAGCGTGTTCAGCAGTGCAGGTGGTGGTGGATTCTTTGCAGTCGCTGTACCTCGAAGATCACCATGGACCTGAGGAGGAATGCCTGGAGGATGTCTCGCTTCCGTGGGAAGATCTGGCACAACAACTCACCCGGCTGGATGAGAAAGTCCGCGAGGTTGCTGAAGGTGCGCTCGGGCGTGAAGATGCCTTGCGGGCTCGGATCAGCAGCTCCCAGGAGGAAATAAAAGAATATATCAATGAGCAAGTTAAACTCCTGGGGCGGGAAATTGTGTTGTGCCTCCAGAGGCGAGATCAACGCTGGCGAGAAACTCTTCAGGGGGAGGTCTGAAGGAGTCTCCAGCATTTACGTCAGTCACCCTGTCATTCTGCGCCGTACGGGTCTCGTGGGGGCTGAATTCATCAATCAGCCCTCTGTTCCTGGGGTGCGCCTTTCCTTTCCCAAGTTGGGGGCTCAATATAACATTGATGATGTCCTCAACTTTGTGGAAGAAGGGGAGGCGTATCTGGCTGTTAACCCTTTAACCCCAGAAGAGCTTATGGGGGTAATAGGGGCCTCTCTCTTGGGGCCGGTGTGGAGCTGGTGGCTGACAGCGAAGAAGAACATTCAAGACTGGGGATCCTTTCATCGATCTTTCCTCGTGGCTTTTCTTCCGGAAGACTATGAATCCGAACTGGAGGACAAGCTGCGATCCATGGTGCAACTGCCTTCGCAATTCATCTGGGACTTCACCTATGAATATCGGGCTTTGTGTTTGAAGTGGCGGCCGGCTATGTCTGAAGAAGAGGTGGTCCACTGCATCCTTAATGCCTGTAACCTGCGGTTAGCTGGGGGTCTCAGGGGGGTTGTGGGGTTGGTGGAAGACCTGGTGAAGGTGGGCTCGCAAGTGGAACGGGACTGGGGAAACTCAAAAACGTACATGAACAAAGTACAAGCCAGTACACGAGAAACCCAGCCCCTAATACCCCAGCGAGCCAAACCTTGCCGGTCGGAAGCCAATCTTGCCATCATGCAAGCAAGTACGTCCCTCCTGAAAGTCCCAGTGAAGCTGCGAGAGTGGCAGTTGGATGCGGTGGTGGATACAGGGAGCCATCACACCTTAATACGTTCAAACATATGGAAGAAGATTAGCCGACCGATAGACAACTTAACATCTGCCTTGTCTGTCCGATTTGTATTGGCAGATGGGAGTGAACACAGGGCCCTGGGCAAAGTCCCCTTGAGGTACAGTGTACTCTCCACCACCTGGGAAATGGATACATATGTCCTGGATGACCGGCACCTGTCCATCCCGTTACTCCTTTGGCTGAATTCTTTAACCACCATGAGGATGACCATCCATCTCAGTCCCAGGGGGTATACGGTGCCGGGGGAAGGGGTATGCGAATTCGTTCATAAATCCAAAGAAGATCACGGCTCAGAATTCATTGGTTTCTACGCGGCAGTGAGGAGTGATGCAAGCACCTCGGCGGCAGCCCCTGTGGAGGAACAACCCGAAGAGGTGAGGCCGGTGCTGAAAAAGTGGGCTGAAGTGTGGACTGAAAAATTAGCAGTTGCTCATGGGGTTACCCACATGATCCACACCTCGGATGAAATTCCAGTAAGGCACCGAGCATATCACGTTTCTCCACTAAAGATCTATCTATCTATCTATCTATCTATCTATCTATCTATCTATCTATCTATCTATCTATCTATCTATCTATCTATCTATCTATCTATCTATCTATCTATCTATCTATCTATCTATCTATCTATCTATCTATCTATCTATCTAAAGAAGGGCATAATTAAAGAACGTCTGAATCGAATGCTCGCCAAGGGAATAATCAAACCATCTTCCTCCTCCTGGGCGTCCCCTGTAGTCCTCGTGAAGAAGACGGATGACACCTATCGTTTCTGTGTGGACTACAGGGGGGTTAACGGAAAGACGAGCCTGGACGCATATCCCATGCTCCTGGTTCATGAGATTCTGGAGTCACTGCATGGAGCTGCAGTTTTCAGCACACTAGACCTCCGCAGTGGCTATTGGCAGGTGCCAATGGACGAGGGGAGTAAGAGGAAGATGGTAGTCATCACCCCCGAAAGCTTGTTCCAGTTCAAAGTCATGCCTTTTGGGCTTAAAAATGCTGGGGCCACCTTCCAGCGGCTCAAGGAACAAGTAATGAGGGGGTTGATAGGCAAGATCTACTTTGTTTACATCGACGACGTCATTGTTTACTCTTCTTCTATTAAACAACATCTCCAGGACTTGGACACCATCTTCCCACAATTTCATCAAGCGCACCTCATGCTGAACACGAAGAAATGTACCTTCACTCAACCCCACATTCTCTTCCTCAGGCACATTCTTTCATCTGAGGGGGTCGCTGTAGACCCCGCGAAGACCTTAGCCATCCGAGACTACCCCACGCCCACGGATTTGAAATCTTTACAACGTTTCCTTGGGTTAGTGGGGTGGTATCATAAGTTCATTCCCATGATGGCTGATATAGCGGCTCCCTTGAACTATTTAAAAAAAAAGGATATCCCGTGGGAGTGGACAACGGAGTGCCAGGACGCGGTCGAGCAACTAAAGAACCATCTTCAAAAGCCGCCTGTTCTGGCCCAGCCAGATCCACAGCTCACTTTCCAGGTACATACTGATGCCAGCAACCTGGGGCTTGGCGCCGTGCTCACTCAGAAAATCCACCAGGCTGAACATGTCATCGCTTACGCCTCTCGAGCCTTGCACGGCAATGAGCTAAATTATTCGACGGCTGAAAAAGAGTGTTTGGCTGTCGTATGGGCTGTGGAAAAATGGAGACACTATCTGGAGGGGGTTGAGTTAGAAGTGTACACAGACCATCACGCTCTGACCTGGGTATTTAATCACCCGAAGACCTCCTCCCATCTAACCAGGTGGGTACTCCGCCTCCAGAACTTTACTTTCAAGGTAACCTATAGGAAGGGCTGTGGCAATATTGTGCCTGATGCTCTGTCCAGGGTGTCAGAGCCGCCAGGGATGGTGTGTTTGGCAGAGGCAAAAAAGATGGTCCTCTCTCTGCCAAGAAGCCTTCAAGACCTGACCATTCCATCCTCTCTTGGGGGTCTACAACACCAACTAGTGGTCCCGGAAGAACTTGTCCCCGACTTTCTGAGTTTTTATCATGACAGTCCTTTAGGTGGTCACCTTGGAAGGACAAAAATTTTATTGAAGATCCTGGGGGTTGCGTGGTGGCCGTCTGTCTGGAAAGACGTTTGCCACCACGTGAAGAAGTGCATAACTTGCCAGCAGCTCAAAAACCCACCTGGTAAACCGGCAGGATTTTTACAATCGACAATCGCTGATGGACCGGGGGAGACTTTGGGAGTCGACCTGATAAGGCCCTTTCCTGTTACCAGCTCGAGGAAAACTGTCCTGATGGTGGTGATCGATTATTTTTTGAATTGGGTGGATCTGTTTGCATTAACAGATACTAAAACCAACAAAATATGCTCCACCCTGAAGAACGCAGCCCCAAACCTGAAAAACACCTGTTCACTATCAATCAATTGCATCTGTCACAAGACTATTTAAGCAATCAGGAGGGAACAGCCAAAAGAGAGAGGAGAGGAGAAAGAAGGAGACTATTTTTTCACAACCACGGATCAACTTACCTGCTGTTTTTTCACATCACGCTTTTACAATAGTTTGTTTTTTATTCCGCCGGACTGTCTTCCATCCCTCATCTGCAGAGACCCTGGGGTCGGATCGTCATCCACCATGCGCCGAGGAATCATGGTGAGGTTGCTCCAATTGCCGGGAAAATCAAAGAACTCACTTATGTCTAGTTCAGTCATCCATCTTCAGGACCGTTTTATAACCGGACACTAATTCACGATCAGACATTCCGTATATCATTCATTGTTGTTATTCGTTGTTTGTTATATGTTACAGGGGCAAGGGAGGGTTTGTTGTATTTATATATGGTGGTGTCACGTTGTTGCTGAGGTGGAGGGATATTTATATATATTTTTTCTATTTATTTACTTTGCATATTTCTTGTTATTTCATTTAATACAATTAATCAGTTTAATTTTACATTTCTGCTTTTCTGTTGTGCTTATATTTACACTGTCGATTGTGGGGAAAAGTTTCATTTGTTAGAGGTACGGCTTGATATTTAGATTCAACCTCAGTAAATTATCCAGGCCACAGGTCTTGGAGGTGTAGCTGCTGGCTGGGTAAGGGGTCAGCTGTTACAACATCTTATAATAATCATTTACCCAGCAATTCAACAATACACTTGATACGTCTAAAAATTATCCGGACTTTGGGTCTACTAGTCTGTATTAACAATAATTATATTTCATTTAGCGAAATGAATGGAAATACAGATGCCGTAAAGCTCCTGGTCCCTGTTCACCCCTGGAGGCTGTATCCAGCCGGCTGTCCAAATGAGAGTTTTTATAAAGCAAAAATGTTTCATTATCTCAGCCTTTTAAAAAACAGGCGGCTCCGTACAGAAAACAACTGGTTACAGCGGGAGTCCGATTCGAAAGAGTACGCATTTCACAAGCAGGCCCTTCTGCATGTAGTTCAGAATACTGACGTCTTATGTCAGAGCTATTACACACCCGGCCTGCGCTTTTAAGCCAGGCCTGAACATTCTCAGAGAAGAGGCTCTGTTTGAATTTTCAGACGCTGAGACAAAAACTACTTGATTGTAAAGGCCGTTTCGGTAACAGAAAAAACTAATATTGTTTGCTTCAGTCATATGAATTTGTACATTAATTGTCGTACACATAGATAGATAGGTAGATAGATAGCTAGATAGGTAGATATCAATATAAAATGCTAAAACTTTGGAAAGCGTGGCTTGCCAAAAAGTGTTTTAAAGTGCCTTTCTCTATCCCCAAATGTCCGATCTGTTAAAGGCAATCTAATGTTTAGAAAATTAAACGGCAGGCTTTCGCAATGTGAATCTTTAGCCCCGCTGATTATTTAAAATATGGGTTGTATTGGAAATACTTTTTATACATCCAAGGTTAGATTTTTTATACGTAATTTAAAAGGGAACTGATGCATACGTCTGTGTGATTTTTACAAGGCTTATATCAAACTATATTTAAAATGGGAGGTATTGGATGGAAAGGGCTTGTTTTAGATATACTTTTTTATATAAATTATAAAGCCAAGGATAGATTTTTTTTATACGTCTCAAACGTGCTTTAAAAGGTCCCTGTTGACTATTATTTAACTGTGTGTGATTTTTAAAATCCTTTAACTTTAAAAGTTAAGTACAGCCATCAGGGGGATGGGGGTGTAAGCTTACACAATGTGAGAGAGGAGAGAGATCCTGTCAACTTGTATTTCTGTGCTCTTCGAGCACCCAGCTATGTGAGGTAAAGGTTTTTTCAGCGTAGAGACTGTCAGGGGAGTCCGTCATTTGGTCTTTCTGTGAGATGGAGAAGGCGGCTTGACTTAGATAAAATAAAAGTGGTTTACAAGTGATAAAGCAAAGGTTAGATAAATATTTTAAATAATAGATACACGGGTTCTTACCCAAAGCAGTATAGGCAGGAACGGCTATAAGGTAGATCGTCCCGGCTGGAACATGTGTGTGTGTGTGTATGTCCTCGGGAGAAGTGGGCAAGGAAGTGAAAGGGGCCCGTCATCAGGTGCTGCCTGACCGGGGACAGAGGCAGAGGCAGGGCCTTCATGCCTGGGGACATGCCGGTCGGGACGGCAGGGTATGGATAGAAACATGCCTGGACTTGTCTTCGGGAGAAGGGGTCAGGGTGTTGTGGGGCCACCAACAGGTGTGGCTGGCAGGGTCTGGATAGGAACTTGCCTGGACTTGTTGAGGGTCCGGCTGGAACAGGCCTGGACTTGTCTTCAGGAGAGGGGGCTGGGGGTGAAGGAGGGGGGACAGACATCCATCAAGTCTGCTCGAGACACAAAGGAGAACCAAGCAGGTGAAGGGGGGCCGGGATGAAGGAGCGGGGTTGGATTGGGCGGCTGGGGGTGAGACCGACATCCATCAAACGGCTCTTGACACTTACCTAGGGCAAACAGGTGGGTGGGGTGGGGGTCGACATCCATCAAACGGATCTTGACACTTACCTAGGGCAAACAGGTGGGTGGGTCGGAGTTGGGGTGGGACCGTCCTTTTAATCCACCAATCAGGTGGAGGGGCGGTGCCAGCATTCAAATCCACCAATCAGAGGAAAGGGGGTCATAAATCATCTTTGATTGACAGTTTGACAGATACCCCCTGACATATTACTACTTAAGAGGTCTGTTCAATATAATGTAACACTACTTGTTCTTTAGTGGTTGTAGCTTTGAACATAAAACACCATCCAAAGCTATGTATACCGTATGATACTGTAATCCTTACAATATGGTACCTTGTGTTTTTCCTTTTAGTGAGTCATGGAATTAGAGGCGATGCAGACAGGCCATGTGTTCAGCTTTGTGAATGAAGCTGGGTTTAACCTGGCGAAACAATGGTAGCATGGACGGAGTATTGAAGGGCAAAGAGCGACTCTGCAAGTTCCAGGACAGAGAGGGGCCATTATTGCAATGTGTGTGGCAAAAGGCAATGATGATGTCTTAGCACACAAACCAGTCATTGGCTCATACAACACAGAGCGCGTCCTCTTGTTCCTTGATGAACTCTACACGATACTGGTACCAGAGCATGAGAGAGAGTGAGTGAGCTCAAATGCTTCTGTGTTTGTTGTGGTGTGGGATGATGTGGCATTCCACCACTCCAGTGCAGTCACATAGTGGTTTGCAGCACAGCCAAGGATGTCCTCATTGTTTCTGCCACAATACTCCCCCTTCTTAAACCCCATTGAGGAATTCTTTTCTGCATTGAGGTGGAAGGCTTATTACCACCAGTCATATGATCACATATTACTGCTGGATGCCATGAATGCTGGATGCCAAGATATTTCGCCAGAGCAATGTCAAGAATGCATCAGGCACGCCAAGAGATACTACTCACGATTTATAGATGCAACCCCAAATCAGAAAAAGTTGGGACAGTGTGGAAAATGTGAATAAAAAAAGAAAAAAGCAAGTTATAAATTCTCCTCAAATTTTATTTCATTGCAGACAGTATGAACACAAAATAATTCATGTTTTGTTTTGTCAACACCATTTGATTTGTAAATAAATATCCATTCTTGCCATTCAGGCTTGCAACACATTCCAAAAAAAGTTGGGATGGGGGCAATTAAGGGGTAGTAATGAGGTATAATAACTAAATAATGATGTGATTTGAAACTGGTGATGTTAACAGGTGATTGCAATCATGATTTGGTACAAAAGCAGCATCGAGGAAAGGCCTACTCCTTTAGGAGCAAAGATGGGCAGAGGATCGCCAGTTTGCCACCAAGTGCGGGCAAAAATCTTTGAAATGATGAAGAAAAACGTTTCTCAAAGACAGATAGGAAGAGATTTGGGCATTTCTCCCTCTACAGTGCATAACATAGTGAAAAGAGTCAGGGAATCTGGAGAAATTACCGTGCGTAAAGGCCAAGGGTGCAAGCCTAAACTGAATGGCCGTGATCTCCGAGCCCTCAGACGGCACTGCATTAAAAACCGTCATTCATCAATAAATGATATAACTGCGTGGGCTCAGGACTACTTCAGGAAGTCACTCTCAAGCACTACAGTACGTAGTTACATTAGGAAATGCCAGCTAAAACTGTACTGTGCCAAAAGGAAGCCCTACTTAAATAGTGTCCAGAAGCGCCGTCGACTTCTCTGGGCTCAGAGGCATCTGGGATGGTCCATTGTGCAGTGGAAACGTGTATTGTGGTCAGACGAATCGGTTTTTCACATCTTTTTTGGAAGAAATGGACGCCGTGTGCTGCGGACCAAAGAGGAAAAGGACCATCCAGACTGTTACCAGATACAAGTCCAAAAGCCAGGGTCTGTCATGGTATGGGGTTTTGTCAGTGCCTTCAGCAAAGGTAACTTGCACTTCTGCGATGGCACAATCAATGCTGAGAAGTATATCTCAGTTTTGGAGGAACAAATGCTGCCTTCAAGACGATGTCTTTTCCAGGGATGCCCATGCTTATTTCAGCAAGACAATGCCAAACCACATACTGCGCACATAACAAAGGCATGGCTGCGTAAGAAGAGGGTGCGGATGCTTGACTGGCCTGCCTGCAGCCCTGATTTGTCTCCTATAGAGAATGTTTGGCGCATTTTGAAACGAAAAATGCGTCAACGAAGACCCCGTACTGTTGCGCACCTAAAATGTTGTTTGCAGGAAGAATGGGACAAACTAACACCTGCAACACTTAGTCACTTGATTTCTTCAATGCCTAAATGTCTTTTAAGTGTTGTTAAAAGACAGGGGAACTGTACAAAGTGGTAAATGCTGTACTGTCCCAACTTTTTTTGAAATGTGTTGCAAGCCTGAATGGCAAGAATGGATATTTATCCATCCATTCATCCATTTTCCAACCCGCTGAATCCGAACACAGGGTCACGGGGGTCTGCTGGAGCCAATCCCAGCCAACACAGGGCACAAGGCAGGGAACCAATCCCGGGCAGGGTGCCAACCCACCGCAGATGGATATTTATTTACAAATCAAATGATGTCGACAAAAACAAACATGAATTATTTTGTGTTCATACTGTCTGCAATGAAATAAAATTTGAGGAGAATTTATAACTTGCTTTTTTCTTTTTTTATTCACATTTTCCACACTGTCCCAACTTTTTCTTATTTGGGGTTGTAGATAGATAGATAGATAGATAGATAGATAGATAGATAGATAGATAGATAGATAGATAGATAGATAGATAGATAGATAGATAGATAGATAGATAGATAGATAGATAGATAGATAGATAGATAGATAGATAGATAGATAGATAGATAGATAGATAGATACTTTATTAATCCCAAGGGGAAGGACATCAGATGCAGTGTCAATGAGAACTTGTGGCTGAATCCAGAGGAGCGAACAGATTAAAAAATTATTACTGCTATAGTATTTTTATAGTCGTGGACCAACTGCAAGTGTGTGTACTTTGTTTCTGGCTGTTGTATTGACAAAAAGTACTGTTTTTTTTTTTTTAATGAATATTTTGTATTTACCCTACAGTATGAAAAATAAAATCTGGATTTACTCAAAGGCATTGTTGTTAATGTTTTGCAAGCCTTTGTTTCATGTGTGATACAGTGTTCTTCCAGAAAGACGTCAAGTGCTAATGTTTGATGGTATGAGTCTATTCTGATACATGAATTAACTGTTTTGGCAGCTGTAGTGCATTTTGGTGGAGACCTTAAATGTTTTGGTGGCTGTAGTGCATTTTGGAGGGGAGATTAACTGTTTGGCCAAGCTGTGTGTTGGTGTTGCAGACTGTGTACAGAGTTGAAAAAAACAATTGAAAAAAACTGTAAAATGCATGATACCATATGTGCTTATTCTTTTTGTGATATGTTTGGTCCTAGTTAAAGCTTTTTGCTTTCCATGAAATATAAACATTTCTAAAAAATTTACTTAAAAAAAAAACACACTGGTCAATTAACTAGTGATGGCCTCCCAGTTATAAAAAAGTGCTTTCCTTTTGAAAGTGCTATTTCTAAAAAGGCACAGGTTTTAAAATTCAAAGCTGTATGCTGGGCATTTGTACAATGCCTGGATAAAGAAACTGCTTATTTTGGAGACTGATGTCTTCCCGCTTGAAGATGGACTTCTCTGTATTACTTGGCTAAAGAGACTGGAACAGGTGCACTTTTTTTTCTATTTCGACTAGCCTTTCCTCAAAGAAATCACAATCCTGATTGCATCCCAGAGTATACAGATCCCACACCATCTGCTGTCTCTAGAAACCATTGACCTGAGCAGGTGGACAATGAGAAAGGGGCTGCACACTGTTAACCCTCAGATCTCCTTAGAAGCTTATAAGGACGTCCCTCTATTAATGTGCTGCCCTAAATATTAGATGAAAATGTTCTAATTCAGATAATTCATACTTTAGCTTTACCCTCACAACGGAGATATTTTAAATTATGTTGCATATAGTAAGCATTTATGTGCAGTATGCTATTTTCTACACATAATCATAAATATAATTATTTGGCACCAACATTTAACAAAATTGAGGAAGAATCTGACATACGCCATATGAGAAAAGAAGCTGAGCTGATGATAGGGGAATCCATTTCGAAAAGAAAACAAATGCCAAATGCTTAAAACTTAAAGGCAGTAAATAAAAATTATAAAATAAAAATGGTATCAAAAAAAAATTCAAAATAAGACTCAGAAACCTGCCACCTGCAAAAAATGTGACCACACCCAGTGACATGCAAAAACACCACATCTCATTGCAAATGTTTCTCGAGCAACGCCTTCAGAAATTTGGACATGTTCAAGAGAACTAACCAACCCCACAGCCTTAGCAAAGGCAAGTAAACTAAAATGCAGACTGCAGGATGTCAGACTCAAGCCCAAGTAGTCAAAAAGCTCACTCAACTTTTCACAAAAGAAAAAGCACAACACTTAAAGAAGATTTAAAATTAAGCTCAGTGTTTAAGGATTTTAAAATGGATATGTCAGCTCTGCTTCCTTCTAACATACCCTCTGGGCATGATGGCATTATATGAGTAGTGCTTTCCTACAAGACATATTTGTACAATATCTTTAAACATGCAAATGCCAAAGGAGGCAAACGCAAAGTGCATGTCATACAGTTTATTTAAGACATTTTTAAAAACCTCCTGGTACAGTTCCAGTCCCTGAAGCTAGAAAACCACTGGCATCAGCAGGCGCTTATGAAATTGGATATTGGATGTCAGCCTGGTTTATAGATAAGAGACAAGGAGTATAGATAAAGGGGAATGCTTCACATAAAATGAAGTCTTTGCTCTAATCTCTCAGAGATCTATACTCATTGTTATTCTCTCTAATTTGTATTAATGACACTGACTCTAATACAGTACAAGTAAAGTAAAGCTGCAAAATTTACAGATGACAACAAAACAGGAGGTTAGCAAATAATAAGGAGACAATAAAAATGACTTAAAAACACACGATCATAGATAATCTCAAAAATGCTAAAACATGTACATTAGTGTCAATGAGCTGAATGTTCTACATGGAAAACTGCAATAAAATATTAGTAAAACATGGCTAATATTCAAAAAGGAAACTTTAAAAGTCATTTAGAGACTTGTGTTGAAATTACATTTCTTTCTCACATGCAATACACAAAATGAAGAGGGACTATTATGACAGCCCTTCTACGCCCAGAATAACATCATGTTGGTAGTAGTGTAACACAACTGTCTCCTTAATTTACTCAAATTATACTACAGGGAGGGGTGAGCACAGGGGACACAAATAATATTAATTTGCCCTAATGAAGTGCAAATTAGTAACACCAGAAGCTGTCTAGTGGTGATGAGGGAACCCTGTGGAGTTCAGCAAAATCAAAGAAATGTTTGATAACTTCACCTAACTCAGTGAAATACATTAAAGTCAATGGGATAGGAGTAACTGAACTAATTTTGAGTTGATTGTAATGGTGCAATAGTGTTTTAAGTATCCCTGAGGGCTAGGGAAGTGTCAGCTATGCTGGACTTATTATTGTGGCTAAAAACATGACCTGAGTTGTGAGTCAGCAGTGCTAACCACTGAACCATCGTGCCTCAAGCAACAAAAGATACAGATGGAACAAAAACCACAAGCAAAATAACAAAATACAACCAATGGCCACAAACGAGCACAATATTTGGTGAAAAGCAGGGCACTGGCTAAGTCCAGATGCAAATGATGCTAGGAAGGTCATGGAGCAAGTCATTTGCAATCTCCTTGTTAATGCCTTCCCCATGTATCTCGCCTAGCTGATTCAGAGACAGCCATACGAAAACATGGAGGCAACTTAGAGCGGCCTCAGAATCCAATATAGCAGAATGCTCCGCTGGCCAAATGCAAATGGGACATGTCACGCACCAAGAGCCCATCCACCGCAGCATAGATTCCAAGACAAGGCCAAAGGAGAAGCACTTCACCCCCCCAGCTCTATTTCAAGTCTGGGGAGATAGGTCACACCTTCCCCAGCTGTCCTCTATTTGACGAGCCGATGGACTGCAGCTGAACCAAGGGGGAAAGGTACTGTGTACTCGCTAACCCTCTGTCTCTTCCCTGTACAGGAGTGGTGCTTATAAATGGCCATAGAGTTAAAGCATTGATCAATTCCAGGAGAAACATTTCCATTGTCATTCACCGTTTTCTGTTACCGTGAGAGTGGCTTGAAGGAAAGATCAGTCTGACCTGTATTCATGGAGGAACCCTGCGGTACAGGCCCATCTCTTGTATTATTAATTTCAGAGGGTCGCTAAAAACTCTCATGGTAGCGGTTCTCCAAAACCCGCCATACCCAGTAATACTATGGATGAGACATGGACTGGCTGCCTGGTGAAACCCGCAACTTCACAAACAGGGACGATGTCAGACGATGTAGTGCCATCTCAGGTTGAAACCACGCCCATTGAAGTCAGCCCTAACCCTCCATCTGTGTTACAGATTCCTAGGAGGGACTGTCCTCCTCCAGTTCCCATTCCTCTTATTGATATTTCCTTTGAGCATAACAGAGTCGACATCGTAGGACCTCTGGATCCCTCAGCTAGAGAACATAAGTACATTTTGTTCCTCATGGATTATGCTACTCATTATCCTGAGGCTGTCCCTTTGCATACAGCCAACACAAAAACCATCACACGGGAAGTGGTAGGGGTCTTTGAGTGAGCTGGCATCCCCAAGGCAGTCTTAACAGACCAGAGGATGCCCTTCACCTTGGAGACGGTCAGGGAAGTAGCCAATTTACTCGAAATTAAGCATTGAAAGACCTCTGTGTACCATCCTCAGACTGATGGTCTAGTAGAGTGGTTTAATCAGTAAGGTGATCAGCAAGGACAGGAGGAACTTGGAGCAGTTACTTCCCCTCATATTATTTGCCTACCAGGAAGTTCCCCAGGCCTCCATGTTACTCTACGGGTGACAACCCTAGGGCATATTGGACATTCCTAAAAAAAGATGGGAGGAAAAGGCCCTCCCTTCTACAAATATATTGGAGTATATCAAAGAGCACATGGATAAGGCACAAGCAGCACAGGTCCATTATTTTGACCACAGCACATGTCTTCGGCAGTTCCGCCTAGGAGATTGCGCCACTGTCCTCGTTTCCACCTCCCACTTTAAATTACTGGCACAATGGCAAGGCCTGTACAAGGTTAAGGAGAGGAAGGGGCTTGTCGACTATTTGGTGGAACAACCCAATCGTCAGCTGAGCAAAAGGGTTTATCACATAAACCTGATGAAACCGTGGAAGGACAGGAACCCTAGTTCCAACTTCAGTCAGCCCCATTCATTCTTTGCTTAGGAATCAGTCCTTAATTTCAGTCCCAATTTGATAGCCAAACAGCAACGGGATCTGGTATCAGCCATCCTGTCTGTTCTGGAGGTAGTGAGTGGGAAGCCCAGAGGACCTCTCTGGTAGTACATGACATTGTTACCAAACCTGTGGTGATCATCAGAGAAAACCCGTTGTCACGCACGAGCGCATGGGGAGTGGCTTAAGGACCCGACGGGCACCACGACAAGCCGTGCCTGGGGACAATGGCTGGGTACTAACCTCTCTTTTCTTGTTCTTTCAGAAAGACCAAAGCACCGCCGCCATAAACAAACCCAGAAGTCTCCTGGTACTACCCACTTCCGGGGTCCTTTCTAACCTCCAGTCCCCCAATGATGACATCACTCTCCCATCATCCATCATGACTTTCCCCATCATCATTTTTCATCACTTCCTGTTCCCTGCTATAAAATTTTCTTCCTGATTTAATTTGACTGTCTGTTGTACTTAGAAGAAAACACTGACGTACATATTTTCCTTTACAGTATATGGGGCTTAAAAACCCCAAACCTTTGTACATGTGTGTGCTTTTTTATTTCAGTGGCATAGCCGGTAGGATACAACGCCCGAAATATCAGAAGGGCTGGAGCTGAACGCGGTCCTGACCACCATGGCTAATGAGCTACAGGCTCTGAAAGTGGATCAGGTTGCCACCAAAGCAGAGTTGGTGGAGACCAAGTGACGGCTGGCTGCAGTAGCAGCCATGAAACCTGAGCCCGCATGGCCTCCACCACCTCCTATCGTGCCGCTCTCGGAGGCGGATGACATCGAGTCATACATGTCGGTGTTTGAGAGGACCGCCTCTCGGAATCAATAGCCACAGGCGGAGTGGGCCTCCATCCTGGCACCGTATTTGAAGGGGCCCGCACAGCACGCCTATCACGATCTCCCTGAGAAGGAGGCCACCAAATATGAGCTCCTTAAGGCCGAAATATTTAAGTGGTTATGGCGTAACCTCGGGCCAGCAGGCGAGGGAGTGGAAGCTTTGGAAATTTGACACCCATGGCCCAGCAAGAGCCCAGACGTTCGAGTTCTGGGGCAAGCTCGGGCGCTAGCTAAGGCCAGATGTGAACCAGGCCCACCAGGTAGTAGAGCAGGTGGCCTGTGAGGGGTTGGTAAACGCCATGCCGGATGATGTCGCCCAGCAGGTCTGACGGCACTCCTACAAGGATATGAACAGTCCTTTGGAGGTCCTGGAGCGCCAACTGGCAATTCTCCAACTCGGGGGGTCAGAGAAGCCTGCTCGTGGGGTCCGACAAGGACACGTCACCACCCTGGAGCCCACCCATCAGTCAGCAGAGCCTCAAAAGAGACCAAGAGAGGGGGGCCTCCGCGCCGCGCTGTTACAAGTGTGGCGAGGTGGGACACTTCCTTCCCAACTGTCCTCTCAATGCAGCGGAGTTGATGGACTGCAGCTTGGCCAAAGGAGAGAGGTACTGTGCTCTGTCACATCCCTAATACGGGAATGGTGTTGGTAAATGGACACTCAGTGGTGGCACTGTTTAACTCCGGGAGTAACATTACCATTGTTGCTCACCGTTATGTTTTACCGCGACAATGGAAGGCTCAGAGAATGAATGTGACGTGTGTACACGGTGAGACCAGATCATACCGGTCCACAAAATGTTACATCTCCTGGAAGGGGAAGCTGAAACAACTGCTCATCGCTATTTTGCCCGAGCCCTCCTTTCAGCTTATATTCGGACAAGACTGGTCAGAGAGTAACAGCAGTAGAACAAAGACCACTCCCACACCTAGCCTGGGTCTGATTGTGGAGGGTCAAGGGGCTCGCTCGGCCGCTCCCACGCAATGCACTTCGGCGACTATTGATGACGTAGACAACCGGGTGGAATCCTCTTCGACGATGGACCCTGACCTGAAAGTGCAACCGGGTGGGGCTCCACATCGGACAGGAATTCCCTTGGACTGCCCACTTGACCTGCTCGCCAGCATGGAGCATCAGTTTCGCTTCATGCCAGCGTCATTTAAAAGAGAGCAGTGGAACAATGATTCCCTGAAGTTCGCCAGGAATGCGTTTCCATAGACGACATACCGTCCGTGGAGTCCATACCCCTGGGACCCTACTTTGTGTTAGACAACGATCTGTTGTACCGAGTTGCAGAACATGAAGGTGAGAGGTGGAAACTGCTGCTAGTACCGCAAACTTACCGGTGGGAGATTTTCAAACTGGCTCACGCCCACCTCTTAGGCGTCCACCTTGGGGCCGAAAAAACATTGGAGCGAGTAAAACTCAGATTTTATTGGCCCGGAATAAATGAGGAGATCCGACGTTTCTGTCAGTCTTGCCCGACCTGCCAGCTTTGTCAGATACCCCATAGGGGTCGTGCTCCTCTAGTTCCGATCCCCCTCATAGACATTCCCTTTGAAAGAATCTGTATCGATCTAGTAGGACCCCTGGAACATTTGGCGCGAGGCCATAAATATATTTTAGTTATGGTCGATTACACAACTCGGTACCCAGAAGCGGTTCCCCTGCGAGCCACTAACACAAAAAATATCGCACGGGAATTAGTAGGGCTTTTCTCCCAAGTAGGCATACCTAAAAAAGTCCATACGGACCAAGGTATGCCCTTCACTTTGGATACGTTCAGGGAGGTTGCCAAGTTACTCCGTATTCAGCATCTTAAGACATCCGTTTATCATCCTCAAATGGACAAGTTGGTGGAGAGATTTAACCAAACCCTTAAACAGATGCTCCGCAAGGTAGTCAGCGCGGGCGGTAGGGACTGGGACCAGCTTTTACCCTTGGTACTTTTCGCCTATTGGTAGGTGCCCCAAGCCTCTTTGGGGTTTTCCTCTTTTGAGTTACTGTACGGACATCAGCCCCAGGTCATTTTGGACATCCTAAAAGAAGTATGGGAAGGTGAGGCACTTCCCTCCACCAATATATTAGAGTATATCGTGCAATTACATAGATTAGGAAAAATCAGACCATTATTAAAAGACCACATGTCAAAAGCTCAAGCAGCACAGGTGCTGTACTATAATAGAAACACCTCCTTACAAGAGTTTCAACCGGGGGACCAAGTAATGGTGCTTGTGCCCACTTCCCACTCAAAATTGCTGGCACATTGGCTTGGCCCTTACGAGGTGAAGGAAAGAAAAGGGCTTGTGGACTATTTGGTAAGCCAACCAAATTGTCAACCGAGCAAGAGGGTGTATCACGTCAACCTCCTAAAGCCGTGGAAGGATAGGGAAGACCCTCCTCGGTCACAATCTGACACCCCTCCAGCGATGGGATCTCGAACGAGCAACCCTGTCTGCTCCAGAAGTGGTCAGCGAAGCACCCGGCCGCACCTCGCTGATTCAGCACAACATAGTCACAGACCTGGGGGTGGTAGTCAGAGAACGCCCCTACCGTCTCTCGGAGACGAAACGTGCAGAGGTGGAACTGCAGGTCCAGTGCATGCTAGACATGGACATCATTGAAGAAAGTCACAGTCCCTGGTCCAGTCCCATTGTCCTCGTATCTAAGCCAGACGGGTCATGGAGATTTTGTAATGACTTTCAATGTCTTAACCAAGTCTCCAAATTTGATGCCTACCCAATGCTCCGCATGGACGAGCTCCTCGAACGGCTGGGGACTGCCCGTTATTTGACTACTCTTGACATGACAAATGGATACTAGCAAATTTCCTTAACGGCATCCGCAAGAGAAAAAACAGCATTTAGCACCCCTGGTGGACACTGGCAATACAAGGTCCTCCCATTCGGAATGCATGGGGTGCCAGCGACCTTTCAGCATCTGGTAGATAGAGTGCTACGGCCCCACCAGTCCTACTGTGCCACCTACCTGGATGACGTGATAATTTATTCCGGCGCCTGGGAGAAACATGTGTTACAGGTTTACGCCGTCCTCCTGATGCTAGTGAAGGCCAGGCTTCGGATCAACCCCCGGAAATGTTATTTTGGGTTGAATGAAGCCAAGTATTTAGGCTACCTGGTGGGAGGAGGGCTGGTGAATCCACAGAAGTCTAAAATTAAAGACATCTTGGAATGGCTCCATCCGATAGTCAAAAAACAGGTACAAGGCTTCTTGGGACTAACGAGTTACTACCGCCGATTCAAATAATGTTAAGTGAGATGAAAAAGAAGACACTGCATTTTGTGACCTCAAGCAGACCCTGACATCAGCACCAATATTAAAGGCTCTTAACTATTCTTTACTTTTTGTTCTCCAGACTGACGCTTTGGACACAGGTCTTGGTGCCGTACTGAACTAAAGCATTGATGGGGTTGAACACCCCATCATGTTCCTGAGCCAGAAACTGTTGGACCAAGAAACCAGGTATGCAGTGGTGGAACAGGAAGCAGTGGTGATCAATCTGGTAGTTACCCAATTGAGGTATTACCTCATACGCCATGAATTCACACTGGTTACTGACGATGTCCCTCTCCAGTGGATGGCAGTACACAAGGAGTTGAACCTGAGTCACAAGGTAGTTTTTGGAACTACAACCTAGGTTTATGCTTATTCATCATGGGGTTCGTGACCTCTCGGTTCGGGCTATATATATATATATATATATATATATATATATATATATATATAAATAATATATATATATAATATATATATATATATATATATATATATATATATATATATATATTATATTATATATATATATATATATATATATATATATATATATATATATATATATAAGTCGCCTGCCTCCTCACTCACTCACTCACTCATGTCCGTCCGAAGCCGAATGCGCAGTCACCTTCTGCGCAGCTGCCCGAAAAACTTTACGAGACCGACATCCAACCCCAACATCGTGGCAGGCAGCAGATTTACGGCCGCAAAAATTCAAAGAGAAAAGCGACTTCGATTAAAACTGTAGAGGCCTGAAAGGCGATTTCGACTACAGCGCGAGGCCTAATTACGCATTCTGATTCAATTATGCATTCATTCAATACACCTATATCAGGTTTGTGGTGCTTATACTTATTACTATTCCATATTGTACTGGAATATTCATCATTCAATATTATACTATAGGCCTGGAAAATTCATCAACTAACAGTACAAGCCTGTACAGTAATGAGTAAAGCGGACTACAATCATTATAAAACAACTTCTTCGTTACTTATTATTTGTTCTTCATACACTGCTGACACAAACTCGTGCCCGTTTCATCTTACATTGTCGAAACAGGCTCTTGGTCTAGTATATATATAGTATATATATATATATATATATATATATATATATATATATATATATATATATATATATATATATATATATATTGTGGGAAACAGCCCGGACACAGACAGACAGACATCGTTTAAGGTCCAACACATGTTTATTTTATAATTCCAAAACACGCAAACCCAGTGCCGCAGCACCAATCACCCCACAAGTCCAGGCCAACACACACTGCCTTTCGTCTCTTCAGGGCGCCTCTTTCCTCTCCCAGACCTCGTCCTCTTCCACCCGACTCCAGCCCTGAATGAAGGGAGGTGGCCCCTTTTATTGTCCCCCGGATGTGCTCTAGGTGTGTTCCAGCAATCTTCCACCGACACTCCCCAGTGTGGCGGAAGTGCCAGCTGCATCCCCGGAAGCACTCGGGGTGTCCCTGCTCCTCTTCCCCCCAGCACTTCCTGGTGTGGCGGAAGTGCTGAGGTCCAGGGCTCTCCAGGCATTAGGGCGCCCCCTAGCGGTGACCACGGGCCCCTACAGGGTTGAGCTTTCAAGCTCTGTACCTGTGGCCCCCACAGCAGCCAGGGCGGTAGACAGATTATTAGTTTGCCCTGCTTTAAATCAATAGAGCCTTCGTATAAGGCTAGTACAGCCTCAAAATATTGCAGTCGGTGGTGGTGGAGTAGGGATCCAAATTCTTATTGTGTTATTTCACCCTATGCAGTCAAATTAATACCTAAACTTCAAAACTGTCCTGTGAGCATACAACGCCACTCTGCCTGTTTTGTTTTTGTGTTTAATTCTTGCTGAATTGCAGACTGATAAGATTGGCATTGCTGTATGTTCACTTGAAGTTTTTGAAGTTTACATTCTTCAGGTTCCCTGCAATGGGCCAGTGCTGATTCCTGCATTGTACTGCAATGTATAATAAGGATAAGCTCTGCCACATTAGATCTGATTTAGAATAAGCTGAGAATGTAAAAAATTATGTTATTCTGCTGTTTCAATACTTGCTTAAAAATATGTTGTGCATGTAAACTGGTTCACAATTTCTGTGGTGCATAGAGTTCAAACTTGCTCAAAACAGAGAGGTTCTTGCCCCTTCTCCCAGCCTCCAACATTGATTAATTAACACTAGAAGTGCCATTTACCGCTTCAGTAGACATTTTGTTTTCAAATGTTTAGAACTTTCTTGATTTTTTTCTTAAATAGCTGCACTATGAGTGCACATTAGAACACTCTAAACGAGAACAAGCCATTCAGCCCAACAAAGCTCGCCAGTCCCATCCACTTATTTCTTCCACAAAAACATCGAGTTTGAAAGTCCCCAATGTCTTACTGTCTACCACACTACTTGGTAGCTTATTCCAAGTGTCTATCGTTCTTTGTGTAAAGTAAAACTTCCTAATGTTTGTGCAAAATGTACCCTTAACAAGTTTCCAACTGTGTCCCCATGTTCTTGATGAACTCATTTTAAAATAACAGTCTCAATCCACTGTACTAATTCCCTTCATAATTTTAAAAACTTCAATCATGTCACCTCTTAATCTTCTTTTGCTTAAACTGTATAGGCTCAGCTCTTTTAATCTTTCCTCATAATTCAACCCCTGTAGCCCTGGAATCAGCCTAGTCCCTCTTCTCTGGACCTTTTCTAGTGCTGCTATGTCCTTTTTGTAGCCTGGAGACCAAAACTGCACACAGTACTCAAGATGAAGCCTCACCAGTGCATTATAAAGGTTGAGCATAACCTCCTTGTACATGTACTCCACACATCATGCTATATAACCTAACATTCTGTTAGCCTTCTTAATGGCTTCTGAACACTGTTGGGAAGTCGATAGCTTAGAGTCCACTATGACTCCTAAATCCTTCTCAGAAGGTGTACTCTCGATTTTCTGACCGCCCATTGTGTATTCATACCTAACATTTTTACTTCCTATGTGTAATACTTTACATTTACTGACATTAAATTTCATCTGCCACAAATCTGCCCAAGCCTGTATGCTATCCAAGTCCTTCTGTAATGATATAACGGATTCCAAATTATCTACTAATCCACCTTTCTTGGTATCATCTGCAAACTTAACCAGCTTGTTACTTATATTCCTATCTAAATAATTTCTCTCTATTATAAAAAAAATCCTGGAGAGAAACAGTAGGGTGTCGAGACGTGATCTTAACGTTAAGATCACGAAAGACAGTTAAAAGACCCACGAGGACCTTAAACATGAGACATTGCGCCAAGAGATTGACCCAGGACCGTCTCGCGATGACGTAGAACATGAGATCCTTGCAAGACATGCCCTACTTATAATCAATATCCAATAAGACAACGGGGCAGCAAAACATTCAGTCGTGTGAAGGATTTGAGCACAAACAGATCCAGGGTCTCAGCGCATATAAAGCGTATAAGGACAATACGTTATAAATGAAACATTGACGTCTAAGCAAAGAAGAAAGCAGCACAGAGAAAAGAGACTCAAAAGCGTTGGAGAGAAAAAAGAGCAAAAAAGAAAAAATAATGTAGGTGCAAATTCAGAAAATAAGGAAAGTAATTATCAGCCCGTAACAAGTGGAATTGAAACAAAGCATGTCCAATCAGGCTCAGAATTAAAAGACAGAGTAAAAGACAAAGTAGAACTTCATAAACACGTTCACAAACATTGGCACTATACACATGCAGAGCAGATTATGAAAACAGTGGAATTCGAAAGGCTCAAAAAAAAAAGTATGCACGATACAAATGTGGAGAAAGTTAAAGAATATGAAAGTAGGAAAATTAGAAAGTATAAAAAAAAAGAAAGTAAAGATCACAGTAGCGCAAACAAATGGAAATTATTACTCGAAAAAGGGAAATTAATCACCACGGACCAGGTGTCACTGAAAAAAAAGCAGTACAAAGCGAGGTCAGAAATAAAAGAGAGTAGAAAACAAAGTAAAACGTCATAAAGAGGTTACAAAACAAAGGGGCCAAACACATGCAGAGCAGGTTAGAGATAATGAAAACTGGAATTCAAAAGACTCAAAAAAATGTAGGCGCAAAACACATGCAGAGCAAGATACAGAATATGAAAGCAGAAAAAAACAACAGTGTCAAAAAAAGAAAGTAAACATCACATTAGCGCAAAAAAAGAGAAATTATTACTTGGAGAAATAACTAAAAGGCGAATAGAGATCGAATAAACGTATGGACACAGGTGATATGTCAAAAGTATGTAAATATTGTAAGGCTTCGAAGTGTAGGTCAGAGAATTTCAAAAACGTGTTTTACCTCATATGCATTTATTGGTTACTTTGCAAAAAAAAATGATTAACTGCTGATGATGTAGATCGCTTTGTCTGTGCTGAAATTCCAAACAGAGAAACCTATCCTGAATTATGATACAAAGTCATTAAACACATGCCTCATGGACCTCATTTAAAAGATTCAGCATATTGGGACTCAAAAGATTCCAAATACTGTTTTTACATAAGTTGTGAAATAAAAGTGAAACTAATGAAATAGCAACAATTCAAAGAAAAAAATCTTAAAAGTGTGTATCCGGAAAACCAAACACGGGGGTTGGTGGGCGAAGCACCCTAGTATATATATTAAAAATAGCAGTGGCTCTAGCACTGACCCCTGTGGAACACCACTCTTAACACTGGCCAGTTCTGATGAGGTTCCTCGCACCATCACCCTCTGCTTCTTGTGCACCCATCTAAAAACATCAACCTGAACTTCCACTTCTTTTAATTTGATGCCCAACCTCTCATGTGGCCCATTATCAAATGCTTTCTGAAAGTCTAGATAAATCATATCATATGCTCCACTTTGATCGTATCCTTTTGTTGCCTCCTCATAGAATTCCAGTATGTTAGTAAAACACAACCTCCCTTTTCTGAACCCATGCTGACTGTTCAGAATAACTCCTGTCCTTGCCAGGTGTTGCTCAATCTTATCCTTAATAATTCCTTCCATTGATTTTACTGTGATGCATGTTAAGTTTACTGGCCTATAGTTGCTTGGATCTGCCCTGTCACCCTTTTTATATAATGGGATGATATTTGCCATTTTCCAGTCCTTCAGAATCTCTCCAGTGCGCAGTGACTTCCCAAAAATATGTGTCAAGGGTTTACATATGTACTCACTAGCCTCCTTAAGAACTCAAGGGTAAATATTATCTGGTCCTGGTGATTTGTTTGATTTCATCTTATTTAATCTGAGCAGCACTTCTCCCTCTACAATTTCCAAATCCCTCAGTACCTCCTTAGTAGTCCCTGTTACCTCTGGGAGGTTACCTACTTGCTCACTTGTAAACACCTCAGAAAAATGTAAGTTTAGGGCATCCGCTATTTCACTGTCTGTATCTTTTAATTCCCCTTTACTATTTCTGATGCACTTGACCTCCTCCTTGACTGTACTTTTACTAGTAAAATACTGAAAGAATCTCTTAGGGTCGTCTTTCGTCTTATCTGCTATATTCCTCTCCAACTGTCTTTTAGCCTCCCTGATATCCTTCTTAATGGTTGCCCTCATGTTCTCATACGCTCTACGATTCACTTTGCAGTCATTAATCTTATATGCCTTATAAAGCAGTTTTTTCCTTTGCAACTTCTTTTTGAAATCTTTATTAATCCACTGTGGGTTTTTTTTTAGTTTCCTATTAATTCCAAATTTAGGTATGTATCTGCCCTGCATTACATGTAAAACATTTTTAAACCTGTTCCACTGCTCCTCGACTGTCTCCACACTTAAAAGCTTATCCCAGTGTATTTGGATAATTAAAGTCCCCCATGACTATAATATCTCCCTATAAATTTGCCTTTTTGATATTACTAAAAAGATGTGTGTTGAAATTACTGTCTGAATTGGGTGGTCTATAACACACTCCTAAATTAAGACCTCTTTCCCTAATATTTTCCAGACAAACCCACATGTCCTTACTAAGATGGGGCTCATCATTCAACTGAAGAGGACTTACATTTAAATCCTGTTTGGAATAAACAGCAACCCCACCTCCTTTTCTGAAAATGCGTATCCCTCTATGTTACACTCATCCCCATCTTTGTTATTTAGCCAGCTTTCCGTTATTGCTATAATATCATAATTATGCTCTGCTACATATAACTCCAACTCACCTTATTTTTGACACTTCTAGCATTAAGGCAAGCTATTTTTAATGTGTTACTCCTTCTACATTTAAATGTTTGCTTAGAATTTACATTACTATGCATTTTTATTTCTACACTATTGCTTGTTCTTCCATGTATAGATCTAAACCTGGCCTGTCCTAAACTCCCTGCCCCCAGATTCCCTAGTTTAAACAATCCTTGACTAGCCTACACATATGCCTCCCCAATACATTGGTGCCCCTCCAGTTCAGATGTAACCTGTCACGGTGGAACGGGTCCCATCTGTTCCAAAAGGAGTCCCAATGCCGATAAACTTATGCCCTTCTACCCTGCACCAAGATTTAAGCGCCCTCGTTAAGCCTTTTGATCTCCTCAGTCTCACCTGGACTGGCGTGTGT
Source organism: Erpetoichthys calabaricus (assembly GCF_900747795.2). Classification (NCBI taxonomy): domain Eukaryota; kingdom Metazoa; phylum Chordata; class Cladistia; order Polypteriformes; family Polypteridae; genus Erpetoichthys; species Erpetoichthys calabaricus. The sequence continues at coordinate 57,229,320 of NC_041407.2, forward strand.
TACAGGCAGAACTTCGGAGAAGACTGCCTTGTCAGTTCTGCTCCTCAGCTTGGCACCTAACTCCTTGAATTTGGATCGCAGAACTGACAGACTACCCTTATGCATGTCATTTGTTCCAACATGGACAATGACAACTACATCCACTCCTGCTCTGGCCAAGAGCCTATCCACCCTTCCAGGGAGGTCTCCCACCTGTGCTCCCAGAAGGCAACACACCGTGCGAGACTGTCTCTTTCTGGAGCACACCTGTGCTTCAATCCCCTTAATGATTGAGTCCCCAACTATCACTACCTCTCTCTTTTTGGGAACTGGTTTTGAGGTGGCCTGTTGGGGCTCCTCATCCCTGCCTACCACCTTAGAATTATCAGAGACACCATCCAGCTCCGCAAGGACATGAAAACGGTTTGACACTTCTAATTCTGGGGTTGATGCCCCCAGATAGTGTGCACCCTTTACCTTACGCCTTGTGACCGTGACCCACCATTTTTCTACCTCTCTGGTCTGGAATCTCTATTACAACCCAGGTCAGCCAACTCCTCCTCCAGTTCAGCGACCCTGAGCTCGAGGTGTTGGATCAGCCCTCATACACAACTGGCTCTTCCAAACCATCATCTAAAAAGTCCAACATCCAACAGGACTTGCATTGCACTGGCCTCATTATTAAAATTTGATGTGGGATTAGTAAACTGCCTTAACTTTTTTTTTTTTTTTTTTTTAAATTAAACTTCTTCTTCTTTCGGCTGCTCCTTAACTTACATGGTAACACTAAAATCTGCTACAGATATTTTATACCTTTTCCCCTTAAGCTCCTGTACTGTTCTCCCTTTCAGCTGCCTGCTATTTGTCTTTCTATGAAGTTAACTTTACTTTTCTCTGTCTCTTCTCCTAACTTTGCGCTCCTCTTACTTATAAGCTCTCCACTCGCACTGTTTGTATTCCTCCGTATTAATGAACCCTTATGCTGTCACCCACTTAACTGCTCTACCTCTGGACAGCTAAGGACTGTTTAATCTAAAATAAACGAATAAATAAAACTTTACTACCTTATTTGCTCCTACAACCCATTGTGCCTGGTCCACGTCTTAACGCTGGCCGCTTAACTGCGCACCGCTGAGCCTTCCACAGTTATTTGCTTACAAATATCAGTTACTGCTTCTTTCTGCCCTACCTCCTTGATGCTAATTCAAATACAGATAACAAGAACAAGTACAGGTACAAGTAACTTTTCCAAGCGCACCTCCAAACACCCAGCTACTTTTGCTCTTGTGCAGGCAAAAAAAACCCTTCTAAAGGGAAAAAAGCTTTAAAAATTGTCACACGGTTCCTTACCGGCAACCAAAATCCAAGTTTTTAACAGCAAAGTGTATTTTTTTAATTTAAATCTCACACCACAGAACAGACCAAAAACTCTCTAGCATTTGCAAAGCACACGTCAGCCACGTGACCAGCCTATGTTGATCTCACTGGTCTACAAAAAATATTTTTTGTTTGCTTCTGCTTCTGCTTCTCATGTTGCTATAACACTAAAATTTCCTTCAGGAAAATAGGCCGATGAATGTTTTCTTCTTTTTTTTTGTTTACACAAAAGATGCTATTACTATCCCAAGCATTGGTATTGAATGCGGGTATCGAGACGTGAATTTCGGCCACTCTCCTATGGCTTGCAACTTAATAACAAAAAATTTTTACCTTGAAAAATCCCCACTTTCAGGAATTTTTAACCTTACCAAATGTGGCTGTCCACATGTGAATTGTTGTGTCTCTCCCTTTCCCTCAAAATGTCACACTTTTAATGACACACATTGCTTCATTACATGTGATGAAGAATATTATGCTGCATTCACATCGAAATTAACATCAGCACCCTAAAGTGAGAATCTGAAATGTCACAACTTGGAGCGCTGAATACTTTGATAGCATGTGAACACAGCAGTATAGTCAAATCTGAACTACTTTTGCTTTTCTGGTTATTACAGTTAGCTAAAAAATGGATATAAACTCACCCGAAATGGCACTACAATTAAAAAAAAAAACACCACCAGCTTCCAGCATCAGTTTTCCAAGAAAGGGCAGGATGCACAATGGCAAAGGGTAGATGAAAAAAGCTGCAGGCAAAGAGAACACTTCTAGGATTTGACCCATTCACAAAATTTTTACAGACACGTACACCCAACAATGTATGCAAAAGAGAGAAAAAATATTCTTTAATGTTTGCTGCACAACATGAAAATGCTGTCAGGCATATGAGATTGAACCTGAAAAACTGATGCAATATGAGACCTCGCCTTCGATGAATAAACAGTATTTAGTGTTATTTGTTAGTACATGGAATATATGGAGAGCTACTGGTTGAAGTAGTTGGTTGCCTTGCTAGAGAAAATTGGGAGATGTGTCAGGAGAGTCTAATTACTGACTGGCTTTACCTGTATAAGACACTTGAAAATAAACATTAATGAACTGTTTTTCCCAACAAAAAATCATTATGCTTTCACTTTCAAGCAACCCAGTGTACAACAAATTCCTCATAATAATGTAATTCATATTAATAATGTTTGCATTACTTGTGAAATTTTCAACTCTGAATGGTTATTCTTTTTAAAAAGTGCTAATATGAAAAACAGGACAAATCCTATCCTTTCTTATGGATTTTCTGAGACGGTTTGTATACAGTAATCCCTCCTCTATCGCGGGGGTTGCGTTCCAGAGCCACCCGCGAAGTAAGAAAATCCGCGAAGTAGAAACCATATGTTTATATGGTTATTTTTATATTGTCATGCTTGGGTCACAGATTTGCGCAGAAACACAGGAGGTTGTAGAGAGACAGGAACGTTATTCAAACACTGCAAACAAACATTTGTCTTTTTTTCAAAAGTTTAAACTGTGCTCCATGACAAGACAGAGATGACAGTTCTGTCTCACAATTAAAAGAATGCAAATATATCTTCCTCTTCAAAGGAGTGCGCGTCAGGAGCACAGAATGTCAGAAATAGAGAGGAAAGCAAACAAATCAATAGGCTGTTTGGCTTTTAAGTATGTGAAGCACCCCGGCACAAAGCTGTTGAAGGCGGCAGCTCACACCCCCTCCGTCAGGAGCAGAGAAAGAGAGAGAGAGAGAGAAAAACAAACAGTCAAAAATCAATACGTGCTCTTCGAGCTTTTAAGTATGCGAAACACCGTGCAGCATGTCGCTTCACGAAGCAGCTGTACAGAAGGTAGCAATGTGAAGATAATCTTTCAGCATTTTTAGACGAGCGTCCGTATCGTCTAGGTGTGCGAACAGCCCCCCTGCTTACACCCCCTCCGTCAGGTTCAGAGAAAGTCAGCGCAAGAGAGAGAGAGAGAAAAGTAAGTTGGGTAGCTTCTCAGCCATTTGCCAATAGCGTCCCTTGTATGAAATCAACTGGGCAAACCAACTGAGGAAGCATGTACCAGAAATTAAAAGACCCATTGTCCGCAGAAATCCGCGAACCAGCAAAAAATCTGCGATATATATTTAAATATGCTTACATATAAAATCCGCAATAGAGTGAAGCCGCGAAAGGCGAAGCGCAATATAGCGAAGGATTACTGTAGTCTGTGTTTTAAAGAACTGGAAAACAGAATATGTAAGATTCAGCATTTAGCAATCTTGTTTTCCTCAGACATACAAAACAAATCACAGAAGCATCTGGCTAATCCTAAAGGCTTGATATAAGAATAGTGTCCTTGCAATACAGTCGGTGAGAAAATATTTATTCCCCAATCATTAAAGTCTCATATTACTCAATGAATAAGTTGCATTAATTCATACTAATGGGTAGGGGGTGATAAGGATACTAAAGCACCCGAACCTTGTCATCAATAATGTTATAAAGAAGATTCAAATCATTTAAAAGTTGATTAAAACTACAACCAGGTCTTTTTTAAACTGTGCAGTTTACCATATATATATATCTTTCTTGAGTAAGTATACATACTTTTGAATAACAGTCCTTCCTGACTCTGCTTTGTCTCATCACAGTTTAAACCTACAGAAATGAGCAGCATAATTCTGATTTTTTTTACAGTATATATACAAATATCATTGTCAATCCACACACTGTTAAACCAATTTAATCACTCAGAGAAATTTTTCATATTAATGCAGGGGACCTTGTTTTAAGTGAATAATATTTCAAAACTATTCTTATTTTCAGATGCAATTAAATATTTTCGTCAGCACATTGAGTTTGTCCTCTTGTTGCCTGTCATTACCTCTGATCAACCAAGGCAAAACATACTAATATAAACCAGTAGACTATTTTTGACTTCAAATTGGCCTAGCATGAATAAGTGTGGATATGTGCTCCTGTACTCTGCGATGGGCTTTCTAACCATCCAGACGTGTTTCCTGGTTAGAGTTGGATGCTACCAGCATAGTGAAAAATGCAAAGCCTCATATAAGTGAAAGCCCTTTTCTGCACATTTCAATGGGCTCTGATTTTTCATTACCTCTGTTTGCATGCACATGATTTGTATGTGCACAGTTTTATTCATAATTAATGCAGATTTTGCCTTATTGTGTTTCTGCAAAGCATTTTATGAATGTATAGAAACATGCAATTATGTTATGAACTTACTTTCTGATGTGTTTTTAATTTTATCAATATTCTGGCCTTGGACTATGAGCATCTTATTACAACTCACATATTGAGAACTATCTATGTGCAAGTATCCACAATCATGACACATATTCATGTTTTATCAACAGTGTTGGAGAACATTACTTTTAAAAATAGCTTAGTTACATTTTGGGTGGCATGGTGGCGCAGTGGGTAGCGCTGCTGCCTTGCAGTTAGGAGGCCTGAGTTCGCTTCCCAGGTCCTCCCTGCGTGGAGTTTGCAAGTTCTCCCCGTGTCTGCGTGGGTTTCCTCCGGGTACTCCGGTTTCCTTCCACAGTCCAAAGACATGCAGGTTAGGTGGATTGGTGATCCTAAATTGTCCCTAGTGTGTGTGGGTGGGCTGGCGCCCTGCCCGGGGTTTGTTTCCTGCCTTGCGCCCTGTGTTGGCTGGGATTGGCTCCAGCAGACCCCCATGACCCTGTAGTTAGGATATAGCGGGTTGGATAATGGATGGATGGATAGTTACATTTCTCATTAATTGCAAAAAAGTAGCCAAACATGTTATATAGTTACTTATTATAAATGTAATGCATTATGAACAACGTGATTTTTTTCCCATCCCCAATTGTGAGCCCCTGAAGTATCAATAGCAAATAGCTGGATTAAAAACTATACTCGAGCTGTCTTTATAGGTTTCTGCTACTTGATTGCACACAGCACACTCTTTTCTGATTTGCTGTGTGATTGTGCCCTGCAAAGGACTGAAGTACCTTCCACTAACTTTGTTTTTTGCCATATATTCAGTGGTGCTGTTATAATCACTAGCTCCCTGTGACTCTAAACTGGGCTTGTTGCATGCACGATTACATGTAAACTTATTTTTGTTCAATTCTTGTAACTTGGTTGCATGCTCTACATGTACTGAACCTCTCTCAAACTAGCTGTCACTGGGAGGCCAGCGCGATCTACATGCTCCACACTTGAAAAAAGATGGTATCACAGTCAGGATCATGTTCTTTGACTTTTCCAGTGCCTTTAACACCATTCTGCCTCATCAATGGGGAAAATGCTGAAGTCTAAACATGTTGATGCTCCCACAATCTCCTAGATCATAGACTATTCGACCAACAAACAGCAGCTTGCGAGACTGAGGGACTGTGTCAGAAATGGTGGTGTGTAATACTGGAGCACCTCAGGGATCTGTTCTGTCTCCCTTCCTGTTCATCCCCTACACATCAGACTTCCAGTACAAGACCAGAGCCTACAATCTACAGAAATTTTCAGATAACCTGTCCATCATAGGCTGTATTACTAATGTAGATAAGTCAGAGTACAAGAAGGTTGTGGAGAACTTTGTCTTGTGGTGCAGAGACAACAACTTACAACTCAACATCAGTGGTGGTGGACTTCAGGTGTGCCAAGGAGCCTCTGAGACCTCCCACCATCCAGGGAGAGGACATGGAAGTGGTGCAGAGCTACTAACCAAGTAAACCATCCATGTAAACCACAAACTGGACTGGTCTGACAGCACAGTGGCTCTGTATAAAAAGGATTAGAGCAGACTGTACTTGCTAAGGAGACTCAGGTCTTTTGATGTTTGCAGCAAGCTGCTGTAAATTTTCTATCAGTACATAGTAGCCAGTGTAGTGTTCTAAGCTGCAGTCTCCTGGGGAAGCAACTTGTGCTCAAAAGAAGCACAATCCCTGAATAAACTTATCAGCAAAGCCTGCTCCATCACAGGTCGAGCTCTGGATGGTGGCAAAATTGGATGCCATCATGAAAAATATGTTCCACCCAACCCCACAGGAGCTCTCTTGGAGCACGTTTAGCCACAGTCTCATTCTACCACAGTTTGCTAAGAAGCGCCTCTCTTCTGCCCACTGCTATCAAGTATTTTAGTGCTTCCTCCCGGTACATTCATTAAGTTTTTTTTTAAATAATATATTTTGACACATCTTAACAATATAATTTATTTATTTATATTTACATATCATTTGATTGATTGATTGGCTATATTTGCCCTTGTTTTTATGTTTTTGCTGCTGTATGCATCTGAATTTCCCCTTGAGATTAATAATGTTTATCTGATCTCTTCTCATCTAATGATAACTTCTTCTGAATTAATAGCTAGAACAGGAGAGACAGCAGGACTATTCCAAAATGTATGCAAAGATGTTAAAGTTATAAGTCATGTCAATAGTGATTCAACCAAGCACTTACATAACTTCATGGTGAATACTCGTTCAGTGGCTGCTTTTTGTGACATTTGACCTCTGCCCTTTAAAAAAAACTACTGTAATAATCTTATGTTTGGATAAAGCAGGCTTTAGGAAATGAATGGATGGAAAGAATTTAGTAGGCACCTTTCTTTTAATCACTAATGGGTTAGTGCTATAATGCAACAAATGTGAGTCAGTTTTCAAAGTAACATTGTCAAATCATACAAGACCTCTCAAAATGAAAAAGAGCAGTGAGGTAGTTTATTCAGCATAGCTTCAGTGTTTGATTGTAGCAAAACCTTGAAATTAATGTATATTGCTTTTTCCTTGAATTGTCTTAAAATAATTAGATGATTAATAACTGTAAGTAAGTGAAAATGACATTTAAAAGAAAAACACTCATGATCAGTTATGTTAGCCTGCAATCCAAATACTAATTAGAACTCCTCCGGTTCAGATTCAGTTCATTGTTTATTATTACATTTGCAAGTTCAGTGAAATATATTTGCCTGTATGCTTCTTTACAAGATGTGAAGAGAAACTTCAAAAACACAACTGGGGCTGCAACTACCAATAGTTAAGTCACATATTTGTCAGAGAAAAAAAATGAAAAAACAGTGTGAGGCAGGGTTAGGCGTAAAGTTCTATGATCTTACAGCTTGTAACCAGAAACTGTTTCTGAGTCTGGACATTTGTGTTTTTATGCTCCTATAATGGTTACCGGGCGGCACGGTGGCGCAGTGGGTAGCGCTGCTGCCTCGCAGTTGGGAGACCTGGGGACCTGGGTTCGCTTCCCGGGTCCTCCCTGCGTGGAGTTTGCATGTTCTCCCCGTGTCTGCGTGGGTTTCCTCCGGGCGCTCCGGTTTCCTCCCACAGTCCAAAGACATGCTGGTTAGGTGGATTGGCGATTCTAAATTGGCCCTAGTGTGTGCTTGGTGTGTGGGTGTGTTTGTGTGTGTCCTGCGGTGGGTTGGCACCCTGCCCGGGATTGTTTCCTGCCTTGTGCCCTGTGTTGGCTGGGATTGGCTCCAGCAGACCCCCGTGACCCTGTGTTTGGATTCAGCGGGTTGGAAAATGGATGGATGGATAATGATTACCTGAGGGAAGTGGGGAAGTGGGAAAGAAGGATTAGTGATATTCTTGATGATATTTTCTGGCTTACTGAGGCAGAGAGTAGTAAATTTGTCAAATTAGATGGGAAATATACTTCAGAGCCGACTGGGCTGACCTGGCCATCTGTGTAAAGCCTCCTAGTCAAACAACAAACTACTGCCAAACTTACACTGTAATAGTACAAATTAGCACAAATAAAATATGGTAAGAACAGTTCATAACAGAGGTAAAATTTTTCAGTTGTCTGAGTAGGCCACGGCACAACATTTACATGATGGGGCCATGTTCAGTCATTAGCAAAAAGGTTACCCAGGAGCTTGACACTGCTAATCATCTCAACAGCCACATCACTTATGTTAGAACATTAGAACAATCTAGACAAGAAGAGGCCATTCAGTCCAACAAAGCTCGACATTGTGTTTTCAAATGTTTAGAACTTTCTTGATTTTTTTCTTAAATAGCTGCACTATGAGTGCTCATTAGAACATTAGAACACTCTAGACGAGAACAAGCCATTCAGCCCAACGAAGCTCGCCAGTCCTATCCACTTAATTCTTCGAAAATAACATCAAGTTGAGTTTTGAAAGTCCCAAAGTCCTACTGTCTACCACACTACATAGTAACGTATTCTATGTGTCTATGGTTCTCTGTGTAAAGAAACACTTCCTAATGTTTGTGTGAAATTTAACCTTGACAAGTTTCCAATCATGTCCCTATGATCTTCATAATTTAAAATACTTTAGTCATGTTTCCTCTTAATCTTCTTTTGCATGAACTGAATAAGCTCAGCTCTTTAAGTTGTTCCCCATAATTCATCCCCTGTAGCCCTGGAATCAGCCTAGCCCCTACTCTCTGGACTTTTTCCAGCGCTGCAATGTCCTTTTTGTAGTATGGAGACCAAAACTGCACCATTGCATTTTAAAGTTTCAGCATCACCTCCTTGGACTTGTACTCTACACATCAGGGCACTATATAATCTAACATTTTGTTAGCCTTCTTAATGGCTTCTTAACACTCTGGCAGTTGATAACATCAAATCCACTATTACTAAATCCTTCTCATAAAGTGTGCTTTCAATTTTCAGACCTCCCATTGTGTATTCAAACCTAACATGTGAATAAATGTGCGTCCCCCACTCCATTTTCAAAATTCAATGGCCAGCTCTTTAGTTTTTCTGATATTGAGAGAGAGATTAATATCAAGACCCCACTCCAAACAGGGTTCCTGACCTCATTTATGTAGGCTGTCTTATCGTAAGTTGCGATTTGGCTAATACGATGGTGGTGTCATTGACATATTTGTAGATGAAATTGGAGTTGTCTCCCCACACTATCATGGGTAAAGAAGGAGAACATTTGGGTTAAACACACAGCCTTGAAACACACCCGTGTTGATAGTTAGGGTGGAAGAAAGTCTTCTATTTACCTTCAAAATTTGTGGTCTGCCAGTCAAAGAAGTGCACAGTGAAGTACTGTTGCCAAGGTCTAGAAGCAGCTGTTGCATTATATTTGCATCTTCAATCAATAAATGGCATTCTGACATACATCAGCCAGTGTAAAGAGTCAGTGAGCCTTTTTACACTGGTATGCAAACTGGTGGGGGTCTAAGCACTCTGGTATCATGCTCTTAATGTATTTCATAATCAGCCTTTTAAAACATTTCATTATGGTGAATTCAAAAGCTTTGTTACTAGAATAATAGCAGTTATCTTAAAAATTCATGTCAATGTAAGAGTGTAAAAGTAATAGGTTAATGATATCTATGAAAACCATGGCCAATTGATCTGCATGTGACTTAACACTAGAATTACCAGAGTCTACGAAAAAACTCGTAGATCCGGCCCACTTTAAAACTGTTCTTACCTCTCTTTTGTCTTCTAAATGTGCCAATTATGAGGAGCAGCGAGCAACCGGCTATTCCATCCCCCACCGTCGCAGAACGTTCACTAAGTTTTCCCAGCTCATGCCTTGTTTGATTATCTGGGAGTGACTGAACTGCTGGAGTTTTAGAATAGAAATAATAGATCGCTATTTGGAATACATGCATTTCATGCGTGTTCCGTTTCTACAGTAATCTGTGTAAACACATTGCTAAAACAGAAACTTTTTCATATTTTAGTAATAAATGTTACAAAATTTAGGCATAAACTATAGAACGTGTAAAGCCCGAGTTCCTAAGATCAACTAAACACTTCCACAAAAGCTTCACACACCATATAACAGCTTCTGTGGCGTAGCGTGCTAAGATTTGCCACTCAGAGCTTGTAGCTTTTCTCTGCCTCACAAACATGAGTTCAATTCCCCGCTGGGGATAAAGTGTTACTTCTTTTTTTTCTTTTTAACCTCAAACAGACATAAAATTTGTAAATTGGTATGGACTGTCAGGTAATGAGATCGTTATATTTTCATGTGGGATGCTCCTTTTAAAATATTTTTTTAACAATTGAGACTGCAATTAACATGAACAACTGTCCTTATAACTTATTTTTTTCAAGATCCATAACACACAGACAGACAGAGCACTGCGCAATACAGAGACAGACAGGCAGAGATATACAAACAAACAGGGAAGGCACATGTACTGAAAGAAAAAAAAATCAACATGTGCGTTGTTTCTGCAGCACTGAATGAGCTCACGCGCTCTAACATCACCCCTCCCCCGATCTGGCTCTCTAAGTAACAGCGCAAGTACAGACACAAACCAAGTGTAATCAAGAGTACTGGTTCGATCCCCACTCACTCCTATATTTGCCGTTTTCAGTAGTAAGCTGCTGTTTTTGTTAATATTATACAGTACACACATGCACTTGATTTGTGTCTGTACTTGCGCTGTTACTTAGAGAGTCAGATCGGGGGGAGGGGTGATGTTAGACCAGGTGAGCTCATTCAGTGCTGCAGAAACAACGCACATGTTGATTTTTTTTTTCTTTCAGTACATGTGCCTTCCCTGTTTGTTTGTATATCTCTGCCTGTCTGTCTCTGTATTACGCAGTGTTCTGTCTGTCTGTGTGTTATGGATCTTGAAAAAATAAGTTATAAGGACTGTTTGCTGACTTGGAGCACCACTGCCTTACTGTGCCACAGAGACGCGAGATCGATTCCCAGCTTTGAAGAAAGTGTTTTTTTTTCCTCAAACGGACATTGAATTTATAAATTGGTATGCACTGTAAATCGTTAACTTTAAAATGTCAATCGCGGTTATTTCTGTTGATTAATTCATGCTTTTTTACTTAGAGTCAGAACAGGAGCTTTTTCAGCTTATTCAGCTTCTGATCTGACTCAAACAGCGCCAGTATAACTTCACACCCAACCTGACGCTGTTCGTTTTCAAATAATATTGCATTACTTCGACGATGTTTTCTGATTGGTACTATTCGCGTCATAAAATGATTTCTTCAAAACGTCACATATATTTGTCTCTTTCTTTTTTTAAAATGTGCGTTGTAGCACTCAGCAACTGGCCACCTGCATGTTCTTGCGCACACTAAATCAGACAGCGCTATATGCAATCATCAGATTCAAATGTTAACAGTTATATAGCATAGAATGGAAATCAGCAGTTCTTAGCATTCCACCTACTGTAACTTGCTTTCTTTTTTCTTCGGTTATAGTCTTGAATAAAAGTGCACTTGTTTTGTTATACTTTTACATCAACATATGTTCCTGTGTTTGAGCTACATGGGCATGCTCAAAAAATACACGTATAATGCCACGAAAAGTGCATGCAGACACTTCAGTTCGCAAGCATTGGTACGACAATGCAGTCACAAGTACACTGCAGAGCTTTAGCGCGTCTTTATGTGAAAACAGCATCAGATGGGGAGTGTCTGATGATTGCATATAGCGCTGAAGTTACTGCTCTTTACTATGCTTTCCTCTGCATGTCCTGGAGTACAAAAGAAACAGCATACAGCAACACGTGGGGACTGGCAATACTGGGGGAAAAAAACACGCGGTCGTATGTATCGTGATACACTGCAGAACTATAGCGCGTCTTTATGTAAAAACCGCAGTGTCAGGTGGGGGGCGGTAGGGATGGATCCTGAACGCGACTGAGACAATGAAAAGTGAATTTTAAAAAAATAAAGCTAACCTTTACAAATATCATAAATTACACCGGCTGTTACAGACTGAAATCAAATGTATCTTTTTATTCTAAAATAGTGAAAATAAGAACACTTCTTAAATGGGAGTTGTGCAGGATTGAACTCATGACCTTCTGATTCCCAGTCAGTGACTGATACTGTTACACCACAGAAGCAGTGATAGTTAAAACATGTCAATGTCTCACACTAAGGCGGATTTTTTTGGCGGTGGCTTTTTTTTGTACCTTTTGTGAAAGTGTTTCTTTGATATTTGGACTTCAGGCTTCATACATTATATAGTTTATGCCTACATTTTGTCATTTGCTACTAGAATATTGTAAACCGTTTCTGTTTTAACAATGTGTTTACACAGATTACTGTAGAAATGCAACACATATGAAATGCGTGTGTTCCAAATAACAATCTTATTATTTCTACTCTAAAACTCCACTTCACTCCCAGATAATCAATCAAGGCATTAGCTGGGAAAAGCCTGTTTATGTTCTAAGTCGTTGGGGGGATGGAATAGCCGGCTGCTGGCAGCTTGTCTTTATCAGTACATTTAGATGACAAAAGACGCTGGCGGAGAGGTGAGAAAGGTTTTAAGAAGCGATTTAAGGTGGGCCGGATCTACGAGTTTTTTCGTAGGCTCTGGTAATTATAGTGTTAAGGAAAGGACAGGATTGTCAACTAGATTGGTTGCCTTCTCTGTGTTAACCTGATTAAAAATTGCCCAGATTTTAATTTCTGTGTCAGACATGGTTGCATCATCAGCAACTAGTATATACATAGTTCTGTTATTTACATCTCAAAGTAAGCATTATAGACACCATGTTTGAGAGTATTTATTGTTTTCATAGATTATTTATTGAATGATTTTAGTATAACTCGTGTTTGTCTGGTGTGTAGTCTGCACATGAAAGCATGCGCCAGCTTAACAGTATGATTGCTTCATGGCGCACCATCTCTGTGTTGAGGGGAATAACGAGAAGCAGGTTAGCACAGGTTAGCTTTGTTAAAGCTTGTTGTCTGTTGATTTACCCCAGGAGAGCAGACCATGAACAGAGAGGCACAGCTAGAACGAGGTACAAAGAGGAGCATCCTTGTGCAAGGGCAAGGAGCATTATTAAATATTGTAAAAATATGTCACATCTAATTTAAACACTAATTAAGTGTGCTGTATGACACACATGAAGGCCAGCTTGAGCGTGCACACTAGATCTTCATGACTGCAAAGGTTTCAAATGCAACTTCTTTTTCAATTTTCCACACCAGTTCTTTCTCTAAGGAAACTGTAGCCAGACCATTAAACTTGTCCTGTGCCATTGCTGGGATCATTCAAAAGTTCTGCCTCATGCTGGTCAGTTTCCATTTTGGATGAGACACAGCTGTTAATGACATGCTTGGATGCAGAACCTTCTACACCACCAGTTGCCTGCAGTGAAGTGAGGTTTCTAGTGAAAAATGGCAGATGATCATCCTTGCTAATTGAGTCTGAGGCAATGTATTATAAGATTGTGCCTTTTTGCTTTTGGTACACTTACTTTTTTAATAACCTACTCTTGTTCTATTTGTACAGTAGCCTAGTAATTTTGATCATTCACTGTTGATGGAAAATCTCTTAATCAGTTGATCAAAATTGGCTCTAGTGCCAAAGTGTTAGGAATGGGCAGCCTGACCTGAGACAGACACACTCCTCAGTCATTTCAGATGATTTGAGAGGACTTTGGAAGGACGACATGCTCTGCTGTCAAGGTCCTAGTAATTTGTATAATATTTGCAGTGGTTTATTTGGGCACCCTTGCTGAAGTACTGAACTAGGCAATCTCCTGTATGGTTAAGCCGGCCTAGAATACCACACAATATTTGGCTCACATCAGCAAAGGTAGTTTGTGTTTCTAGTTTGATTTTTTAGCCCCCCGATAGCATTATATAGGTCTTTCTTTGCCTTCTTATGAATATCCAAATCACCAACATTAAAGATTCCAGTTGTGCCTGCGGTTTATTTTGGATATTGATATTAAACCACGGCTTCTGGTTGTGGACAAAATTAACTGTCTTTATGATCACACTGGTTTCCCTGAATTTTGAAGTGAAATCAGTGACATCTATAGATTACTTGTTCAAGTTCATTTCAAGAACATTTTTATGATCTTCAAAGACTAACCATTTAAAGAATGTAGGAGAGTGAGGAGGATATGGGAAATGAGTCTGGCAAAATTGTGGGGGTTCTGCTGTATGGTTGATTTAGAAGAAACCAGACTGAGTATATTTCTATATTACTTTTGTATCTAAATTAATGTAAACAGTGCTAATTGTGATGGTAGAGCCATGTCTAATACACAACTTATAATTTGATTTAAAAAACTAATTCACAGTATCACTTTTAGCACAGAAAGGGAAATATTTATTCGAAAGCAAAGTATTCTGAAAAATTGTGTATTTGCTAAATAATTTTCAGAAAATGTGTGAAAAGCCATTTCCATTAAATTCTCACTGCTGAGATATTAAATGAGCAATTACTGCTTGTGGGCTAGGAGATAAAATGACCACAATTTGAACTGTTGAGATGTTGTTAACTAAAAGAGTTTGGCTAAATTATATATAGAAGTGTGTTTTATTTAGAGCTGTTTATTCAAGAAAATGTGGAAGACTGAAACTGAGGTTCTTAAATTCTCAAGGATATTTCAGATGCAGAATGCATGTTTCTGTTCATACTATCATTTAATAAACTCTGACATGTACAGTATTGTTACTATATGAGAAGTAAGTCCTTACTACGGCAGTGCATCTAGAAATAACACAACATTTCTTGGGAAAAAATTAATACACTTTTAATAATAATTTGCTAATTCAATAACTATTTGCTATACAGAAGCAAATACTTTAACTTGGGTCTTACTAAAACCTTTAGTAGAAATTGTTACCTATAATGTGAATAAAAACTGTGTGAAACTCTTATTTCTCAAACTTAATAAAAAGTGTATTTTATCATAGTTTTTGCATAACTACTTACTGTACCCATCTGTTCATCAGTCAGGACAAGATGAAAATGATCAGTGTCGTGCTTTTTTTGTATTCCAAGAACCTGAAAAAGAAGAGGGATGTGTGAAAACTGTGTAGTTCTTGGTGATTGTTCACATCAGAAACATTGGGCTATTAAGTAGGCAGATAGACAAGTACCTTCTTGTACAACTACCAAATCCTTTTCCTATGCTACCTTTAATTTGGTCCCCATAAAACCTGAGGAATGGTCACTTTATGGACCCCTTTTAACAAAACCTTTAACCTATGAATACGTATGCACATCTCATCATTAGTTAAATGCAAGCCATTATTGTTGTCCCAGAGTTCAGAGTCTGAAAATGCTATATTGAATCATCAACCAGTAAGCAGTGTGGTAAAGTGAGGTCTGCAGTTGGTTGGCAAGCTTTGAATAAATAAATAATGGAGGCACTCATGCTGAGGGGTGCAGCAGGTGCGAATGATCTGCTGAGAAGATGGCTTGTCTCTGGGTTGGTGTGAGGCTGCCTTGTTGGCACATATATGCAGTCTGATTGTCTCATTATTAGAATGGGGTGGCAGTTAGGTGATCACACCTGTAACCGCTCCCCAGTTTATAAAAGGGAAGCACTAGATCAGAAAAGGGAGAGATAAGAACAGAGCGGAAGTCAAACGAAGGAAAGAGAAGCAGGCAGGTAGATGGAAGAGAGAGATAGAGAGATGCCGCAGGTGCAGGTGTAAGAAAGAGTGAATAAGGAGAGAGGCAGCTGTGAGGAGAGCTCCTCAAGGGAGCGGCTGGTCATCACTCAGGGGTTGTCATGGAGGACTGCTCCAGCTGAGTGACTCAGGGAGCTGGAGTGACCAGGTGGTGCAGGAGGCTCACCGCAGAAGTCCAGGAATGCAGCAGGAATCGGCGACACTTTAACTGGGAGCCCCATTGTGAGTGCTGTGGCCTTTGGGGAGCCAAGCATTGGGTCTGGAGTGGGGTGCCCTGTTGTAGCCATGGAGCAGCAGGAACCTGGACCTGTAGAAGGATGGCGGTGCCTGTCAGATAGTTACCTCCTCAGCTGCAAGGTCTGGTAAGGATAAGCTGAGGAGATGGCCATTTTAGGGGATGGCACTAGGTCTCATGTTTCAAAGGACAGCTTCCTGTACTGTTTTTAACTTTGTTTTAATGGCTAATTTATTTGTTTTTAACTTCCACAAGCACCATGGATTATTTATTATGGATTTGCACTGCACTATTGGACACTTTGATTTTTGACTTGTTTTTAATAAAAGCACTCAACACCTTTATGCACCTACCCCTTTCTTTATGTGTGTGTCTTTGTCCTCATCTGCCAAGCTCATCCCGGTCATAACTGTCAACGGTGTCTGGTTCAAGAGGCTCCCAAACAAGAATCGGAGAGTAGAGCTGCACCATCATAAGCAGACATGGATTGACTGATTATGCAAACTTTTCCAACTGGTTAAGCTAAATTGGTAGTTATAAACCTGAGATTCTCTATAAATGAAAATTGAATGTGAAACAACTGTTTTCTTTGATTAAATTTAAACTACAGATAGAGAGGTATATTCATCCCCTCACTCATAAGATTATGTCATGCATGCGCGTCGGTGGATCATCCTTTGGGCACTTCTGAGATATGTCCTTCTACACCAGCTCAAAAAGGGTCCTTGGAGCTAACCGGGGGTCTCTGTTTCACCTTAAACAGTGTCATGAAGATGCCCAGTGAGGGCAATTGACTCCACTCCTTCCAGTTCCCATGCTACATAACCAGAAGTTCCTGGAAAAAAGCGTCACTCAATACAAGAACACACCACTGGACTATCAAAGGCTTACCAGCCGAGAAAAATGTTCCTCACAATAGGACCCTGCCTTTTGTTTGTTTAGAACAATCAAGTGATTGTTTTTGTTACAACTGGGTTGGCTCCCCAACATTTTCACTTAGTAGATCTGCTATTTCTTCCATAGACCAAAACAGTGAAAAACACACATCATCAGTTTTTGCATTCACAGTGGGCTATAGCGTCCCTAGAAATAACTTAAACCATAAACAAAAAGACAAAAAAAAAAAAAAACAAAGAAAACATTAGCAAGAAC
The DNA here is from genome assembly GCF_900747795.2 of Erpetoichthys calabaricus. Lineage (NCBI taxonomy): Eukaryota > Metazoa > Chordata > Cladistia > Polypteriformes > Polypteridae > Erpetoichthys > Erpetoichthys calabaricus. Next base: position 57,246,423 of record NC_041407.2, read on the forward strand.
ATAAATGTATGCACATACCAAACTGGAGTAAAGTATCTGTAGTTCCTGGCACCTGCCATACTGAGTATTTGTCCTCTGATTCCTCTTCTTGCTACTGCCCATTGAGAGGACCTCTGGCACTGTGATAACTTTAAACCCCATGCCACAATTAATTTCAGGCAAACATCTAAACCACTTCAGGGATAAGACATGGCACTACTTTGCTCCAGTGATACCAGGTTTGAACTCTCACAAGTTGGTTCTGGAGTCCCTTGAACTATATGTTGCCCATGAATGGCCAGGCCTCTAAAAGAGCTTCCTAACTATCTGCTACATTACATTGACAACACAGTATATTTCGTTCTTTCACCACATGCCCATTTGTGGCCAGAGAATCTTATAACCACTGAATCTGACTTCTCTCTTTCTCTTGCTTTGCTTTCCTTTTACATACTTCTATCCAAGCCACCTTTGTGCTTGAGCCCTTACTTAATGCCCTACTGCAGCAAGTAGCAAACACACAATACAATGCATACTATTCTCTGTGGCCGCTCTGTTTTTGTACTTGCTGGGTTATAATTACAGAAGCTTGGGGAGAGTGTGTGTCAAGTAATAGCTGATTAGTGAAATACTAACCAGGATCCAGTGCCAGAAAACAAGACAAAAGACCTTGTATTAAATTGTACTGCTTTAAGCAGACATTAATAGTTATCCCATAGAGAGATGTAATTAGCAACACTGCATGTGACTAAAATTATTATGGCTAGGATAACCCAATGAATGATATAATAAAGCCATTATATAATGTCACATGAGGTACTTGATATAAATGGTGTTCGATTAAAAGTATGATCGATTGATTATTACTCTTGAGGCTGTGATTTTTTTTGTTGTTTACTGATCACTTGAATCTTACTTCACAGTTTCGAAGTAGCCAACAAAAAGAGTTCTCTAATACATCTATGCGGGAAAATGTATCTTTAATCATATGAGTAATTTCTTTTAGCTTAATAATAAAAAGCAAGGATTTTTATGTTTCTTTATTTGCTGTATCTTGCTATAAAACATTTGATACCCATTGACAAAAGCAAACTGCAGTATTCTTTCTGTAATTTTTCGGGTAATGTAAGATTGTAGAAGCTTTTTTATTTCTACTACATTTGACTTTAGATTACATTTGTTTTTTGGTAACTAAGTTGACAGAAAGATTTACCTTACATGTACAGCTAATGACACTACATAAATTATACTTTACATCCTGATCTTTAATTTAGTCATAGACTAACCACTAGCTGTGTTACTTTCACTTGGGAAATTTCCTAAGTAAATGGGCCTCAGTTACAGTGCCATTGGTTAATTGGATATATCAGAAATACTATGTAACTAACTAAGTACTTTTATCTATACTATAAATATATGTGGAACCATGCGGAGCCTAATTGGAGTTGTAGTGCTGTGAGTCACCCCTGCTTGGTTCCCATGGGAGCTGCCATGGGGTGTTGTAGAGATTCATGATCCCTACTTTTTGGGACCTGGCAGTGCTTGCTTTTGCTGTTGCAGATTTTCTGTGCTAACATGCAGTTTCTTCTTGGTTCTCTCTCTGTCTGTCTCTCTCTCTCTTCCCCCTCTTCCCTTTCTGGGTTAAACCCACTTTAGGCCAACATTCCTGTCTGCGCTGTGTCTCCTCCTTAAAGTCACAGATCCCCCTTACAGGGCAAACCCATAGAAACTCATTTTCCACGGTATAAATTAAGGAGAGGCAAACTAATTAAAGGTCAATAATACATGTAGCACCGGCAACAACTGTATATTAACTTCTCAAAAAAATTAAAGGAGCACTTTGAAAACACATCAAATCTCAATGGAGAAAAAATCCTGCTGGTTATCTATACTGATATGGACTGGGTAATGTGTTAGGAACGAAAGGATGCCACATCGTTTAACAAAAATGAAAATTGTGAACCTACAGAGGGCTGAATTCAAAGACACCCCAAAAATCAAAGTGAAAAAATGATGTGTCAGGCTAGTCCATTTTGCCGAAATTTCATTGCAGCAACTCCAAATCATACTCAGTAGTTTGTGTGGCCCCCACGTGCTTGTATGCATGCCTGACGCTCCTAATGAGACTACGGATGGTGTCCTGGGGGATCTCCTCCCAGATCTGAACCAGGGCATCACTGAGCTCCTGGACAGTGTGAGGTGCAACCTGGCGGCGTCGGATGGACCGAAACATAATGTCCCAGAGGTGTTCTATTGGATTTAAGTCAGGCGAGCATGGGGGACAGTCAATGGTATCAATTCCTTCATCCTCCAGGAATTGCCTGCATACTCTTGCCAAATGAAGCTGAACATTGTCATGCACCAAGAGGAACCCAGGACCCATTGCACCAGCATATGACAATGGGTCCAAGGATTTCATCCCGATACCTAATGGCAGTCAAGGTGTCATTACCTAGCTTGTCGAGGTCTGTGCGTCTCTCCATGGATATGCCTCCCCAGACCATCACTGACCCTCCACCAAACTGGTCATGCTGAACGATGTTACAGGCAGCATAACTTCTCCAGACCCTTTCACATCTGTCACATGTGCTCAGGGTGAACCTGCTCTCATCTGTGAAAAGCACAGGGCGCCAGTGTTGGACATTCCAGTTTTGTTATTCTATGGCAAATGCCAATCGAGCTCCATGGTGCCGGGCAGTGAGCACAGGGCCCACTAGAGGACATCGGGCCTTCAGGCCACCCTCATGAAGTCTGTTTCTGATTGTTTGGTCAGAGACATTCACACCAGTGGCCTGCTGGAGGTCTTGTAGAGCTCTGGCAGTGCTCTTCCTTGTCCAAAGGAGCAGATACCAGTCCTGCTGGTGGGTTAAGGACCTTCTATGGCCCGGTCCAGCTCTCCTAGAGTAACTGACTGTCTTCTGGGATCTTCTCCATACCCTTGAGACTGTGCCGGGAGACACAGTAAACCTTCTGGCAATGCCACGTATTGATGTGCCATCCTGTAGAAGTTGGACTACCTGTGAAACCTCTCTAGGGTCCAGGTATCGCCTCATGCTACCAATTGTGACACTGACCGTAGCCAAATGCAAAACTAGTAAAAAAACAGTCAGAAAAGTTCAGGAGGGAAAAATTTCAGTGGCCTCCACCTGTTAAACCATTCCTGTTTTGGGGGGCGTCTCATTGTTGCCCCTCTTAATTTCATTAACACCAAAGCAGCTGAAACTGATTAACAACCCCCTCTGCTACTTAACTGACCAGGTCAGTATCCCAGAAGTTTCATTTACTTGATGCTATACTCTGATTAAAAAGTGTTCCTTTAACATTTTTGCGCAGTATATATGTAAATATAAATATACAGTATATACAGGGTGGGTCAAAATTATGTTAACACTAATGGTACTGCTATGTATATACTTATATACATTTTACGTGTACAATTTATGTGCCACATATGGAACATGATGGCAAACAGGTTGAGACATTCCTGTAAGTCATTTTCCATACATGAAGTATGTTTTGTGAATAAATCGTTTCTAACACTCAAATGTTAACATAATTTTGACTCACCCTATATATATTTTTTTTTTTTTTTTTTTTTGAGGAGTTACGGCCAGTAGCAAAATTAAGTGATATCTCCTTTGGTTATAATAATGTGTCAAATTCTTCTGTGGAAGTAATGGGGATGTGTGACCTATCTGTTGCACTGCCACACTGAAAAAAAAACCACAGATAATCCCCTATCTCCTTTCAAAGCCAACCACAATTTCATGGAGTTGCTTTCTTCATGGGACAATGATGTACATCTGCTAAAGAGCTATCATAGAGCACTGAACTTACTGATGGCTTACTGATAGTTTTTGCTTATTCTAAAAAGATTGGATAAGGTGTTAAAGTCAGCACTTGTGGCAAGATACCAATGTGGTATGCTTTTCAACAGGTATGCAACGGTCTAAACTAGTGTAGATGGATTATAATTGCAAGGGAAAAATAAAAAAATGCTTTGGTTGAGGAATTACATAAATTAAACAGATTGGTCAGATAAAGATCTGAAATAATTTTACATGGGAAATGGGGTAAATGGGGTGTATGTTGATATATTGAGGCTGCAGATCTATCAAGAAGATGCCTCATATACGTATTAGTATCAGTGTCCAGAATAATCTCATAATGTTTGAGCAGAAGCATACAATTAATAACATAAGGAAAGAAATAACTTTGATATCAGGTAGCTCTGTACTGAATATGGAACTTCATGCTATCTTTTTCCTTCTAATTATTTTACAGCACTGAAATAGCTGCAGAAGTAATCAGAGTTTATGTCCAAGTTCTTTTATTGCACTTTATAGTGTACTAGAATTGCCAGATCATATTTCCTAGTGACAGCACACATCCAGGTATAATTTGTTGCACAGTCTTGTCTACCCAGCAACTTAGTCTTTTGCAGAAAATTAACTTTAGCCTTTTTACAATAGCCAGATCTACCATCAAAAATAGAATAGACAATTTAAATTAGTGTGGAGTAATGAGGCAAGGAGTTGCCAACCTGCTGGCCAACAGAGCCACAAGAAAAGACAGTAGGGCACAAACCAACCACTCAGGACCAAACTTTATAGCCATACCCACTCCTTTAAGCCAGTTTTTAGTGCTGTGACTTTTGAAAGGTACAGTAGCCTTAATTTATTATTTGATTTTCATACATATATTTGTGTGTATATATTGGAATTTATCTCTTTTGATAGATTGAGGCATACTGAGGCATACTATTATGTCAGCTACTGAAAACACATGTCCTCTGTCTTCTATCTCAATATTGTCAAAAATCATGCTTCTTATAAGTTGATGGGAACTTTATAAAAATTGAGCTGAAAATAAAAAAAAAAAAAAAATGTAAATTATGACACTTAAAGTAGTTACAAAAAGTTGTCAGTGCAATGTGTGCACATTGTGTTTATTTCAAGAACTGGTACATACAACAAGTTTTTTCATGATGCCAATATTATTAACCATCATCTATGCTATTGGTTTTCTCATTATTAAGTTTATACAGAAGAAAGTGGATCCTGAAAATGAACAAATCAATCTGATTGGAGTTTACACCTAAACTCATGTGATACATACTTGTGTACATGTGATTAATTAGTGTAAAAGTAAATATTACATAATGAACTGACCAATGCATAGTATACTGAAAGTTGAAAGTAATATGTACAAGGAATGCATATGTCTTTTATACTTTCAATTGCAGAAAATAAATATAATCCACAATGATGTCATAACCATAACCAAAATAGCAACTGCATATAAAATCCATGTGTCAAAACTATAAAAGCAAGAAAAAATTTTATAAAAGTATTTTATTCATCTGGGATAATGCCAGGCAGAGACAGATGTTACTGGCTTAACCTTGCTCTTTACATTCAGGTTTAATTCAAACCAGTTTTTCAGCGTAGCATAATGCCCAATAGGTAGCCTTTTTGCTTGAACCTCATGGGGACTCATAAATAAACAGTGTGTACGCACAAAAATGTTGCGTATGCCCTTTTCACACACACTTAGAGATGTATAAAAACTAAACTTTGTGTAAAATCAGTCACATTTTCATGGCAGCCACACACCTTGCAAACTGGTGGCACCCAGCATCAAAACAGTGCTAATGTTTCTGTGTCATTTCTCTTCTTTTTCATATTTGCATCACTGATGCAGGATTTATCAAATAGAACAAAATTAATTGCTTATCATTTACAAATTTGATTCACTTGACTGTGATCATTCAGTAAAAAAATAATGGTGCATGGAATGGCCAGACTATTCCAACTACCATAGTTGCTTTAGCGTTGTTTGAAGACATCACAAATGCAAGAATTAGAAGAGCAAGTATATTTACAGATGACGATGACTGGCTTCTAAGTTAATTTTGATTTCCAAGAGCTATCTACTAGGAGCTATGTTCTGAACTGGCACCAGCTTTACAAAGACAGACTTTCAGGAATTGTGCTCTACCTGCTCCTTTACAAGTTCTATCCACTCTTGGGTTTTTAGCCACAGGAGCTTTTCAACATGAACTTGCAGACTGTTTGGGTATTTCACAGTAATCACTGAGTCATGCCATCCTGGCTGTATAGGATGGTATTGTCCACTTGTCATCCAGATATATAAGATTTCCTTACACTGTGTTTGAACTGAGAAACATCAAAGCGCAATTCGCAGCAATATTTGGTTTTCTAAATGTAATTGGAGTGGTAAGCTGCATGCTCATTGCTATTGCAAAGGCTCTGGAAAAGTTATTTTAGCCAGGGATGAATCACCAAAAGAGTGAGCTGGCATTACATCATCTGTAGCAGGAGAAACTATAAAAATGGCAACTCTGCACAGTCGCACATGCTTTTTTCCAACTAGTGTGGCAAAAGGCAAGCAGTCCTTTTAAGGATAGCGAGTCACCTCAAAGAGCCATGAGAATCTGTTGTGGCACAAGGCGCCGACGCTACATGATAAAGGCACCTTCAGAGAATGAATTTGCTTATGTAAATAGAAAGTATTTCCACTCTATTAATATGCTGCTCTATAGTCTAGTAAAAGTGTGTGTGACAGTGCGGTCCAGCTTCATGCTCCCTCTTCCGTTTTGGGAGCCTCTCAACTCAACACCGTCGGTAATATAACTGAATGAGCTGGTCTGATGGGGACAAATCAAACTGAGCAAGGGAATGTGCAAATGCTTTTATTAAAAACAAACCAAACTAAACCAAAACAGTGGTTTTTCTACTTGGTGGCTTCCCTGCTTCTCCCATCGGGCTTTGCAACAGTTGCTCTACCTGCAGTTACAGCTGACCTTCACCTGGTCTGGTAGCCTTCCGTCCCCTGGCTCCATACAGCTCCCACTGCACCAAGACTCGGGTTCCCCAGCGACCAGGGCACTAACGCTGGGACTCAGTCTACAAAGCCTCCCTGACTTCCTCTGTCTTCCACAGCCTTACGCAGTGACCCAACCACCTTCCGGGACACTCCAGCTCCTGAGATCACTCAGCTGGAGCGACAACTTCCTGCTGCCCCCACCGAGATTTGGCCATGCACTCCTGTTGAGGGACTCTCCTCTCAGCTGCATTGCCTTCCAGCAAGCTTGCTCTCGCACGCTCATTTGCTCACTTCCGCACCGGCTTTTCACTTCTCCAGTTTTCTCCCTTAACCTCTGTCCTTCTCTCCTTTCTTTTTTTTTCCTTCTCTGCTCTGCACTCGCACTCCTCCTACTTATAATGGTGACGTGGCACAGGTGTGACGATCAGCAGCTCCATCAATTATGGATATGGGTGATCCTGTACCTGTGCACTTCAGTGTGGAAACGCCCCACTCACCCCTGCTCAGGAATGTCTCCGGCCACACTGCCATGCCCCCTCCTTAAGCTGCGAGTGTGGAGATTATTTATTTAAAAAACTGACCAATCATTTAGAGCTGCGGACCCACGATACCACAGTGTGTCGCATTGTGCAAGCATGCAGTGTGCTGCATAATGTGGCACAGAATCAAAGAGATATGGTATGATGAACCTGACCCTGACCCATCAAAAGATCAGCCAGTGTTACAACTTTGTTTGAATATAATTAGCAGAATGTAAAAACAGGTAATCAGATGCAGCATACAATTAATTTATGGTCAATATCACATAGTACAGCCTTTATATTTCTTAGTTAATTGGCCACATCTGTTACAACATCCACTATTGTATTTTGTTACTCCAGAACTGCGTTTGTCAGCACACAGCCAGTTGGTCGCCCAGCAGTTTCTGAGATAATAATAATAATAATAATAATAATTCATTACATTTATATAGCGCTTTTCTCAGTACTCAAAGCGTAGGCAGTGGTCAAAGATGTGCTGGGCACAGCAGCATCATCACGGTGTGGATTCAGGCCCTCGGCAGGGGGGTCAGTTTTTGTAATATTGTCTGAAAGAGAATAAACAGATGGTGGGCTGTGACTTGCATTTTCATGTTGACTTTGATATCTGATCATTTTTTATTTCAGTCACTCTGTGACTTTTTGAACTTGAACTTTCAAGTGTCTCCACCACTCTGTATCACTCGAGCAACTTCCTTTTGTTGCTTATACCACTGCTTAAGCAAACAAATAGTACATTTTGCCTTTGTCATACTAGCAAAATACCCGCGCTTCGCAGCAGAGAAGTAGTGTGTTAAAGAGGTTATGTAAACCTATATATATATATACAAAAACATATATACATATATATACATATCTACATATACACATATCTACATATACATATATATACATATACACATCCACATATACATATATATATATATATATACATATACAAATTTACATATCTACATATATATATATATACATATAAATATAGACATACATATATACATACATACATACATTCACATATATATATATATATATATATATATATATATATATATATATATATATATATATATACTGTATATATACATATCTACTTATTGGCTCCTGTATTTAGGATATAGCGGGTTGGATAATGGATGGATGGACATTTGTATGCATAGCCCTATTTGCCCGTTTTCGTTTTTTTTCTTTCTTCAGTAATATTTCAGCAAACCCGGAGCTTGTCAGTTCAAATCCTGGTACTGACACCACTGTGTGACCCCGAGGAAGTCACTTCACCTGCCTGTGCTGCAAAAAACAAAAGTAATGTAACAAATTGTACCTCAGATGTTGCAAGTTGCTGGAATAAAGGCATAAGTAAAATAGATAAATGTGTATTATACACATAGGAAGTATTAATTTATTTTCAGTTAAGTCATCTGCAGCAAACCTTTATAAATGAGGGTTTCTTATTTTTAGATAGTGCAAACTGTTTCTTCTTCATTGAGGTTTTCTCTTGGAGAGCTTTTTTCATTTCATTGAAAATTAAAGCAGCAGCTGCCAAAATATGTAGCTTTCTTATTAATTTTTCAACATTGTGTAAAATAACTTTATAAAGTAACATAAAAGGTTTAAATACTGGTTATCCTTTTACACTAAAATATTATTAAAGAGATAGAAAAAAAGTAAAATGCATATGTTCTTTTTCTTTAAGGAGATTAAATATTACTGAAGAAAGAAAAAAAAAGTAAAACAGCCAAATGGGGCTATGCATACAAACTTAAAAGGTTTAAATAAAACAGAAATATACACTTTTATTTTTACTTGCTTAACTTGTGGAGGGTGTATCCTGTAGCAAAGCCATCACTTTTTTCGTGAAAGCCCGTTTCAGTCAATAAGTCTTAAAAACAGGTGTAAAGATATTGACAATAAGCTACGCAAACCCACCAAGACATGGAATCATTTAAATCAAGTATCATTACATCTTCCTTTCTTAAAGAGAAGTAAGGCAGTACTTATAAGCTTACATATATATATATATATATATATATACTGACTTAGTCACCTCCACCCACCGCCCCCATTAACCCAAACCCCCAACCCCCCACTGAATGTTTTGCTATATATTGCCTTTGATTCTTGTAAGTCTAAGCATTGTCCTCTGATGAAGATCCCTGATAGGGGTTGAAAGCTCAGGAATAAAATTATTTTATGATACGTGATTCGGTTTTTTTTTCTCCCTTCGTGGATCTCCAACTGCAAATATCTATATCTATATATGTATATCTATATATATCTATATATGTATATCTATATATATCTATATATGTATATCTATATATATCTATATATATATATATCTATATATCTATATCTATATATCTATATCTAAATCCCCGCGAAGTACTGCTTTTAAATTTTTATTAAGAAGAAAAGCTTTTTAAATTGAGGGAAAATATCTCAATAGCAATTTGTTAAGGATCTGTTTTTTTGTGAAGCACCCTTAACACAGCTTTTCCGCTGTTTTATAAACAAACGCCATATAAGGTCTTCCTTTTTCCTTGCTTCGCCAAGGAAGGAGCCTTTTTATTAAATCCAAGGGTTCTTCGCTTTTTTTTTTTGTTTGTTTATTACGATTGTTATAGTTCTGTTTGTATACGACGTTGTCAGTTCAGCACTCAGGTTGTAATATGACCAAGCCGTGAAAGCTTACTGTTAAGAATGCAACGTATAGTTGTACATGAGAAAAGCAATCTTGCCTCAAATCAATGGCAACCTTTTGCAGGTCTATGAACTTAATTTAAAGTTTAGGTTTACACGGTGCTTTCTTTCCGAAGTACCTGCACTCATGAATATGTCTGTATGCGTCAGTCGCTCAAATCCCCGCGCTTCACACCGGCGAAGTACTGCTTTTAAATTTTTATTAAGAAGAAAAGAAAACCTTTTAAAATTGAGGGAAAATATACCAATAACAGTTTGTTAAGGATCTGTTTTTTTGTGAAGCTGCCTTCACTCGAGTGATCACTTCGAGCTGACTTGCTGGCTAACCATAAGCGTTACCTGGTAGGTAACCACCCATACAATCAGATTGTGAATCAGACTACAAATGCCATGAATGTAATTACCCCGATCTACATGCTGTCAAATAAACGAACCACACACCGTGGCGCAATTTTAGGGGCTTCGCCTCTAGCACTGACGTCCGAGGTTCAATTCCCGTAAGGGAGTGAAGTGAGTGGGTGGTTACCTACCAGGTAACGCTTATGGTTGGCCAGCAAGTCAGGTAACATCAGCAACTGTGCCTTCAGTTGTGAGAAGCAGATCATAGAATGGATGAAAATAGTTTACTGTCAAATAATGCAAAGAGTACGCGACACGTCTTTCCCCCTTATTCTTGGCTCATCAGGCGTACACACTCACTGCTATCGCTTACGGTAATCGAACCTCAGACGTCAGCGCTAGAGGGGCTTCGCAGCAGTGAAGTATTGCTTTTAAATTTTAATTAAGAAGAAAAGAAAACCTTTTTAAATTAAGTCTTAAAAAGAGGTGTAAAGATATTGACAATAAGCTACGCAAACCCACCAAGATATGCAATCGTTTAAATCAAGGCGAGAGTCGAAAAACACCATCCCATACTATTAGTTAACGATTAAAACATTTCTATATGTATTGTAAGCATACAATACAACTGATAATATGTTGCGCTTATTTATCTGGTGTACTGACATTTTTGCGCGTTTAACGGCTGAAATCTAACGTGGTTTGTGCCCTTCAGAATGAAAAGAATTCGCATTTACCTTTTTAATAAAAGGCGAGCTTTTAAGCCTGAGAAATCACCCCGTAAATGCACACGTTTAATTGCACGTGTTAATATGTATGCTTACACAGTATTAAAAGACACTCAACAATTACACAGTATTAAAAGACAGTCAACAATTAACGTCATTTACCTTTGTTCCCGTGTTTGACTTGTGCTGTAAATCTCTTCCTCGTTTTCAGTTCACGTGATTACGTAGGAGGCGTAATACGTGATGACGCGATACGTGACTCCGCCTCCTCCATTAGAGTATATGGACAAAAAACAGGTTCCAGTTATGACCATTACGCGTAGAATTTCGAAATGAAACCTGCCTAACTTTTGTAAGTAAGCTGTAAGGAATGAGCCTGCCAAATTTCAGACTTCTACCTACACGGGAAGTTGGAGAATTAGTGATGAGTGAGTCAGTCAGTCAGTCAGTGAGGGCTTTGCCTTTTATTAGTATAGATTCATATGGGCAAAATTCTGGGGGGAATAGGGATGGGGCTGTAGGCGCGTGCACATCCATTAAATTTCACGTTAATTGTGATTTATAAAGGGGAAGTGCGTGGAACTTGGCGTATGCGCAGTTTTATACATCTAGATTTTTATTGTTTGTCCAGTTTTGTCCATAAGCCATGTTTTAGTGTGAATTCTTTGCACAGCATTATACGTAAGACACCTGTTCTCTATAATACAAAGGATACAAAGTTACCAAAGTCAGAACTAATCCTAGAAAAGGCGCCACTGCCAAGCAAGTCAGATTCACACACACACACATGTTTTCAGTCACACCTGGAAAATTTATAGTCGCTAATTAACCCACTCAATATGTTTTTTTAATATTCAAGACAAATGGAGTACCTAAAAGAAATTCTAAATACACAGAGAGAGAATGTGCAAACTCCACTTGCAATGCATTCCATAATCCTTACCCAGGGCTCACCCAACTACAACTTTAAATATTAAAATTAATATATGTAGAATACAGAAACCTATTAAGCAACTCAATGATCTCATGCCATTTCATGTAGTATGTATGGGGAAACCAGTAGAGAAAAGCCAAGCAAAATGACATCTTTTATTGGCTAACTAAAAAGATTACAATATGCAAGCTTTCGAGGCAACTCAGGCCTCTTCTTCAGGCAAGATGGGGAAACCAGTGTAAGTGAAGAATACTGGTAAAATTAAATTTGCTTTATCCTGGAGATATCCATTTTGAATAACAACTTTTTTCATTATTATTTAAATAATTGCTTCAGTTATTGAACCTGGCTATTAGCACCAGAGTCCTGGGTTTACATTTTAGCCATATTCTCATTAAGGTGCTCGGGTTTTACTTTGTTATTCCCTTCTACATCTGAAAGATATGCATGCTACTTAATTAGGGACTCTAATCTGGCCCCACACAAGTCTGTGTGGGTGTATGCTAGTGTGAGCATTAGGCATTTATGGTTGCTTTCTGACCTAATCTTGGTGGAATGGTGTTTAATGATATACATTCAAATTAAACTTTGTCATTGTTAGAAGACCAGGATACATATCTAAGCTCTGAATTTTTTTATATTTCAGATATAGGAAGGATATAAATGAATATTGCTGGAGGGGGAGGTTTAATGAGTTTGCCATTTCCCCATAAATTTGGAGTCATGTACACTTTACCTTGAAAATCTTACAGATACTGTATCTGAAGGTCTAAATAACACACACACGAACGCCCACGCACAGACACATACGTCCACAACATTACTCAGAAATTAGTTGTAATGGTCACATTTGACACCCACAGAAACAAAATTCTCACTTGCAAAAAAAAAATAAAAATATATCCAATGGTTTGCATTAACATTCACAAAGGATGCGAGTGAGAAATAACAATGGGGAGTCATAATAATAAATGCACGCACAGTATTGTAACAAGTTTTTTCAAATTGTAAATAACAATTCTAGGATTGACAATGATTTTCAAAATGTGTTGTCCAATTAAAATCAATTCACTGTCAAATTAATTGAAAATATCTTGTTTTACTGTAAGTATATTTCAAAAGCGTGTCTACACATGCTTACTGATATTTCAGCTTTTGTTGATGTATATGGCTGAAGGGTTTTTTTCATATTTAATAAAATAACCAACTATATATTACATAACCAACAATATCACTTTATAAAAGATATTGGTCCTTTAGAGGAAAAAAACATGTTTAAATGCCTAATTGTCAGAATTCTGTGTGGATAAAATTTATTAACATAATATAAGATAAAAACTTTACCATTCATATGGGGAAAATTTAGATGCATACAGTAGTAGAAACATAAAAAACAAGAATACAGACTCTCAGGACCAATAATACAGCCAATCAATCAGTTAATACATAAATAAATAAATAAACTTAATGATTAAATCAGGTGGATGTATTGAATTGCCTGAAAGCAGTGGGCAGAAAAGACCCCTAGTGGTGCTTCTTAGCACACCGTGGTGGAGTGAGCCTGTGGCTAAAAGTGCTCCAAGAGAGCGCCTCCTTGAGGGGATGGTGGGGTTTGCTCATGATGGCATCCAGTTTTTGCCACAATCCTCTTTTCCACAGCATCTTCCAGTGTGCTCAGGGTGATTCCTAAGGAGACTACAGTGCAAAACACCACACTCGCTGCTATGGAATGGTAGAACATTTCCAGCAGCTTGCTGCACACTTCAAAAGACCTGGGGCCTCATGTATAATGCCGTGCGTAGAACTCACACTATAACATGGCGTAAGCACAAAAGCGGGATTGTGCGTATGCACAGAAAAATCCAGATGCAGGAATCTGTGCGCACGCAAAATTTCACGTTCTTCCACTACATAAATCCCGATTAGCGTGAAAAGTAACGCACGTGCACGCGCCTTCTGTCCCACCCCAACTCCTCCCAGAATTACGCCTCTTTGAATATGCAAATCAATATAAATAGCCTTCTGTGAAAAGACAATGGGAAAAGCACGGGGGAAAATATAAGAATTTCAGCGAATACCAAGTGGAGGCAAAGGAAAAAATTTGTTGGTTTAAACAGTGGGATAATCAACAAAAGAAAGTTGATCGAGTGACAGAGTGTAGGAAAAACTCGAAAGATCAAATTCACAAAGTCGCACAGTGCCCGAAATAAAAAAGAAATCACATATCAAAGTCGCTGTGAAAAGGCGAGTCGTAGCCCACCGTCTGAGTGTCATATGAAAGCGTATTAGGGTACAAACAAAAAACATAGGCACACAGTGGGAAAAAAGCACGAAATGTCAACTTTAATCTCGAAATTTCCACTTTAATCACGTAGTTTATTTTGCCATTAAAGTAGAACATCATAAACTTCATCTTAAAATCGTTTATTTTACTAGTTTCTCAAGTAGTATGTTAAATGCTTTGTTCTGTATTTGATCTTCTATGTGCTCTATGTGTGTGAATCACTACGTGCTTCCGTTCTTTCTCTTTCTCCGACAGGACACAGAATGCATTACATTCGAGATATTACAGCTCTCTGAATAATTAAAATACTGAGATGTATACGTGATATCTTTTTCATGATGATAGGAATGAAAGCATGTTATTAAACATAGGAACACGGTGGCGCAGTGATTGTTCATATCTCACGCAAGAGGCTTGCTGCACCATGTGCGACCTTCGATGAAATAATTTATTACAGAAGTACTGTCTCTTTCAAACGTACTAACCTCCAATTCCTGTCCATACTTTTCTTTCTCCAATCGCCACACAATCAGCTCTGTAATAGACGTTAAGCCATTTGTAAGCTTAGAACGCCGATTCTTCAAAACTTTTAAGGAACATTGAAATATCTTCATAGTACATGTTTAATTATTCTATTCGTCTATCCTTCCAGTGTCGTGTCAGCACCAGCAAGAATACAGCGCAAGGCAGGAGCTATCCTTGAACTAGCTATACGCTGCGGCACCGTGTCCTCACATGTTTAATTATTAACAATACAGATTATTTAAATGAAGTTAAAGTTTTATCTGTATACTATAAGCAACATATTTTGCTGCATTTCATCTTAAAAATTATATTGTCATCATACGCGCTTTATAAAGTAGCGCAGGTTGTGCAATATTATAACTGTAGTGCAAGTTTACAGTGAGGTGATTGTACTTATAAGTACAAACAGTTCTACAAGGAGCACTTGATGGACTGATTGAGTGCGTTTATAGTTCTTGGGATGAAACTGTTTCTGAAACGCGAGGTCCGTACAGGAAAGGCTTTGACGCTTTTTGCCATGGTTGAGGTAGTGTGTACTTGAAACTGTATACCGATAATTCTCTTTCCGATCATCTGCTGCTGTGATTCACACTCAGATACAGTGATATAAATACTCCGAGTGGTGCAGTGAGAGTAATATGGAAAAATGATCCGCAGTGGCAACCCTTAACGGGAGCAGCAAAAAGAAGAACAAGATGCAGTGAGCGTTAACAACGCTAAAGCAGTTATGGTATTTGGAATACTATGGCTATTCCCTGGCCCATTATATTGCTACAGGTTAATTACAATCAAATGCATTACACTAATAAACAATATGCAGTTAATTTCAGTGTATTTATAAAGCCGTGTCAGGAATGTGGAGCTAAGAAAGAAAGGATGAGCACACAGGAACAGTAGTTTGACCATTCTGTGGACCATTATATTGTTACAGGTTAATTACAATCAGATGCATTAAATTTATGAACGATATGCAGTTAATTTCAGTGTATTTGATAAAGCCGCCACCGTGGATGTGGATCTAAGAAAGGGTAACCACACAGGAACAGTAGCACTGCTTTGACGCTGAGTGCCTCCAGTCTGCAAAACCAAGCGGAGAAATTGCGTACGCCAAGGTATGAGTTACCGTGGAAATGTGCGTGGCTTTACGCCAAGTTTAGGTTTTATACATCGCGATTTGAGCGTGGAAAGGTTTGTACGCAACATTTCTGTGTGTACGCACCGTTTATACATGAGGCCCCTGATCTCCATAGGAAGTACACTCTGCTTTGGTTCTTCTTGTACAGCACAACTGGGTTGTTAAACCAGTCCAGTTTTTTGTTTATTTGAACCCCTAGCTACTTGTAGCTCTGCACCCCTGAAAGGTGACTGGTCTCAGAGTCTTCTTGACATGTCAGAAATCCACCCCCAGTTTTTTTGTCTCGTTGATGTTAAGTTTCCAGTTGTTGTCCCTGCATCAAAAGACAAAGTCCTCCACAACTTTCCTGTACTTTGACTCATCTCCATTATTACTGCAGCCTATAATGAATGAATCATCTGAAAATTTCTGTACATGGCAAGCACTGGTATTGTGCTGGAAGTTTGTAGTGTAGAGGATAAACAGGGAGGGAAATGGGACATTTTCCTGAGGTGCTCCAGTATTACACACCATCGTTTCTGACACACAGTCCCTCAGCTTCACAAGCTGCTGTCTGTTGGTCAGGTAGTCCATGATCCATGAGATGGTTAGAGCATCAAAATACTTAGCCATGAGGTTTTTCCCCAGTCAATGAGACAGAATGGTGTTACAAGTCCTGGAAAAGTCAAAGAATTATCCTGATTATGGTACCAGCTTTGTCTAAGTTGGAGTAGGCTCTGTGGAACATTATTGCGGACATTGCATAAGTCATGAAATATTGTGTAGACCACATGTAAGAAATGGACAAAATGAGGCACCTCAAGGACATTGCAGTATACAGGAGGTTCCTGAAAAACTGCTGTCTAAGCAAAGACAAAGCTCACTAGGGAAGCAGCAACTGGCCACTTCCTGAATGCCACAAACATTTTGCATGTTGCCCACAAGTCTGTACTGTATGGTATGGTGGCAACACATACGCAATTTCTCACAAATAAGATCACATAAATCTTTATTATGTTTTGGAGATGACATATTCAATTTCCAAAAAATGAGGGGAAATATTATATGGTTTAATGAGGCCAAAGAAAACATGTTTGACCTTAATTCCAAAACGTTATGTTTGGCATGACTGATCAATCAAAGAATGCGGTACCTATTATGATAGTATGGTGTAAGAAGTATTATTCTGTGGGGAGGGGGACATTGGCTCTCTTGAAAATAAAGGGTGTCAAAAGAATAGACAAATGCCACAAAAAGGTTTGGGGTAGCCACCCCATATAATGTAAGTTGGTTCAAAAAGAAAAAATTTGAGAGATCGTGAACACTGAGTTCAAGACAGAATTGATTTGCAGGATAAAAAAATGGTGGTTTTATGGTTGGGCAGAGGAAGTGAGGTCAGCAGAGTTGGAACTGGAAATTAGGTTACAGGTAGTCCCCGAGTTATGGACATCCGACACCCGACTTACGAACACCCTTCAACAATGTCTCTGAAACACAAATCTGATGCAAGTGCTGGTGATACAGTAAAGAAGAGGAAAAACATCACCATGGAGAATAAAGTAGAAATAATAAAAAGGTCAGAGAGAGGTTAAACTCTATCATTCATTGGCAGAGCACTTGGTTACAGTTGATCAACAATAGCATTTATTAAAATAATGTATCTGTTCCGACTTACATACAAATTCAACTTAAGAACAAAATTACAGTCCCTATCTCGTACGTAACCTGGGTACTGCCTGTATTCAGTCCAGAACTGGAAGTGATTTCATTGGGGCCAGGTGGAATTTCCCGTAACTTGTCTGCAGAGGAAAGAAAGAAGGGGTTAGTGCACTCTGCCACCCCCTGATCTAGTATGGAATTGCCCTCATTTGAGCCATTTAGCTGCCTCCCATGCCCACACGTGTGACAAGGGAAAAATTAAACGTTCTAAATATCAAGATGTCTTCAAAAAAACATTTTGCCTTCTTGCATATAGATGAAGTTAAAGAAGAATATAACATTTTGACATGGCAATAATCTGAAGAACACAGTCTACTCAAATCCAAGTAATGACTTAAAACAGAAAGACCAAAATTCTGAACTGGACCAGTCAGTAACCAGACCTCAGTTTTATACTTGTAGGTTTGTATAAAAATGAGACCCCCTCACGACTGAATGAAGTTTAAACTTCTTTGAAAAGAACAGCTGAGTGAAACTGCAAAATCCAGGTGGGCGTAAGTGGATAGAGAAGAATCAAAACAGACTTAAACCTGGAATTGAGGCAAAATGAGCTTCTGCAGGGGTGTGTCTACATATGCAACAACAGGATTTAAGTTGTTTTATTTTTTTTATTATTTTTCCTACAAATTATTCATTCAATTTTCTCTAAAATACTATTCTGATGGTTTCAAGCTTCCGAAATTGAAAATACTGTATGTATGGTAATGCTTGTCCGTACAGATGATATTTCTGTGTAGATTTTTAATTTCACATAAATGCTAGACATGGCTATTCACTTAAAGTCAGATATGTAAAGAATTGAAAAAGTAGCACATTCTCTCATGAGGGCTTGAAATTTAAAATAAAATACTGTTCAGATGGCATGCTTATGTAGCCTAACCACTTCAGACAAGAAGAGTGCCATTTAATTTATTCAGAACCCAACACATTTTCTGAAGAGCCTATTTCAGCATCCGAGATGAAAACTATAATGAATTAAAGACATGATAGTGTGTGAAATGCTCAGTTACTCATAAATTTAAAGGTGATTAGAAAATAGGGGATGCATTTAAAATATCAAAGCACTTCTCTCACTTTTTTTTCTATTGTCAGTCTTTCTTCCTCTTCTCTTCTGACACCTGCTTTTTTCCCATCCCTACCACATCAAGGTCTTTTCTGTTTGGCCGTTTCTTTAATGAGATGTTTAGCACACTGGTGATAGTGCCCATAGATACTCCAATTGAGTGCTGCCAACACTGTATGAATTTATTCAAAATTTGCTCACCCTCCTCATTTTGGGTAAACCACATTCACTGCAAATTAAAAGCATTGAAAGGACTGATAAAGAATTGTGTTGAAGCACTATGAAAACATCACAAGTTCAGATGGATGTTTATTTGTATTAGAAAAAGTTTTAGTACCTCTGGCCTCCTATCTTTTTTATCTTATTTTCTACTGCCAAGTCAAATGTGGCCAGCAGGGAATGCTATCAAACAGACCTTGAACCCAGAAGGATGGAACAAAAATCCAGATAACAGGAAATGGGTCTTTAATAAACAAAAATATGAACACTTTAAGCCAGGTACTAAAGAGAATAATGAATACAGAAAACCTATACCTAATTAGGCCTATCTAATATAACACAGCTTCCTAACTATTGTAGGGGTGGACGGTTTACTTGTCAATATTATTACGCCCATAAAATGTAAGTACTTCTTCTTTCCTTGTGTACCTATTCCTTTTAGCCACAGTTGGTGTTCTTCTTCCTTATTGTACCATTTCTCCATGTCCAACTCCAAGATCTCTCAGCCTTTGGTGAGAAGGTTCATTTAAATCCCTCTGAGCTAAGCTCAACTCTTTAAATCTTCTCTGGTGTTACCCTGTTGTACCCTGCCAGCCCCAGACATTCCAGCAGTGCTATCTACTGAATAAACATTAAAAGGTCAAGTAGCCCATTTGGGGCGTATCTAACTAAATAAGGAGCAGTTCTCCACACAAAACAAGCTATGATACTCTTTTGTCCTGTATTAAATTAGATTTGATTACATTAGATTAGAGATCTTAATTGTCACATACAATGCAAGGGCACAGTGAAATTCTTGTGACCCAGTTGTAGTCATGATGATGTATAAATAAATACAACAAAAAATAAGAACAGCAGAAGGTGATAAATAAATAAACAAATACAGTAAATAATAACGATAACAAAATGTAATGTACAGTATAATTACACATGAACCTGCAGGTGAGTACAGTACACAGTACAATGCTGGTAGGTTCAGGTTACTTAGAGCCCAGTAACCTTATGACCTGGGGGAAGAAGTTGTTCCTGAAGCTGGTGGAGTGAGTGATGAGGCTGTGGTAGCACTTTCCAGAAGGCAGAATTGAAAACAGGGAATGATATGGGTGGCTGCCATCAAAGATGATGGATTCAGCTATCTTCAGACATTTGGTTGAGTAGGTGGTATGAAGCTGCGGAAAATCAGTCCCAGTGATTTTAGAAGATGTACAGACAGTCCTTTGCAGGAGTGTATGATCCTGGCAAGTCAGGTTACCAAACCACACCGTGATGCATCCAGTCAGGATGCCTTTAATAGTGCAGCACTAATTCTCACCCTAAAGATCTTTAGCTCCTCAGGATAAAGAGCCTTTTCCAGGCATTTTTTAAATATGCAGATGGCATTGATAGACCACAAAAGGCAGTCATTGATCTGGACAGTCAGGAGCCTGTATCTGCCTGTTAACTGTCTGGACAGATGAGCCATTGATATGAAGTAGAAATCATAAGCGTCACAAATGCACAATATAGGACAAGAGCAACTTTTTCCTTATCAAATATTTTCCAGCTCCTGTTCTTCTATTATTCTCATTAATAGATCTCCTTAATACTTTCACAACTGACATCCCTGTCAAGATGTGCCCCATTCTTCATTCTATGCAAATGAAGCTTGGATATGGCAATTTTGATCCTGAGCATGTCTGGATTTAAGCACAATAAAAGTTAAACATATAACGTGAGAGAAAATTAGAATAACCTAGGGATGGCTGGCAGCGTTGTTATGAGTGAGAGAACAATGTTTTGGCTTTTTTTAACTCACTATACATTTTCTTTCAAGGTAATTTTGACATTTTGGAAGGTGTTGGACATCAGAGAGTCCTCTTGTGTGGTTATTTGTACTGGTTATTGCCTGTAGGCATACATTAAAAATTATTTTGTTATGTGCTTGTTTTACTGCAACCCCATTTTGTTTGTCCTGATTGCTAGACCAGGCCCCTTGAAAGTCATTTCATGTGATGTCATCAGCACAAAGCTTTAAAAGCTGGCCCTGCATGCTCATTGACATCTGATATGGTTGTCAGTACTTTCCTGTTCATTTTAAATGAATGATCTTCTGTTGTGATTTACTAGTGCCAAACATAGAAATATGGGTGTGATTCCTCCAAAAACAAGGACTATAACAGCAGGGCCATAACCTAACCAGCCTGCCCAAGGAGACTCACCCCATATCCAGCTAGCCTCAAAACTGCTAGCAGCAGGTCTCTAGAGTAGCAGGTAAAAATTAAAGGAACACTATTTAGTCCAAGTATATCATCAATCAATGAAAATTCTGGGATGTTGATCTGGTCAGGTAAGTAGCAGAGGGGGTTGTTAATCAGTTTCAGCTGCTTTGGTGTCAATGAACTTAACAACAGGTGCACTAGAGGGGCAACAATGAGACAACCCCCAAAACAGGAATGGTGGAGGCCACGGACATTTTTCCCTCCTCATCTTTTCTGACTGTTTTTTCACTAGTTTTCCATTTGGCTACAGTCAGTGTCACTACTGGTAGCATGAGGCGATACCAGGACCCTACAGAGGTTGCACAGGTAGTCCAACTTCTCCAGGATGGCACATCAGTACGTGCCATTGCCAGAAGGTTTGCTGTGTCTCCCAGCACAGTCTCAAGGGTATGGAGGAAATTCCAGGAGACAGGCACTTACCCTATGAGAGCTGGACAGGGCCGTAGAAGGTCCTTAACCCATCAGCAGGTCCGGTATCTGCTCCTTTGAGCAAGGAGGAACAGGATGAGCACTGACATAACCATACAAAATGACCTCCAGCAGGCCACTGGTGCGAATGTCTCTGACCAAACAATCAGAAACAGACTTCATGAGGGTGGCCTGAGGGCCCAATGTTCTCTAGTGGGCACTGTGCTCACTGTCCGGCACGGTGGAGCTCAATTGGCATTTGCCACAGAATACCAGAATTGGCAGGTCCACCACTGGCACCCTGTACTTTTCACAGATGAGAGCAGGTTCACCCTGAGCACATGTGACAGACGTGAAAGAGTCTGGAGAAGCCGTGTAGAATGTTATGCTACCTGAAACATCGCTCAGCATGACCGGTTTGGTGGTGGGCCAGTCAGTCTGGGTGGCATATCCATGGAGGGACGCACAGACCTCTACAGACTAGACAATGGCACCTTGACTGCCATTAGGTATCAGGATGAAATCCTTGGACCCACTGTTAGATCCTATGCTGGTGCAGTTCCTGGGTTCCTTCTGGTGCACAACAATGCCCGGCCTCATGTGGCGAGAGTATGTAGGCAGTTCCTGGAGGATGAAG
Source organism: Erpetoichthys calabaricus (assembly GCF_900747795.2). Taxonomy (NCBI): domain Eukaryota; kingdom Metazoa; phylum Chordata; class Cladistia; order Polypteriformes; family Polypteridae; genus Erpetoichthys; species Erpetoichthys calabaricus. The sequence goes on from NC_041407.2 coordinate 57,268,715, forward strand.
GAATTGAAACTATTGACTGGCCCCCACACTTGCCTGACCTAAATCCAAAAGAACACCTCTGGGACATTATGTTTCAGTCCATCCGACACCGCCAGGTTGCACCTCACACTGTCCAGGAGCTCAGTGATGCCCTGACACCATCTGTCGTCTCATTAGGAGCATGCCCCCTGACGTTGTCAGGCATGCATACAAACACTTCAGGGCCATACAAACTACTGAGTATGATTTGGATTTGCTGCTATGAAATTTTGGCAAAATGGACTAGCCTGCCGTATAATTTTTTCACTTTGATTTTCAGGTGTCTTTGAATTCAACCCTCTGTAGGTTGATAATTTTCATTTCCATCAAACGATGTGGCAACCTTTCGTTCCTAACACATTATCCAGTCCATATCAGTATAGATATCCAGCATGATTTTTTCCCATTGAGATCTGATGTGTCTTCAAAGTGGTCCTTTAATTTTTTGAGCAGTTTATATGCATGTGGTCATTAAAACATTCAAGGGAAAAATCAAGTTAACCCCATTTAACTCCAGGTTTGGACAATAACCTACCCTATTGTATGTTTCTAAGCAAAAAGTAAAGAAGGTGATACAGAAAAACAAAGGAAAGAACTACAAAGGGATACAGTTAGGCAGTATTGTCTCTTGTTTGGGTCTGGCCACAACATTTCATCTACATCACAAGAAATGTTCTCCGTGTCAAGACAGTAGGGAAAATATCTTCTGGAGTGATGTATCCACCCCTGGCATGACCCTGCATCTGTATGTCCACAGGCATCCTCCATTGTCTGGAGAAGTGGCACACATTTATATGGCTGGCGATAATACACCTTCCACCTCCATGATGAGAAGAATTGTTCAATTGGGTTTAAAAATGGAGAGTATGGTGGAAGATACAGCCCAGACCACAGACATTTGTGGATGGTTCATAAACCAGTTTTGGACCGTAGCAGACTGATGGAAAGTCACCTTATCCCAGATGATGACAAACCTGGACTGCTGTGGCCCTATCTGATCATCATTAGGAATCAGGATGTTGTGTACGGTGTTGAGGAATGTTATGATGTCGTCGGTATTATATGGGCCAAGAATGGCATGGTGGTGTAAGGTCCCATTTTATCCCAGGGCGCCACACATAGTAATGTTACCCCCTTGCTGCCCTGGAACATTTATAATGGCACATTGCCCTATGACATTTCTACTCCTGCTCCTTGTTCTGTTTAAGTTGAAGCCAACCTTGTAAACACAGATGTACTTGTGATGCCCTCTGGCAGCATCTAGCTCCATGATTCCCTGAAACAGACAAGACAAAAGCATTAGAGAATACTCTAAACAGATGTGGAACAGTCAATACTGTATGGTGTAACAATACAGTGTTATTGTTGTGATAAGGATTAGACCAAGACATCATAAAGATTTGCAAAATTTGATTTTTTATTAGCACGATGTGCATAGTACAGAGTCCACAACAGAACTGATTCAGTGGCGGTAAGATGGCGGTTTTAAGAGCTAGAAAAGGAAATGATGTCATCTATGCCTGAACCGGAAGTGACGTCATCAGATGCGCCGGAACCGGTCAGGATTTCCCAGGAATGGTCTGTAAGAGACTGAGAGAGACAGTCAGCACACTCCGCCACCCCCTGGTCTGATGTAGTATTACAGTTACTCAAGTCCTTTAGCTTCCTCCTACTCGCATGTGTGTGATACTGTATATAGTAACTATAACAACAATGACAAAAAAAAGCTAGGAAAGACTCACCTGCACAAATTCATAGCGCAGTTCTTTTACTCTGTCAGAGTACCTCTCAAATGGCAGTCTGTACAGCTGCTTCATTCTGATTTGATGCCATTGAAGAACACAGGACAATGCTGACAAACTGACCCATCTGATATTATTGAAGGTGGTAGTGTCTGAGAAAATATGATTTTGAAGTTCTCTCGGTCAAACGCTGTTGTTTGCCACGACCATATTCATAATATGCTGCTCCTGCTGTGGGGTGAAGTGCTGGTTTCTTCCACCAGCAAGTGGCCATCTTTTAACTCTGCATAACCATGATGTGAATGGTTAGGGTGTAAGATGTTTTGCAGCATGAAATGAAACAATATACATTATCGATCTATGATAAATATGGTAGTACTACTATATGTAGTATACCTGTATGTAGCAGCACGAAGTTTGTGGGTTACTTAAATGTTTTCATTTCTGAATCTTTGAATGACACCAGCTACTGTAAAGCAACTAAGGTTTGCTGGACACTTTGCCTAGCCTCCCTTGTACTCAAACAACGGCTGATCACATCATCAATCAGTGTGGCACCTATTTAATTAGTTATGGACCTTCTTTGCATCTTCCTCATCCACATTCTCCTCTTACCCTCACACCTCTTCCTCTCTGAGCAATATTTGCCTCCACTGTTGTCCAATGCAAGATAACAAACCTGTTGTTCATGTTCTGTTATCTAAGTGGAGAAAATAGCTATGAGTGTTCTCACACCTGAGAATTGGGTATAGCCAGTTGACCAATAAATGTTGAATTTTGATTGGATGTGTTTTCTAATGAACATACAACATGGTTCCATTTTGTAAACTGCTTGTAATGTAGAGAGCTGTGTGTAGTGTTTTCAAAATTTGTATTTTGAAATTGTTGAGTGCTGAGCAGAGAATAGGCATATTGTTTGCAGTCGTGGTAAACAGATTTGGTACATGAGTTGATTGCTTCTGTGGTTGTGCCTCAGGTTCCACTTTTTGTGTGTAAGCTATCATAAAAAACTGTAATTGGCCAATGGGCCATTGTGAATGCCCCTGGCCAGTGAGGGGGGGGAATGTGACAGTTTGTGCCACCATTAGCCACCGAGGGCTCCTCCACTAACATGTCATCCTTGCTCCATATGACACCATGCTTCTACTTGTTTTCCTGAATCGTCTTTGAGATACAAACTCGACCAGAGGGAGCCAACACAACCAGAGAAGCCATGCTATGTTTTAATTTGGGACAATTTCAGTTTCCATTGGGTTGCCCTGGTTCGTGAGTGGTTCACCAACAACCCCAGATTCCATGGCATCTTTCTGCCTGCATATTCTCCTTTCTTAATCCCTTTAAAGGAGGTTTTTTTCAGCATGGTGGTGGAGGGACTATGACAGAGACCCCTATATTTGTGTTCACCTCCTCCAGGTCGTGGAACAAGCAGTCGAGGTTTGCCAGAGATGAATAAGGCATGCAAGGGTTTTTTCCTTCACTTTCTGGCCAGAGCTCATTTTGCATGTGGTGCTGTGGCTGAATAGAATTTTCTTTGTCTTTGCAATTCTTTATGTATTGTGTTCTACATTAACGGATGACATTTTTTTAGAAAATTTCCACATTTGTTGTTTATATAGTGTTCATTATGTAAAGAGGTAGTGGGGGTGACCATAAGTAACATTACTCATTGCAGTAACAGGTTTTTCCAGTAGTGTTTTGATTTGATCTCATCATGGTGTAAGGCTATGTTGTGGTGTATGTGTCTTTATGTAAGAGCTTTTGTGTGATGTCTGAAGGCAAGGTGTGCTTTTGATTTAAGATTACATGGTTTTGAGTAGAGAGTTTGGTTTGACCTGGAAGTTTGAAGTTTGGGGGGTAGTTATAAAATTGTGTTTAGAGTTTTGGGAAATGGAGTTTATTTTCAAGAAATGTGTCTAAACTGTAAAAGGAACTGCACATAATTACAAACATCTCAGAAAATACATAAAATATGAAAAAAATTATTATGAAACACCAAAATAACAATAAAACACAAACACACATTAATACATTGCACATTCAGTTTAAGATTTTGTAAGACTACAAATTTTGCCTAGAATTTTTGGCATTGCTACCTGGTTCTGTAGATCGTCTGATTTTGACTTTCCCTACATTCAAGGTTACTATCCATCTCCTGATCTCTTTTTGCCAGCTTCGTTTTGTAGCATGGAAGTTTGGGGTTTAAAATAGCTGGTGCTGCAGCCCAGCTGAACTGTTAGCTTTTATGTCAGGCATTTGTTTTTCGTTTCTTCTTCCTTTTTCTTCTGTAGCAGTGTAAATGTACTAAGTGTACTTAAGGTACTGGATTTTAAACTCCAAGAGTGCTAGTTCAATCCCTGCCTCTAATTCATTGTGTGACCCAAAGCAAATCACTTAATCCACCTATACTCCAATTGTACAAATACCTGAAAATGACTGTACTGTCACTGTCATTGTAAATCAATTTCTGGTGTTGTTTCACTATGGAAAGGTACTATCTAATATATAAAGATGAATGTATGTCGTAGTGTTTGTGCCAACACCGTTAAACCTATCTCTGCAAAATTTTGCACAGACTCCTCATTTATTCTGAAATTTTTCAACCTTGGGGAATTTTAATTAGTGACTACAGCTTCTCTTTAATTAGGAAAGTGCCCCAATGAAGCATTATTTGGAATTGGCACATATGTGCAAAGTTGTTCCCCAAGGTAGGTTTGGTCAATAAAAGTTTGATTTGGGGGCCAAAATCCTTTCTCTTGGGGAATTTATTTAGCAAAAGCAACTGTACTTGCACTTTATTTCACCCCATGGAGCACCAGGTACCCCTGCTAGAAGTAAATAAAAATGTTTCATTAATCATTGCTGTTACACCTCAAAGCTATACTGAAATTAATTCAGTGTGTCACATTAATGACCAATATTTTATTTCCTGTCCATTATAGGAATCCTACTTGATTATTTCTGTCTCTTACAAAAGTGATTGTTTGTTTTTAAAACTATATAACAGAAAAGCATGACTTAAATCATTCTTATTACTTCAAAATGTACTTTTCCCATGATGTGTGGTATTAAGCAGGTTTTGTGCTTCTTTGTGGAGAAATAGAGGCATGCCAATAGTGGACCAATAACAACTTTCTATATTGTAAAGATTACTTTCTGACTCAGTAATGCTGCCAGCAATGTGCAGATACAGAGCCTATAAAAAAGTTATCACCCCTTGGAAGTTTTCACATTTTTAGGTTATTCAACATTGAATCACAGTGGAATTAACTTGTTTTTTTTTTCTTTGACATTGACCAACAGAAAAATACTCTTCAATGTTAAAGTGAAAGCAGATCTCTGCAAAGTTGTCTTAATTAACTACAAATATAAAACACAAAATAATTGATTACATATGTATTTATCCTCTTCAAGTCAGTATTTAGTGCACCTTTGGCAGCCATTGAGTGTCAGTGCACAGGTCTCTTATAGCTTTGCACATCTGGGCACTGCCATTTTTCCCATTTTTTATTTGCAAAACTACTCTAGCTCCGTCAGGTTGTGTGGTGATCGTAAGTGAACAGCCTTTTTTTTACGTCCAGCCACAAATTCTCAGTTGGATTGAGATCTGGGCTCTGACTGGGCCAATCCAGGACATTCACATTGTTGTTTATAAGCCATTCCTGTGTACAGTAGCTTTGGCATTATGCTTGGGGTCATTGTCATCAGACCAGCTGATTTCAGAGTCTCTTTTGTGCCTTCTGGTTTATTCTAGCCGAAATGTCATGTGTGTTTGTCTTAACTATGGCTTTCTCTTTGCATTTTTCATTAAAAGCTGCGACTGTGACTGTTGAAGCACCAGGGCAACAGATGTTGTATGCAGAGTCTCTCCAGTCTGATCCAGTGTAGCTTGTAACTCCTTCAGAGTTATCTTAGGTCTCCCTGTGGATGTCCTGCTCTAAGCAGATTTACAACTATTCCACACTCTTTCCATTTCTTACTGATTGATTTAACTGGACTCCAAGAGATATACAGTGACTTACAGTAGATACTGTATTTTCTTGTATCTGTTCCCTGAGTTCTGTATCATATTTTCATTGAGTTGCATGGAGTGTTCTAGTGTCTTTATTATGTAGTTTAGTTAGTCCACCATACTGACTCATCACAAGTTCACCCTTCCCAGATGAAGGTTCATTTATACTACAGTTAATTAAAACCCCATGACTGCAGACAGATGAGCTCCATTGAACTAATTCTGTGACTTCTAAAATCACTGGCTACACTAATGATGATTTATGTGTTTCATATTAAAGGGGATGAATAGTTATGCAATCAACTATTTTGTGTTTTACATTTGTAATTAATTTAGACCACTTTGCAATGACCTGTTTTTACTTGGATATTTAATAGTCCTCCTTTTGACCAGTTTCAAAAAAGTCACATTAAATCCACTGTAATTCTGTGTTGTCGAACAATAAAATGTGAAAACTTCCAAAGAAGTGAATATTTTTTTAGTGGTGCTGTGGCTGTAACCTGATAACGACCAGTAGAGGTTTCTGGATCATCACTGCTGTCATATTTAATGTGCACAAATTCTGAAGTTAGGGGAAATCACTTGAGTGTACGTGTATACTGAATGTGTCTGCAGATGACTAAGTTGAACTTTCTCCTTAGACATGTGTAGCAGACCAGAATACACAGAGAAAAAAGGCTGGGGTACCAACCGAGTCAACCCTTTTAACTTTCAATGAAAAAAATTACTTTCAGCCCACAAGCAAAGTAAAACAAAACAAGGTGCCTTCAGTCATGGGTATATGCCAATAAGATAAGTTAGAGCTGTGTCCTCCTCAGCCGCCAGGTCAGTCTGAAATACCACCTTCTGGAAACAACTTGGTTTCATGGCATTGGTGCTGGAAGAGGCGGGGCATTCTCAGGGAACAGTGGGCGGGGCTAGGCCTCGTTGAGTGGCATTTCAGCACTACTGAGAAAAGAACTGCTTACCTCTTCAGGGCCTGGAAAATGGTCCCCAAACACACCTGCCTGATGCATGACAAATGTCAATTTTTAGTCACTGGTTTAAATTTTAAACTTTATTAATTATTTGTTATGTTTCATTGTATACATACCTTGTTTCCTCGAAAATAAGACAGGGTCCTATATTAATTTTTGCTCCAAAAGATGCACTAGGGCTTATTTTTGGGGGATATCTTATTTATTCATGTATAACAATATACATTTATCCAAATACAGTCATGTCATCTTCTTCTGGAATATTGTCATAACTCTCCACATTCAAACCCTGAATTTCAGCCTGAATTTCTGGCTAATCCAGCCGCTTTTAGGATCCTCCAGGGTTAAGGTGCGTGCTTCAATGTTTGATGAATAGTTCGGTGGTGAAGCAAAATGCCGACAAACAAATGCATTCGTGGTGCTTTGATATTCAAGCGTCACATATTCCCCAAAGTAATGACATGATGTATTTTAAAAGTCTCACATACCATCTTCTGTGCCATCTTTTTTTTGCACCATTACAATAGCATCAGAATGTACAGCAGCGTATTTGAGCCATAGAGAAAAAAAAATAAGGACATAATAAAAATGTGTATTTTGTGTTTAAAGTGGAAATTTCGGCTTTAACCTCTTGCATCTTGCCTGAAGAAGGGGCCTGAGTTGCCTCGAAAGCTTGCATATTGTAATCTTTCTAGTTAGCCAATAAAAGGTGTCATTTTGCTTGGCTTTTCTCTACATTCATAATGGCTAACACGGTACAACACCCTAGTACTATGGCTTTAACCTCAAAATGTCCACTTTAATCTCGTAGTTTACTTTATCATTAAAGTAGACCGTCATAAACGTCATCTTAAAACCGACCTAGTTGTTAAATCTTCTAGCACTTCTGGGTCTTCCACCTGACCTGACAGCAGCAGCAAGCAGCATCGCCACATGGAACACATTAAATTTATAATATTCTACCTCTCTGCACATTTAGAATTCTTAGATTTATACTTGATATCACTTTCATGATGAAATGCATTAAAAATATGTAAGTTACATTTTACAGATAAATTATTATCTTTGTTTAAATAATGAATACTGCTAATAGTTACACATATGGCGGTGGCACGGTGGCAGAGCGATAGTGCTGCTGTCTCACAGGGAATCACGTCCCTTGTGATCCCTGCATGGAGTTTGCATGTTTTCCTGGTGGGTTTCCACAGTGTGCTTAGTTTTCCATCCAAAGATATGAAGGTTTGGGGATTTGGTGAGGCTACAATAATGCTAGTGTGTGCGTGTGCTTGTGTTCACCTTGTGATGCCCCGTCCAGAGATTTTGTTTCTGTCTTGCGCCAATGCTGTTGGAATGGCCGCATCCCCGAATTGATGGATGTAATCATTAAACATCCTTTTCAGAGATATTGTGGCAAGGTGTCCTCAGAATTTAATGGATGTTTCGGGCACACGCGTCGCATCCCGTGAAGTATAAACCTGGCCTTAGGTGCCTTACTTTTCCGCTGACGATCTTGACTAGGGCTTATTTTTGGGATATGGCTTATATAACAGAGCAGCCTGAAAATCATGCTAGGGCTTATTTTCGGAGTAGGTCTTATTTTCGGGGAAACATGGTACTGTGTTGGCTTACAAATTGGTAAAAGGATGAATGAAACTAGTATGTTGTTTCTGGATGTTGTCACACACGTGTGCATGGGAGGCAGCTAAAGGGCTAGAATAAGAGTAATCCCGAGCCAGACCGATAGGTGGCGGAGTGCACTAACTCTTTTTCTCGCTTTTCTGCAGACCATTCATGGGAAATTCCACCTGGCCCTGATGACGTGAATTCCAGTTCCAACCCCTTTGACGTCACTTCCGGGTCTGAGGCTATGGATGAAGACCCTTCTGGTTCCGGCCCCTTTGAGGTCACTTCCTATATTGGCCTTTAAAGCCACCACCTTTCCTCTACCCCCTGAGTTCTGTTCTTGACTCCTATCTGTACACATCAGTACAAATCTTTAACCATTTTGCAGCCAGGGAATAATATACAGGTGGCTGCTTCAAACCTTTCTGTGGCTCTTTTTAATTTTTGTGACAATGTTTAATGATTTTTCAACCCATTTTTTATAGTAATGTGAATTTTTTTTACTTGCGTATTTATTTTTAAATTAAGCCTTTTTTACATTCAGTGAATTTTGCATTAGATGATATATGCTTTATTTAACAAGGATTATGTTAGTTATGATGAAATCAAATTCAAATTTTGTTTTAATTACACTATAGTGTATACTAGGGTGTTATTGGTCAAAAACAGAAAATCATCAGTTCATAACATTACACTCTAGTAAAAGGTGATCATCAGTTTCTAAAATGCTCATGTATACTGAGCTTCTAATTCATGTGATTATTACATTTTCAGTAATACGTCCATTTAGTAAAAAGTCAATTAACTAAATTAAATTGATTTGTACAGAAAGTATAATGGTTTTTTTCCCATGAAAAAGGATAGCTTCTTTATAAATATGTGTTGACTTGTTGGGGTCTATAGCTAGGTACACAGATTTAAGGCATGAGACAGTAATTGCATAAACACAGATTTGATTTGTCAACTGTATAAAATAATCATCCAGTTTCATACACATTATCATTTATTTAGAAACAATTATGTAGAAATGATGAATTTTGCAATCTAATATACAGTACTTGGATTTAAAGAGATGTATTTAAATAACGTTTTGATTAAAACTGACATAATATCCAGATTGATTTCATTTCAGTCTTCTTTACAACATCTGATAATGATGTAAACTACAGTAGTTAATTTATTTATCAGGAAATGCTATAATAAATTATCAGTATAGACAACTTGCATGCTGTGCACTGTTTGCAACACATCATTTAAAATGAATGGACCCTACATTTTAGATTGGTGGCAGTGTAAATTATTTAATTAAATTCATGTCATTTCTATTCTCAGAATTAAAACAATTCATTACAAAATGACACATGATGCAGCATACAGATATAAAACTTGGGTGCCTCTACCTAACGGTCATTAGAACTCACTATATACAATGTAAGTCATAGAAATATACTATTTTTTCTTGTCCTCTTAGAGAGTTAATGCAATAGGGCTGTCAAATAACATGGCCTCTCACAGTCCATTAAGACTATACAAACATTATATTTGCTTCTGAATTTTCTGGTTTATTTGGAAGCAGGTTTTAATTCCATAGAGTGCAAACAGCCCCAGATGTGTAACAACCCAGCAAATAATTGCAACTAAGAGTCATCAAGTATAGGAAAAGGCTTTCAGCACAGATTTTTAAAATTTTTAAAATATTCCTAGAAACTGAAATAATTTAATAAATAATAATTAAATAATTATTTTTCTACTCTAGCTGCCTATACTCTCTTTTCTCTGACACCTCACTGCCATCTGTCCATATATGGTTGATTGCCTTTGTTCTATTAGCTTGTGTGAAAGCCCATGTTTCTGCTGCTGTTTAATTTGTTAATCTATCCCCAGCAAAGTCTTGTGTCTGCTGTATTAATTGCTGTCACATATGCAGTTTACTTCTTAGAAGCTCAGTTTTCTCACCCTTGTTTACAAGATTTTCAAAAAGTAGCCATTGGGTTGCCAAACTGGCTAATTAGCAAAAGAAAAGTAAGAATGTATGCCAGATGATCAAAAATGAAAAGGCAAAGAAAATAAGACAACATTATATTCCCAGTCACATTTATTCTAACAAGGTGACAAGGAACCAGAGTTTATCCCAGCAGCACAGTGCACAATTCAGAAAATAGTCCTGGCTAGGATGCCATTCCATGTGATGTGCCAGATAAAATAGTGGTAAATAAGCCCATTATAAGATGACTGTGAGTCTGCCCAGAACTGCTTCTGGTCCAAATTCAGACCTGATTTGCCCAGAATAGGCTTCATGGTCCACATAACCATGTATTCGACTAAATGGGTTAGGAATATGGATTAATGAATGCTCTTTCCGATAATACTATTCCTTTGTATTGTAGACCACCCTGTATCTAAGCATACTTCTGCCTAAAACACTCTGTGCCAGATAGTGTCACAGTTTGAATTTAGGGGCCTTTTCCCTTAAATTCTCTTATCTAATCCCAACCTCATAGTCTGAAAAGCTTATTTAACTATGCAAATTAATGATAATATTAATGAAGAAAAAAACTGTTTTTGAATCAATGTAAAGGACAACCTGTTATTTTGAGAAACTGTATGTCAGAACATTTTCTTATATTGGTATATTTCCTTAACAACAGAAAACAAATATTTTTAAGTAGCAAAATCTTTGAAATACTCCTATACATAGTATACTTAAGTAAATCTCAAAAGGCATGAAAATCAAAAGAAATCACATATCCAAACATATTATAAAGTCATAAAAAATGCTCTGGAACTGAACCGATTGGATGATATCTGTATAAGCTTATTCCAAAAGTGAATTGAATGGAACTTAAATTATATAGAAATGACCTTTATAAAATTTGAAAATTGAGCTATGTATGTGGTAAAATTAGGTAATGGTCCTTTACCTTTATATTAGTCTAATAATATTTTGCTGCACATGGCTAGTTTAAATAATTAAATTCCAAACCACGATGTATGTCTATCGGTATTTGAACTAAACTGAACTTTATTGCCAAGAAACAGAGTTGCTAGAAATTTCTGGAGTGGCAAATATAGATATTAACAATAATAAAATACAACTACAGTATATTGCAATAGTAGAGGGCATTGGACTGAAGTTCCGACTGGAATGAAGGGTGTGTCTGTTCCCATCCAGAGCTATAAAATGGATGGACTGCTGCAAGATACCATACATTTTACAGTCCCTTGATACACTAGGTGGCAATGCTCCTGTGGTGGTATCTTTATGCTGGCACCTATAGGGTATGTTGGGAATTGTTATCCCGTTGGGTCAACCATGGTGTTGCTGCCAGGGTGACATGTAGGAGAGAACTGTCCTCATTTTGAGGGGCCTTTGCCTGTCCCAGAAGTGCTTCCACAGTGCAATGTTGTATGTAGCACCAGAAGTCCTCCCAGGTCCGGCATTAAAAAGAAAGCCATTTCATCTTCAATAAAAGTCGGAGTTGGGAGTTAATGGGTGACATTCATCAGGAGGGTAGAAGGAGTAAAACAATCCTGTGTTTATAATTGTGTGTTTTGGCTGTGTTCACTGAAAAATATGTTGGTGAGGAATAAAAATCATTCATTTTATCTGGATTTGTGTCTGTGGTTTGGGGCTCAGTGGTACCCTCTTGTGGTTAAAATATACACATAACGTTACATGCAACAGTAGTAATTAATACTACTATGCACCAAAACACAATAAAAAATTAAATAAAACAATATGACAATGCACAAAAGTGCACTAATTTGCATAGCAATATAACTCTTTAATTCTTTCAGGGCAGATATCGAGTTTTGTTAAAAGGAGGGTTGACGGTGGTAATCAACTGTTACCAATGACAAAACCTGCTGTAATGTTTTGGTTGGACTCACATTTCTACAAGGAAAGTTAGATTCATTGGTTTGACCAAGAGTCCCTGCACTCGCCTGAGTGTATCTGTCTCACCTATGACAAGGTTCACCTTGGAGGACCGACACTTGCAATGACAAAAAGTACAAACCAGATTGCAATTCACTATGACCGTGACTGCCACTGCCACCCCCACCCCCCACCCCCCCGGCACACAAAGATAGCCTGCCAGCCAGCCTGCCATGCATTCTTGGCAAACTGGTGACCACAGCACGCAGCAAGTGATGTTTTATGTTGTTTTCTGTGTGAAACCATTGCTTTGTCTGCTTTTCAGAAAACTGCTTTTTGGAAAAAACATACAGACCCTCAAAGAGTTAAAAGTAAAAATAATTTTAGCATGATGACATGCCCCAATGGCTTCAGTCTTAAAAGATCTTAGCAAAACACCAGGATTATGTAGTAAACAGGACCAAGGGGCTAGTAGAACAATGATGGGGGTGGACATAGAGATGTGGTATGTGCAAAAAATTATTGTGCAAATGATAAGTATCATAAATAGACTTCCCATAAACTTATTAAAACAGGCCTTACAAAGTGTATTCCTTTTCTCCAGTGAAAAACAAATAACATTATATGTTGTCATACACTAAACCTTCTCCTGTTCTCTCTGCAGAATAGCCACGGGAAAACCTGTCTGACTCAACGTTAATGGCGTCACTTCCGGTTCCAGCACCTAGGAGGACGTCACTTCTGGCTCCAGCGCTTCGACTGACGTCAGAAGAAGATCACTTCTGGTTCCTATACGTCACTTCCAGTCTGCCTATTTAAAACCGCCATCTTTACAAACCCTCATCAGTTCATGTCTAGACTCCAACAAACACTTCTGTCAAAAACCAAACCCATTGCAGCCAGGAATAATATACAAGTGGCTGCCCCAAACTTTTTTAAGTGTGTCGAGTCTGATCTTTTCACAATGTGTACAATAAAATTTGGTGACAAAAGTGTCATAACTTTAAAAAAATAAATAAATTATTGAATGCCCCCTATCTTTTCAATGCAATGAGGATCCAAATATTAAGCCCATAATGGAACAGCTTGAAATTGTACACCCTTAAGTTCCTCAACTGTTATTCAATCCCCTTTTAAGTTCAGTTTGGACAAAAAAGGAATGCTGATATATCCTCAAGAAAAAAGAAAATTAAAGAACATGGGCAAATTAGTCCAGGAGCCTCATGTATAAAGAGTGTGTACGCCTGTTTCCATGCTAACATTGTGATGTATAAAAACTAAACTTGGTGTAAAGACACGCACATTCTTACAGCAGCACAATCCATTGCGTACACACGTTTTCTGCTCAGTTCTGCAAACTGGCAGCACCCAGCACCAAACAGTGCTACTGTTCCTGTGTGGTTTCACATTCTTTTTAGATTCACATTCCTGACGCGGCTTTATTAAATACACTGAAATTAAACGCATATCATTTATAAATTAAAGGCATGTGATTGTAATCAACCTGTAACAATATAATGGTCCATGGAATGGCCAAACTATTCCAAATAACGTAGCTGTTTTAGCACTGCTACTCTCAGCACACCACTCAGAGTATTTTAACCCACTATATATGAGTGTGGAATCACAGCTGTATAGCAGCTGATTGGAAAGCTCTACGGCGGATTGTGTTGAGAGCACAGAGGATAATTGGGATACAGCATCTACTCTGGAGAACATTGATAGCACATACTGCCTCAGCCATGCACACAGTCTATCTGAATTTCTCCCATTTGGCAAATGCTTCAGAGCCTTTCCTGATCGAACCTTGAGGTTCAGAAACAGTTTCATCACAAGAGCTATAAACTCAATCAACCAGTCCATCAAGTGCTCCTGGTAGAACTGTTTGTACTTAAAATTACAATTACCTCACTGTAAACTTGCACTACAACTGTAATATTGCACAACCTGAGCCACTTTATAAAACATTTGCACTATCTGCACAATATGTACATGTATATTGTACTTATGCTTCTGCATTGTATATTTTACATTGTTTTTTATTTTAATATTATTATTATTTTATCATTTTATAGGAAAATATGTTTAGGGAGGATTTGCATATTGAATCTCATTGTACCATAAAATAACAATAAAGCAATTTGATTCAATAGAAGAGAGCACATATTTACAGATGATGACGACTGGCTTCTAAGTCAATTTAGATTTCCTACAGCTATCTTCTTGGACCTCTTGATATCAATTTTAAGGTAAAATGCATTAAAGTATGTATATTAAATTATACAGATAAATTGTTAACTTCATTTAAATAATGCATACTGTTAATAATTAAACGTGTGGGCATGGTGGCGCAACAGTGGTGATGAGCTGGCACCCCTTTCAGGGATTATTCCTGCCTTGTGATGTATGCTTGCTGGACCTGGCGCAACCCTGGATGGATAGGTGGATGGAATAATTAAACACGTACTACGATATTTCAATGCTCCTTAAAAGTTTTGAAGAATCAGCATTCTAAGCTTACAGATGGTTTGACATTTATTAAAGAGCTGATTGTGTGGCAATTGGTTACGTGGAGAAAGAAAAGGCAGGACAGGAATTACGGGTTGGTATGTTTGAAGGAGACAGTACTGCTACAATAAATTATTTCATATTTCATCACATTTTTCTGGGGCAGCTAGTTTGAAACTATTATGTCTCTGGAAAATATTTAAAGCTCAGTAACATGAACAGGGAAAAAAACTCCATTGGTGTAGGGCCATGAGCAGGTCCAGTGTTGGGGAGAATTGTCTCTCAAAACTACAGTAAAAAGGGCTCAATTGATTATCATTGGTATTCACAGGAAATTTTCAGGTGTAGGGAGAGGGACAAAAAATATTCTGTGAAGTGAAAAATTATGGGATGTTGATTAGGGGTGTCAATATCCAATTAATTTGATAAACATGTGATGTAAACATTCAGGAGCATGTAAACGTTTCCTCAGAAACCTGAACTTATTCATTTCAAATTGTAGCAACTAGTGAAAGGTCACATGAATTGCACTGTGCCCCTAGAACGTCTGCTAGCATAATACAAATGCTTCACTATTTATTCCATGTTTTATGCTTAAGTAAGTGGTTGGTGTTTAAACATTCAGATGTGCAACATGCATTCTCTTCACCATTAGGATGCCTTCCTCTTCTTCCTATTCTTGCCCTATCACTGTTATCTCTCTCTCTCACTCACTCTCTGCAGATGCAAAGTGGGTTCCAAAGCAGCTTGTCACACACAGTTGATTCTACTGGTTTCTATTTGTTTTTAGACATTTCAGTGTACCATTTGAAAAGGTAATTAAGCAAAAGGCTATTTGAATAATGGACAGAATGATCTTTTTTCAGCTAGATAAGACCTATTTACACAACGCAGAGTATGACAGTTCATAGTCTGCATGTGCAGCACTCACTTCCAATGTAGCAAGTGCCAAGAAATAAGTGACCTGTATAAAGAAGAAATACGCTCCGAGGGACAATCCTGCATGCCACTAAAATACATTTAAAACAAGTGTTCTGGACACATTAAGCCACTAGAATATAAAAAAAGTTAGAATATGTTTGCAAGGCATAACTGAGGTGCCTTCGGCAAATAAGTTAACTGATATAAAAGTTATAAATAATTATATAATAATAATAATAATAACTGTATAGCACATTATCATTCATTTAGATGTAACTCAAGGTGCTTAGGTGCTTTCCACAGATTAATCAACAAAAACAAAGATATTCCACATTTACTTGGATTATTATCATTAAATGCTATGATAATTTGTATTAAATGTAAGTAAACTAAATACAAAACCAACCAGCTGTTGTTAAGTAAAATGTAACCACTAAAATTCAAAACAAACCTTCACACTTATCAGAAAAAGGTTTTCTAATTAAAATATTTATACATTAAGGTTGACAATAGAACAACCAGGTCTAATTAATAAATATAAAAATAAATATATACAGTATATATCTCCATTTTACCTAAGCATATGTACATGGCAACCCATTGAGTAGACACAGTTTGATGTTATTAAAGTTAACGAAAAGATACAAAAGCAAATAAAACAGTCCATAGCAGTTTCAGTTGATTTAAGATGTAGATGAAGTTCTTGATTCCTTAAAGTGATTGTTTGACCAGTTGGAACATTTCACATTTCTTTATTTGGGTGGCACGGTGGTGCAATAGTAGCGCAACTGCCTTGCATTAAGGAGACCAGGGTTTGTGTCCCGGGTCCTCCCTGCATGGAGTTTCTTGTTTTCCCCATGTCTGTGTGGGTTTCCTCCCACAGTCTAAAAACATGCAAGTTAGGTGGATTGGTGATACTAAATTGAAATTGGCCCTAGTGTGTGGTTGGGGTTGTGTGTGTATATGTGTCTGCCATGCAATTGACTAGTGCCCTGTCCAGGGTTTGTTCCTGCTAACTGGGATTGGCTATAGAACCTCCTGCGATCCTGTTCAGGACTAAGCTGGTTAAGAAATAAAAAATGACATTTTTTATTTGCTTCATCCAAGAGTCAGTTATGACATTTTTGCTTATTAAATATTTTTGTAATAATGAGTCATATTCAGAAATAATAGAGATAATAAATTGCAATTATATGTGTCAGTAGACTACATTAAATCATGCTTTTTAACAGCAGTTTACAAGAGAGTTAAAATATAGCTTAAATAGTTTTGTGGTGGCTAAATAGTTTTCATATACAGCAGATTCCAATTCAAGTGATGTGGAAATGGCATTGATTGAACGAATAAAAAGCCAACTTGAGTCTTGTGTAATCTTAAAGATTTCAATCTCAGTGTGAAGCTACATGGAAGAAAAATCATCTCTCCTGTTATGAATAAACCAAAACACACTCTCAGTCTTTGGGTCTTACACCATTAAGTAATCAACACAGAGCAAACTATAATATTATTCGATTCTTAGTATCACTAGCCAGCAAGATCCGATCTTCTGCCCACAGATCGACTGCAGTTCCATTTCTGGGCCGTCTGTAGGATTTGCAGGGATCAGGGTCTAACCCCTTCTTTGATTGTCTTGTGTTGTTACACATGGATGCAAATCCATGAGGGAGGGCGGAGTGGTGGCTCTGAGGCTAAGGATCTGTGCTGGTATCCAGAATCCCCATCACTGCCAAAAGAGATCCTTCTCTGCTGGGCCCTTGAGCAAGACCCTTAACCTGTAATTGCTCCAGGGGCGCTGTACAATGACTGACCCTGCGCTCTGACCCTAAGAGGTATGCAAAAACTAACAAATTCCTAATACAAGAAATTGTATAAGGCGAAATAAAGAACAAAAAAAAAAAAATCTGAAAAACTGGGTTTTGCATGACTCATACATGTATGTAAAATCTGTCCCTGTTAGTTTTATACACACTTTACATAACATTTCTATTATTATTAAAGTTATTAAGCAGTTTGCATACGTTTGCAATCTGAGATTTTTCTTCTTTTTTTGCATATAACAAAGACATATGCTTTACATTTGCCATTCCAACAGATTGCACATCACAAACATTAACACTGCAATCTTTTTTTCGTGTCTGCCGTTTCTATAGGAGGGTGACAATGAGTTAAATTCCAATGGATGTTTTTCAAATGTTGACAAGCAATAAGCAAAAGGAATCAATGAAAACCACAGACAACAAAAACAGCAAAGAAAAAACAGTATGAGGAAAGTTCGAAGAAAGAGATTTTTTTACAATGTTTCTGTTTGAGGATCGTTGTGCAAACGTGCACAACTGAGCTGCGACCACAGATCTAACTGCTCTGTGGATGATTCGTTCAAGCATTTCAAGGTCACTTTGTTGTAATGAAAGCATCTGTTGAATGTACTTCGTAGTAACGTGATTTCTATAGACTCATGTCATATGGGGAAACTGTCGGGACCATAAAAATACTTTGTTGTAATAGTCTCTCACCTCGGTCTCTCTCCTCTCTCTGCACCGCTGCAAAGCCCCGCCCGCCAAGCGTTCTGAAAAGTCTGAGTGAGTCGCCGTTGCCGGCAGTTCTCTCGCGGCCCGGCTGTCAGACGGCTGCGGACCGGTAGTGGGCCGCGGACCGGGGGTTGGGGACCCCTGGGGTAGGGTACCAAAACCTATTATTACCCGGGTCTGTCAGAGGTTGCTTTGTTATTACACTTGATTTGATTCAGTTGTACAAATCTGATTTATAAACCTGACCTGAAATTTGTCAGAGAGGCAATGTTGAATTTTTGTTTTTTCTGTAAAAACATTCTGCGGTGGGTTGGCACCCTGCCGGGATTGGTTCCTGCCTTGTGCCCAGTGTTGGCTGGGATTGGCTCCAGCAGACCCCTGTAACCCTGTGTTCGGATTCAACGGGTTGGATAATGGATGGATGTAAAAACATTGAGGTCAGGGATAAGGTTAGTAGGGTGTGAGGCCTAGGTACTAATTGCTTTATATTCCCCCCCCCCCCCACCCCAAAAAAGTTTTTAACCTCAAATCAGCTAAACATTTAAACATTGACTGACATGAAACAACAATAATAGAAATCCTGAAAAAATATCTAATTTCTTGATTTTAAAAAAGCATTTATAATAAGAATACCAATTATATATGAGAGATAAATCACGATTGCTTGAAAAGCAGTTGTTGCAGTCATCAGTAATCTGGATGTAACTTGTTAATTACTTTGTTAATCAATTCTTTCTTATGCTGAAGAATCTTAATTTGGTGAACTCTCATCAATGCACATTCCAGATAAATGTACGAGTTCATCTGACACACTTGACCTCAGCTAAGTTTTCTCCCATTTCAGTGTGCTAAAGGGCCCTTCTACTGTGCAAGTTTTTAAAGGCAATGTTAGGTTAATAAGAATGGCTTGTCAAATAACAGGAAAAAGGTCATTGAATTTCAATACTGGCAATATTTTTCATTGATCACATGTCACAACATGTGAATGCCTCAGCATTCAAGTTATCAATTTTATATACCTCACTGATTTGTGCAGTGTGCCTTGTTAATTCTTTGTGCACCATTTTTGAATTGCGCATAGCAAGAACAGTCTAATACTTGGGTTTCTTTACAAAACCTACTTCTTGAGATGCAATGACTGAACCCAGGTACTGTATGTGGATCATTTGGAGTAAGTATTCCTCTACATTGGAACCGGAGCCACCAACATTTGATCAAAATTACTGCTGGCCATACTTTCTGGGAATGTATAGTTCAAAGCTGTGGAAAAAATTAGATTCAGGGGTCACATAGCCATTAGGATATAGCGTTTGATATGCTTTCCATATTACAATATAGCATTCCTCTTAAAGAAATAGCATAAAGGCTAAATCAATGTCAGAAACCAGTTCAGGCATATCAGGAAACCAGATAAAGGCTCATATGATCAACAAAGACAGATGTAATGAGCAAAATGTACTGAAAGATCACTAAGAAATCAGCAGATGTGTTGTAAACAACCAGAATAGACAGTTGTTACATAAACAGAAATTTCAAGGGTGGTTGCTCAACCCAAAGGGTATAAGAAGAATAAGAATAGACTTTTATTTTATATAGATTATTTGGATGTAAACTAATGAACCATTCAGAGTAAATGTGTGCATTGATTGACACTGTATGTAAATTCAATAGTTTATAAAATGAACCTCTATCCTTTGTTTCTCTGACCATTCTGATCATGCTGTAGAAGAATGCTCCCTGTTCAAGAAGAGTAATAAATGATGTAATAAACAGCTTTTCTCTTGCCTAATTACTGACCAAAAGGATATATCAGATTTGTCTTGTTAGAGGACAAGTTTCTTTCTTTAATTAATATATTTTGATTTCTACCACAAACCCCATCATTTTAGCAAATTCTCCAGTTTGCAAAATAATGTCTCTGATGTACTCATTTGCTTTGTCTATGCAATCATAGAAGGCACATAAAAGTTCTTGTACATGATCACACACTGCAAGAATGTCAAGCTCGACAGCTTGCAATGCTTCAGTCACAGGTTCAAGAATTTCTGAGTAGCTTGAAATTTCTTGAGAGACAAACAGGAAAACATTTTATACGTTGGAACTCATATGCATCATAACATGTTTTGCCTGCTGCTGTGGTTGTTACCTGACTTAACTTTTAAAATACGATGATGAAGGTTGCTGAAAAAATCCCTTTATGCTTTTGGATTGTGCAATCCAGCATTTCACATAACAGTGGTATGTTTGGAGGGAGATTTCTTCACTTTGGAATGTTACAGAAAAGTTTTTTTGATGGTTTTAACTATTCCAGCTGCATTTCTTATGTGGGTAAAACATTTAAATTATTTACATGGTTATGTTTATATGCAACAGAAGGAATAAATAAAGATTACGGTTATCTACTTCTTATTTTGAATTGTACACAATTTTCTTTTTCTGCCATTGTTAAGTAGCCACCATACAGTATGCTTGGCTATGTAGATTTAATCCAGTTTTGTAAAATGATCAATAATTTTGCTGGCAATAGCACTTTCATTTTAGTCAGTTATTCGACATACCAGCACTTGCCAGAAACCTTTAGCATTTTGTGAAAGATGTGGAGATGAATGCTCCTTGTACACCACATCAAACAGGCTGTAGAAAGCATATTTTTTACCAAGTACTCCTTTTAGATATTCTGAATAACAAACTTGGTGAATACTGACTTAGCTGTGCAAAATCAATACTGTGTAGCCTTTTTGTATTATTCTGAAAATTGTATGCTTAAGGAGGTAACATACAATCCAATGTCATTGTTATTAACAACTTCATCCAATAACTACATTCAGTGGTCATTCAATGAACTGAGCTGGAAATTGAGCTCTGCACTTCTTTCTTGGCTCCTCCTCTTCTAGTTTTTAATTCAGTTGGCCAAACTATTGGCAGATGCCCATTTGTGAAACGCTTGATGCAAACTGTAAGGGGTAGGCTGTTGTGGGTGTAAAAGTTGACAGCCAGTGTTCACTCAATAAGGAATTCCAGGCACAATAGGAAACAGGTCTTTATCACATTTCTGACTTCCAGACTATACAGTTGGAATTACAGTATGAGAAACAGTGTATACACTGGTGTTACTGCTTGTTTTAGTTCAAAACAAAAGCATCCTAACTTTAGTCAATTAGGTTTTATGATTTCAGAAAAAAATTGCAGAAGGTCTGGGTGAGGTCAATAAGGAGGAAGGTGAGATATGAAGGCCCTCGATTTAACTTAGTTTATGGAAGTACAGTATGTTTTTATGGAGTCTGCATTTCGACAGCACATCCAAGAGTTTTAATTCCAGGACATCCTGTAGTCTCTTCATAAACTCACTAGTGCATGATTTGTATTTCTTGTTTTGCTGATTTTAGTTTCTGTCTGTAAGGAGGAACAAGGGAAGTCTTGGCATAGTCCAAGTTGCTCAAAGGGATCCAAGAAGCAACATGTTAAGCATCTAGAATATTGCAATAGCAGTGCTTTACAGTAGAACAACTCAACAATTAAGGAGTATCAGCAATGAATTATTAAATTCACCCAAGGTAACAACAGTGGAGCTTTGGTATTCATTTACAACAGATGAAACCTGATCTTCTACAACAGCATTGTTTTCTGTTTTTATGTGCCTATCCTGGTGTCAAGGCAGATTTTACAAAACTGTCAGTTCATCCATATTTTTCACACTTTGGCCCATCATTCTCAACCAGATTTACTTTTTTTCAATTCACCTGCTTTTTTAAGTATTACCTACCATATTACTCTTAACAAACATCAGATGGACAAGCATTGGCGATGCCTTTAGATGAGTGGTTCTCAAATAGTTTACTGAGCATATCATTTTGGAACAAAACTGCAAGGGAGGTGACCACCCACTGCTCTGACATGGAGAAAAACTCCAAGGGGGACGACCCATAGTCTGTTTTTTATTTTTGTATCCTCTTTTTATCTCTGGAAATATGGAAACCCAAACTGAAATGTATGGCCTCATCCATTCATCCACTCACAGAACCCAACTAATCCAGTTTACTTTATGTATTATCGTAGTATTTCCCTCTACTTACTCTTTACCTGTTTCTCAAGGGTAAATGTTCTCGTCAGGTTCGTTTGTAGCAACCGCACAATACGGATACACGATTCCTACACTTCACGACCCGTACAGGGGGTGGACGATGTTTGAAAGCATAAGAGCACAACCATATTCGGTCCTCATCCCCTCTTGCCACGATCCCCTTCTTAACAATTTGCAGCAATAAAACACAACAGGAAATGGAACAGAAAAAATATATTAACAGGTGCTGCTACATAAACTTAACCGGTGCTTGAGTGCTCCTAAGTGAACCCCTTCCCCAGACGCCCTCCCTGGCGCCCCGTATACTAACCCCCGGTTTGACACAGACAAAAGAAAAATAAATAATGAGAAAAAACTGTTCTTTGATACGATTAGTTTCACTGAGTCCAAAGATATGGAAAACCCGAAATCCTGCAGTTAGTTCCTCCTGGAAGCAGGAAACACAACCGTCCTTTAGCGGGACGGCTTCTCCGCGGACTATCACGAAAACGAAATTCAGGAATCTGACTCACCAGACAGGAGCACCCGGAGAACACCAGACCCTGGCCTCTTCTCGGGGATTCGTCCTTAAAATATTTCTTCGGGGTGGCCACCCATGAAAAGCAGACGTCCCTGGGTGAAGTAAAATCCTGAATAGTTCTAGAGCGTAGATAGTCGCTGCGATTCCTCCTTACTTTCTCCTTTCTTTCTCCTCCCTCCTTGTTCCGCCATTCCCCTTAAAAAGAGAAAGTTTCCCACCGAAAATCCTTGCCTCTCTCGGTTGTTATGGCAACCATACGCCGGCATCAGGCAGCTGGAAAGTGTACTCGGGCGGGATCCTCCCAGAACGGGACGTCACCAATGGTGCCTGAAGGGCTATTTAAAACACCCTCCCAGTCAACATTAAGAAGTGACGGACAATTCAGAAGGCTAACCCGACTGTCCATTATGTAGCCTTGCTACATAGTTCCCCCCCCACAGATTTCCCCAAGGGGGGACCGAAATATGGCTTAATGCTACTTACATTAACCGTATCTATTTTAGACTCAGAGTTAGACCCTTTCTGTACCCGGTAATTATTCGGTCCAAGCTGCTTTAAAATAATAGCTGGTCCTACCCATTTGGGCGCAAGCTTAGAGGAAAATTTCCGAGCAGCATCAGACAAGTAATGAGTTCGAACCCAGACCAAGTCTCCCCCCTCGTAGTGCACTTTCCGATGACGGGCATTATAATACTTGGCTTGTCTTGAAGTTGACCTCACTAACCTAGCCTGTACCTTCTTTCGTAACTCCTCTAGAGTTTCCAGCGTACGATATTGAGAAGTATCTGGCAAAGGGACGGATTCCACTAACCGATCAAGTGGGCCTTTGATTTGACGACCTAGGGTAACCAGTGCAGGAGTTTCACCCAATGCCTCGTGCTCTACTGTGTTAATGGCAAACCGTAATTCAGGTAGCCATTTGTCCCAGTCTTGATGACGATCTCCCACGTAGGATGCCACCATTGTTTTCAGGGTCCTGTTTACCCTCTCTGTTAGATTGCTCTGGGGATGGTATGCTGTTGTCAATTTTCGTTTTACCCCCCAAGCTAAATATAATCTTTCCATGATTTCACTGGTGAACTGTGGCCCACGGTCCGATACAATGAACTTGGGGACCCCCCACCGAGTAAAAATCTCATTTTTTAAGAGGGTGCAGATCTGGTGAGTCTTAGCATCGGGCAGAGCAAAAAGCTCTACCCATTTGGAAAAATAGTCCACTACCACCATCAATATAGTTTTCTTGGTGGTAGAAGATGGCAGTGGTCCCATCAAGTCGACTCCCAACATCTCACCTGGCTCCGAAGGAATCATAGATTGAAGCTCCCCAGCTGGTTTACCAGGTGGAGTTTTATACTTTTGACAGACCTCACACCTTTTAACGTAGTCCCACACATCTCTGCGTACCGATGGCCACCATGCCACTTCTAGTAACCTCAGTAGGGTTTTTAACTTCCCCAGGTGTCCACCAAAAGGGCTATCGTGATAATAATGCAGGAATTCACGTATATATTTTTCTGGGAGTACCAGTTGGAGCTTGGTGCCCCCGCTCTTAGATGGCACGGATCTATATAGCACCCCTTGCAGCTCCCTGAAATGAATGCGGCCAGGATCAGCCTTAGCAACACTCTCTTTGAGCTCCAAGCAGGCCGGACAAATCTCTTGTGCTTGTACTATATCCTGTAAACTTAAAGGCAGGGCACACCACTGGCTTTGTGCCATAGCCATACACACCACTCCAGTCATCTCTGGTATTCTTGACAAGGCATCGGGAACAATGTTGCTGCATCCCTTCCGGTAAAAAACTTTAAAAGTAAATGATTGAAGGCGCAATACCCACCGGGTAAGGCGTGATGACCCTTTGGGTTGATTAAAAATATACGTCAGGGCATTGTGATCCGTATATACATCGATTGCCTCTATTGCCCAAACCACTGCTAAACACTCTTTTTCAGAAGCTGAATAGTTAAGTTCAGGGCCTCTCAGACTCCTAGATGCATAGGCAATCACTCTCTCCATTCCATCCATATTTTGCGTGAGGACTGCCCCGAGCCCTACATTGCTGGCATCAGTGTGTACTTGGTAAGTTAACTGTTGGTCTGGTTGAGCCAGGATGGGCGGGCATTGCAGTGCTGCCTTGAGTTGGTCCATTGCCTCCTGACACTCTGGGGTCCAGTTCCAGGAAATGTCTTTTTTCTTCAAGTGGTTGAGCGGGGCTGCTATGTCAGCCATCCGTGGGATAAACTTATGATACCAGCCCACAAGACCAAGAAACCTTTGCAAACTTTTCAGATCAGAGGGTGGAGGGTAGTTTTGAATAGCTGAGGTTTTCTTAGGATCAACTTCAACGCCCTTTCCTGATACTACATGCCCTAAAAAATGAATCTGCGGTTGTGCAAGGCTTCACTTCTTCACATTTAATGTCAGTCGAGCTTGCCCCAGCCGCTGAAAGACAAGGTCCAAATCCTGGAGGTGTTGGTGAAGGTCAGGGGAGAAAACAATAATATCGTCTATATAGACAAAGCATATCTTCCCGATCAACCCACGCAAAACCTGCTCCATCAAACGCTGGAAACTTGCACCCGCATTCTTCAGGCCAAAAGGCAAGACCCGAAATTGGAACAAACCCTCCAGAGTGGAAACCGCAGTCTTATGTATGCTGCCCTCTGCCATTCGCACTTGCCAATAACCACTGCATAGATCTAATGTACTAAAGATGGCTGCTCCGTGCAGGGATTCCAAAATTTCCTGTACCTGAGGCATGGGGTATGCATCTAAGAGTGTCTTGACATTAAGTCCCCTGTAGTCAACACAGAATCTGTATGTACCATCTGCTTTCTTTATCAAAACTACAGGTGCCGCCCATGCTGACGATGAAGGCTCAATGATCCCTTGTTCCAACATCTTGCCGATATGTTCTTTAATAATCCCTTTTCTAAAGGGCGAGACTCGATAAGAGCGATGACGCACTGGAACCTCGTTCACCGTATGGATGTCGTGTGTAACCACCTGTGTTTCCCCCAAATTCTCCGTCCATACATTCGGCCATCGGCGTAGCAGAGGTTTGACTTCATCCAGCTGGTTTGACACAATATCCGGATCTTTGGTCTCACAGGCCTCCACCTCTGCAGCATAAAATCCCAAGTATGCCCCATGCAGTTCTTCCCGGACCTTTGTTACAAAAGGATGTTCCCCACTGCCTGGCACCAAGTATTTTCTATGATGGAAATGAATGGTCATCTTTACTGCAGTGATAGAGTCTAGGCCCAGGAGCAAAGGCAATGACAGGTGCGCATCCTCTAGGATATAGGTTTCCATCCTCCAAGCTACATTATGGAGTAAATACCTCAGCGAGACCTTACCCAGGGCCCGGTGCTCAGTCCCATCGGCCATAATAAACTTAATGGTCGAGGTAGCTAGAAGTTTTTCGTTCTGTCTGGCTATTTTGTTCCACCAGCTTTTCTGCATTAATGTGAAATGGCTACCTGTATCTACTACTGCGTCCACACACCAGCCTCGAATATGGACTGGGAGCACTAAGAGGGTAGCTAGAGTGGATACCACTGAGACACCTGCCTCAGTCTGTCCACCTTTTGATTGCTTGGCTGCCTTGGTGGTTTGGGTTTCCTTTTTACTGGCATGAACTTTCTCCCAGTAGCCCTTGTTAGATGCCCAATCACGTTCGACTGCACACCCGACCTTTACCAAACCATCCACGGTGGTCACAATCCCTCTCAGTCCCCCAGCCAAACGGGGGTTACAGGCATTTAATATTCGACGCACTACTTCCTCTTCCTCTTAAATATTACTTTTGGTCTACAAGAATACATTTAAACATACAAAGACTCAGCACTCTTGACTATAGGCCATTTATCAGCCAAGAATACCTTCTTTTTATCATTTAGTAAAATAGCAACTCCTTATTTTAAAATGTACAGCAGTTTGTAAAAAAAGAAATAACTAAGAGAGTACAAAAAGTACGTAACAGGCAGCAACTTTGGCTTATGGATAATAGCACCTTAAGCTCTACTGTTCTCTTGTACTCAGTTCCCCATTGAGGTCAGCTAGACATACATGTTTGAAACACCTATGGAAGCTGAGAAGACTTTGCAAATTTATCTTACAGACTGAATAACTCAAGTATGAACAGACACATAGAAATAAGTTGTGAACATTATTTTTGTGACAGCCAGACATGTTACATGATTGACAATAGGTATAGCATTTATAAACATGGCCATGCAAAGAGAGTAGCCATACACAAAAACAAAACACAAAATGGTGTCGCCAAAATATTGATAAAACGAATAAACAAGTTGAAATAAATACATAAAATTCCTGAAGTGAAATTAATTGATTTATTGCAATATTATCTCTCTATTATAAAAAAAAACTAGGTATGAGACTTTTTTCCTACAACAAGACATGATCTTTTGAAGTGAGACAGAGAGACACTTTCATGTCCTGTGAGACGGGCAAGTCACGTCATACTTACAACCTTTGGAAGCAAGTCCCATGATACACATGACGAGCAGGTTAGAGATAATGGAAGTAGGAAAATTTGAATGTCTCAAAAAAATGAGAGTTAAGATCACATTAGCGCAAACAAATGGAAAATATTACTCCGTGAAATAACGGAGCAGCGAAAAGAGATCAAATAGTGTTTGAGGATGTCTGGAGAATAAGAGAGACAAGGCAGTGACTTTCTTTTTAAATTTTTTTTTAATTATATTGATATCTATCTATCTATTTATTGTAATAATTCCATACAAATAGATCAATTTTTACAAAAAAATAGGACTGGAAACAAATCAACCCCCACCCCTGAGAAAGAGAGCATGGCCAACGGACTAAAACTTAAAAATAAATAAATTGATGAGTTTATTAGGTGGTTACAGATAAATGGAGAAGAAAAAGAAATAGGGAGGGAATCTACTTCCTCAGTGCTTTAAGAGCTTATTCTAAAATATTATTGATTAGATCCTGCAAAGTTTTGAAAAAGTTCTGCACAGATCCTCTAACTGAGAATTTGATTTTTTCCAATTTCAAATAATATAAAACTTCAGTTACCCACTGACCTAAAAGAGGAAAGTTAGGATTCTTCCAGTTTTGCAAAATAAGTCTGCATGCCAATAGTGTAGTGAAGGCAATCACAGTTTGTTTGTCCTTCTCCACTTTAAGACCATCTGGAAGAACATCAAACACAACTGTTAATGGGTTAGGAGGGATTGTGACCCCAAGGTTGTCTGAAAGGCACTTAAAAGTTTTTGTCCAGAATGATGTTAATTTGGTGCAGGCCCAAAACATGTGACCAGTGAGGCTGGAGCTTGATTGCAGCATTCACATGTTGGATCTTGCCCTGGAAACATTTTGGACAATTTCAAGCGAGACAGATGTGCCTGATATATAATTTTGAGTTGAATAATTGTATGCTTTGCACATATGGAGCTCGAGTGAATTCTCTGCATTGCTACATTCTACTCCTTTTCTGATATGTTGAGTGAGAGATCCTTTTCCCATTGTCCTCTTGGATCTTTGAAAGGGAGGGACTGTAAAATATTTTTATATATTGCAGAAATGCTGTCTGAGTCCTCAAGACTGAGCAATATTTTTTCCAGCATAGAGGAAGGTGGGAGATGGGGGGATAATCGGGCAGGTTCTGTTTGACAAAGTTTCTAATTTGAAGATAGTGAAAGAAATGTGTTGCTGAAAAATTAAATTTGGAATGTAATTGTTCATAGGATGCAAAAATGTTGTCTATATAAAGATGTCTAAGCAATTTAATCCCAAATGTTTTCCAGATATTAAAAACTGCATATGTTTGCGAGGGTTGAAAAAGGTGGTTCTCATACAGAGGTGCCACAGATAAAAGATTCTCCATCTTAAAATGCTTTCTACATTGGTTCTATATTCTGAGTGAGTGACGCACAATTGGGTTATTAGTATATTGGCCATAACTTGCATTTAATGGGGCACAAAGCAGGGAATATAGAGAAGTACTGCAGGATCTTATTTCTATTGCGGACCAAGCCTGTGTATGTTCATCTATTTGTGTCCATTTAGGTTTTACAGCTTGTATATTTGCTGCCCAGTAGTAAAATTGAAAGTTAGGTAGAGCCATGTTACCTTCTGTCTTAGGTCTTTGTAGAGTCGCTCTTTGGATACGTGAATGTTTTAGTTTCCAAATAAATGAGGTTATGGTTGAATCTACTTGCTTAAAGAATGATTTATTGATGAATATTGGAATGTTTTGAAATAAAAAGAGACGCTTAGGAAGGATATTCATCTTAACAATGTTAATTCTTCCAGCTAGAGTGAGATGGAGGGTTGACCACCTATGCAAGTCTTGCTTAATTTTTTCCAAACCACGGCAAAATTTTGTTGATAAAGAGCTTTATGTTTACTTGTGATATTTACCCCTAGGTATTTAATCTGATCTGCAATAATAAAAGGGAAGGTGTCAAATCTAATATTGTATTCTTGAGAATTCACTGGAAAGAGCACACTTTTATTCAAATTAATTCTGAGACCAGAGATCTTTTGAAATTCTGTAAGTGCTGTTAAAACTGCAGGTATAGTATTTTGTGGGTCTGATATATACAAAATCATATCATCTGCAAATTTTCTGTTCCAGTCCTTCTCTGATAATCCCCTTTATCTGATAAGCATTTCGACAGTGAACTGCCAGTGGTTCAATGGCGATTGCAAATAGCAGTGGTGACAAGGGGCATCCTTGTCTGGAACCATGTTCTAGTTTAAAGTAGTCTGAGCAAATGTTGTTAATACAAACTGAAGCTTCTGGATTGGTATACAGTAGTTTCATCCATGCACAAATATTTGGGGCCAAACCCAAATTTCTCTAATGTAGTGAAAAGGTAGTTCCATTCAATCATATCAAATGCTTTTCTGCATCCAACGATAATAATATCTCCAGGGTGTTTGTCTTTGCAGGTGAATATATTACATTAAACAGGCGTCGGAGATTGGAAGCGAAGTGTCGGCCTTTAATAAATCCAGTTTGATCTCGTGATATTACTGAAGTGCTGAAGGCAGCACTTTCTCCATCCTTCTAGCAAGGACTTTGGAGAGTATCTTAACATCATTATTCAGAAGTGAAATTGGTCTGTATGATGCACATTATGATCAAACAAGTCCTTGTTTTATTTAGGAAAGACGGTGATTAAAATAAAGTTTGAGGTAGAATTTTATTGTCTCTAGCTTCTGTAAATGCTGCTAATAAGAGGGGAGCTAGCTGAGTGGAGAATTTCTTATAAAATTCGACAGGGTAGCCATCAGGGCCTGCTGCTTTCCCGCTCTGAAGTGACTTTATAGCATCTAGTAATTCTGATAGCGCCAGAGGTTTATTCAATTCCTCTGCAATAAAAGTATCTATTTTTTTAAGGATTTACAGTAGTCTCTAAATGTGTGCATTATATTTTTATGGTCAATGATTTTTTTTTCCGTTTGTGTTGGTGATTGCTGTGATTGTATTGCGAACATCTTGCTTGTAGATTTGTTGAACTAAGAGCTTATTAGCTTTCTCTCTGTGTTCATAGTAATGGTGTCTTGATTTAAAAACGAGTTGTTCAGTTTCTTTGGTTGTTAAGAGGTTGAGCTCTGAATGCAGAGCCTGCCTTTTCCTATGAAGAGCTTCACTTGGACACCTGGCATTTTCTTGGATCTATTCTAGTAGTTTCGCTGGTTAGCTCTGATACCTCCTTGGTTTCTAATTTATTTCTGTGGGAAAGATATGAAATAATCTGTCCTCTTAAGAAGGCCTTGAGAGCTCCCCAGAGTATTCCTGCAGAGACCTCTGAGGATGTATTTGTCTCTAGGAAGAAACTGATTTGTTTTGATATAAATTCTGTACAGTTCATATCTGCTAATAGAAGTGGGTTAAGACACCATCTGTGAGATGAGTATGTGGGGCATAATGATTTCAGCTCCAAGATCAGAGGGGCATGGTCAGAAATAACAATAGCATCGTACTTGCAAGATTTAATTCCAGGCAAGAAATTATTATCTATAAAGAAATAATCATTTCTTGAGTAGCAATGATGCACTGGTGAGTAGAAGGAATATGTTCTTGAGTTTGGGTTTAGAAATCTCCAGGGGTCTGATAAGTTGTGGTCAGTTAAAAACTATGTAATTGTCTTTGCAGTGTTAGATGTCATCCCCCCTGTGACATGAGACCTATCTATGAGTGTATTTAAAACACAATTAAAGTCCCCAGCCATTATAATTTTATGAGTGTTCACATTGGGAATAAATGCAAATACATTTTGCTTGAATTCCCTATCGTCGACATTGGGTGCATAAACATTTATCAAAATCACTTTACAGTTAAATAAGTTGACCATGACAATCACATATCTCCCTTCAGGATCAGATACTCCATCTGATGCTACTAATGAGACTGTTCTATGTATAAGAATTCCTACACCTCTAGTTTTCTTTGTAAAGCTGGAATGGAACATTTGGCCAGTCCACTCTTTTTGCAGCCTGAACTGATCTTTGCTTAATAAGTGTATCTCCTGTAAAAATACTATTTTAGCATTTAGACCTGTTAGGTGAGAGAATACTTTCTTTTTCTTTAATTTGTGATTCAGGCCTTTAACATTCCAGCTCACAAAGTTAACTGTCCCATCATGGAGACATTGATTCTGACTTTTTGATGTCATTTTGTAGTCTTAACTGGAAGTGAGACAGCTTTAACCTTAATTTCCAATTTTCCCATGAGTTATTGCCATGCAGCCTATTATTACGTTGGAAATTATAATTATAAGCATTAAAAGGATAGATTAGATATAGCTTGCTCTCTTTATCTCCCCCCGTATCCTCCCACCCACCCACCCACTTTGCCTCCCTACGTGAGGTTGGACCCCACTTCACAAAGTCCCAGTCCTCTGCCATACCTAGAGACAGAGCACGTCCAAAACAAAACAAGCCCAACAGCAGTGGCATTTGAGGATTAAAAAGTAGAGATATCTATTGCCGATAAAGTCTAAATACTATAAGTATAAACTATAATCATCAACAATCTTGAAATATTAAGACAGTAAACCCAAGGAATGGTGTTAAAAATTGGTCCTGGATAAGCATAGTAAACCCTAATGCAATAATAATACTAGCAATAACAATAAACCAAGGGTATGATGTTAAACAGTCTCCTTTAGAATAGTTAAAAACCAAAAAAAAAAAAGAAAGAAAGAACTATTTTAATTTCTTCCACACATACGCATGTAATTGTAATTAGAAACATAAACAAAAAGTGGCCGAGAAGAAAAAAGGATGTATAATTATGTTAACCGTATCATTTCAAGCAGATCAGACAGCAGATAATATCTTCTTGCCATACCATGACGGGATGTGACTCACTTTCGTATTTCAAAAAAGTGTTGGGATCAGCTTTCTTAACTCATTTTCTGCTTCGTCCTTGGAGGAGAAGCTGTGATATTTGTCTTGAATATCCACTTAAGGCAGTGACTTTAAAATGTTCAAAGCGCTGCACGAAATGCAGATCACGCAGCACGAGAACAGCATCAATCCAGCAGCTGATCGAGCAAAGAGGAGGTAAAAAAAAAAAACAGCTGTTATTTCATTACCATTGAATCAACGTTTAAGAGGGGTTTCGGAGGAGCATCCCCTTGAGGTGCATTCAGCCCCCCTCTTCATAATGGCGCATAGTGCTTGGCGGGCAGGTCTTGGAGAGCGAAGCGAGCAGGGGGCGAAGACCCCTAGTATATTGAAAAGTTAAAAAAAGCATAATTTTCAAGAAAAGTCTTCCTATATTGTCAAGGGAAGATATCTTTATTTCTGGTGAAACTCTGAAATGAGGAGTTTTACCCTTGTTAACTTGAACTTTGAGCTTTATTGCAAAGGCAGCATAGTTGCTAGGAATGTCCCTTGGTGTTCCATCCATACACATAATAGGGCATAGAATTGAACAACACAATATGCAATGTATGACACCACTACAGCATTATATACAGCAAGCACAGATGTATAAAAAGAATACAGTACAGAAGAATTGCACTCCTGACCAGTAATTCTGTATATTAGGTATGTCTTATGTAAAATAAACATAAAACAATAATTTATATTGAATGGAGAAGAATAGAAATCAGGAAGAGAAAATGATGAATCAAAGACTGTGTTTAAACATAGTGACTGCAGTAGCAAAGAAACTGATTCTGTGTGTAGTTCTTGTTGCCTTTAGTGACCAGTAACATTTCCTCGATGAGAATAACTGAAAGAGATGATTGCCCAGGTGAGTGCAGTTTTTGCTTATATTTCCAGTTTATTTTCTTACCCGTGATGTATACGGGACCTCAATGGAGTCCAGTTTTAGTCTCACAATCTTTTCTGGTGTCCAAATAATATGCTGCAGTTTATACTTTTGGTGAGCAGATGCATCGCCATAGCAGACCTTTCAATGATGGCTCAATAAAACTCTACCAGCACTGATTGGAACAGGTTAAACTCTTTGAGTGACTGGTTATGTTTTCACCCCAGTTCAGATTGTGAGTGATAACTGTGCCAAGAAATTTAAATGATTCTCCCCTTTTGACAGTAACATCATTTATAACTAGATAGATAGATAGATAGATAGATAGATAGATAGATAAACTAGGGGTCTAGGAGGATAGTAGTGTCTCCTAAAATCCAAAATCATCTGTACTGTTTCCAAGTCCCTGTCTGTGGTCAGGCCAATTAAATTGGCCTCATCAGCAAACTTCAGCAGTTTAATAGATTGGTCACTAGAGATGAGTTATTGTTGTACAGAGAAAAAAGGAGAGGAGATAGAACGCAGCCCTGAGGGGGACCCTGTACTCAGAGTCAGGGACCTTGACTAACATTCACCATTCTTCACTATCTAACGTCTGTTACTTAGAAAGTTAGAGATCCAGAGACATGTAGAATAGTCCACATTCATCCTGAGATGTTTCATGTGGACAAGCTCTGATATGACTGCATTTAGTGCAGATCTGAATAAGGTCCTGGCATACGTAGCTTTGAGAGAATTAATGCTACAGGATTTAATGGAAAGCCATGTTCATCCTTAGCTGACCCATTGACACTAAAGTGAGACAAGGGGAGAATTTGTAACAGATCAGAGATACTGAAGAATCAGATGTTCAAATGAATTCATTATTACAGGGGTCAGTGCTACTGGCCTATAATCATTTCAACTGTAAGTATTTTTCTTCTTAGACACAGGGATGATTGTGGATTTATTCTGAGCAGCTAAGACTTGCTTAACTAAAAGCTGCATTGCAATAATGTTATTTGATTGAGGCAGCAATTAAACTTCAGTTAGAATGGCAGATGTGAATTGTTTAGGCAGGTAAAAAGGTTTGCAATTAATTGTCAGAAATACTGTATGAGCTAAGCAGCTTCTTCCCAGCACTTTAACATCTGTGCACCATGAGTTTTTGACAGAGAAACACGCTCTCTCACCTTTACGTTTATTGTATTGGTCATAACTTGGATCGTT
Organism: Erpetoichthys calabaricus; assembly: GCF_900747795.2. Taxonomy (NCBI): domain Eukaryota; kingdom Metazoa; phylum Chordata; class Cladistia; order Polypteriformes; family Polypteridae; genus Erpetoichthys; species Erpetoichthys calabaricus. The sequence goes on from NC_041407.2 coordinate 57,303,013, forward strand.
TCTAAAAAGATTGTACGTAGGAAGGTTGACAGTATTGTTACAAATTAAATCAGTCAGCCCACTCTCATTAAAGTAAAACACTGAAACCAGTGAATGGTCAGATCTAGAGCTTATAAATAATCAAAGCTCATCCATGTTATTGTGCTACGATTGGATGTTTGGTCCCGGTAGAGATTGGTGAAAGGCGTATCTTCTGAATTGGAGGAGATTCCCAGCTCTGCAATCTCGCTTTCTGCCACTGCTGTTTGCACTCTGGCTGCACTCCTGTCACTCTGAGAGATACCTGTGTGTACCTCTGATCCAGTGTACTGTATTGCTGTGGTGTGGTCAGAAGTGTAGCTAAAAACTCAGGTGTCAAAGTCAGAAAAACCCAAGAACTGAATATCTTATTTTTAATAAATTGGCATGATTAGAAGTTAAACAATTTACTACATTTACAAACAAAAGTGACAAAATTAACAGAGACAGTAACACCATGTCACCTTCTTTTCACAAGGTGGAAAGGGAAAGTTATAAAGCTATTTGTAATGTATTTATCATTTACATAGTGTGAAATATCACTGGTTGCAGGATTTGGCATATAAAACTTTTCAATAGTTAAATGCAAGCATGACAAAGTAGAAATTTTTTATGGATACTCAACCCCAGGGCCAATAGAGTTTGGTTTCTGAGTCAACTCAACCAGTGCAAGGCACCTTTCTCTCTCTCTCACTTTTTTCATATATATATATATATATATATATATATATATATATATATATATATATATATATATATATATATATATATATATACACCCACGAATTTCATCTAAAATTAGTGCTGAAATACTATCAGCACATTATGAGATATTAAAATATTAGTGTAATTTATGCAAAATGTAAGGCTTATTCTCAAGAAGATTATTTTAATTTTTTTTCCTAACTTTCCTAACTTTCACTGCAGTACACACTCCTATTAAATCCTCATAATCCAAACTTTCTGCTAGTTCCATTTCAGTGGAGATCATAGCCAATCCATTCAATCTCTTTTGAGACATTCTTGTTCTTAAAACAAAATTAAACACAGCAGTCCCCATTTGTAGAAGGCTCATGAAAATAAATTGACTCAGCATGATTTAACCATTTAGAGTGCCTGTTCAGATCATTTTGTTTAGTGTAACAGATGTGCCAAGTATGCCAGGGAATGTGACAAGTGTTGCAGTGTAAGGGTGGGCAAAAGTAAGGTGAAATTAAAATGTGTAATTTTTGTCTTTTGTGTTATTGATTAGGCTTAATGACACATATCAGTGTGTACCATTAAAAATATTACTTTGAGTTACCGCATAACTGTACAAATAAGCAGCTCCCAGGCTGTTAGAGATCAGCCTATCAAAACAAACAGTCAGGACATAATGAAGGAACGAAAAGCAAAAACGCTAGGTAACTGTATCCCTCCTAAGAACTTTGTTTGGCTTTCTATGAGACAAAAATCATTCAAAGGAATACTCTTACCAAAATGATACTTTTTTACCCAAAAAACAATTTTATCTCATGTTTTCATGGAGAATGGAGATAAAAGTTTATGATAGAATATTCCTCTCTGTTGACTAATGCTTCACCACAGCAAACAATATCATAAAGGTCCATTAAAGAAAGAAAAAAAAATCAGTTACTCGTGTGGCACAATCCACACATCAGTTATCAGTTGTATGCTCACAACATGCAAAAGACATCCAGAATATTGTCAAATAACTCTTTCAGGAGAAATCTGCATTAGGCACAAACAGGAAAAAGCAATTTGTATGAGATTGAGCTTTTCAGATGAAGACAGAACTCTTGACAATTGAAAGAGGGGGAAAGGTAGATCTTCAATCAGATGCTTTATTAGCATCCTTTGAGGCAACTTCTTAATTTCTTAACTTCTTGTAAAATTGCTTTATTATAGTAGTGGGAAAACCAAATAAAACTAATCTTATTCTCTCCAACCATGTACATGTATCTGTTATGTTCTGTGTTTAATCTCCAAATATGTATACTTGTAATCACAAACATAAAATGGTGTTTTTAACTGCTTTTTAGCTATGTTTTGCCTTGTTTACATTAAAATGCTAGCACACCATTTAAAATCCATCCATCCATTATCCAACCTGCTATATCCTAACTACAGGGTCATGGGGGTTTACTGGAGCCAATCCCAGCCAACACAGGGCGCAAGGCAGGAAACAGACCCCGGGCAGGGCGCCAGCCCACCACAGGGCACACACACACCAAGCACACACTAAGGACAATTTAGGATCGCCAGTGCACCTAACCCGCATGTCTTTGGACGGTGGGAGGAAACCAGAGTACCCGGAGGAAACCCACGCAGACACGGGGAGAACATGCAAACTCCACGCAGGGAGGACCCGGGAAGCAAACCCGGGTCTCCTAACTGCGAGGCAGCAACGCTACCACTGCGCCACTGTGCCGCCCCCCACTTAAAATAGTGTAATTAATTTTAGACTGGTACAACTATGGACATTTCTCCATCCATATTATGTTCCTTTATCTCTGCAGTGTATTGTGACCTATAAGGAAATAAGAGTAACCAATAGAGCAGATTAATTTTGGGAAACAAATGTCTGTCTTTATGTGCTAGTCAAGAAGCATTGTTAGAAACAGGGATGGGTTAAACACTACAAAGAAACACAAAAGAAAATGATCATTACATTTCAAGGCAAAAGGCAGAAAACAAAGTCAAGAAACCAAGGCAAATGTCCTAATCCTATCCCTAACTAAACTCTTTAAACCTTAAACTTGTGTCGTACATAAATAAACTTTAATGGGAAATACCACAGCTCCAGATATCATATATGGGTGAGCTGGATAGATGCTTAATGGTCTCAGAGTTCACGAGTGCAGAAGCTACAAGCTCAGACACTTGTCCAGCAGAATTAAAAAAAAAAATAAGAGAGAGAAATGTATACTAGTTATAATCATGGAAGTTAGATAGGAAACACTTCTGCCTTAAACATTGGCAGTTGTTCTTTTACCTTTTAAAATGCACATCCTACAGACCAGTTTCTCTATTGAACAAAAATGTTTTAAGATTCTGACCAAAGTTTTGACAAATAGAAAAAATGGTGTTGTATTATTTTGTAAGATCAAACTTGATATTTTAAAAGATTTAATATCAAATTGGTCATGTATGTTTAACATAATATGTATCCTAATAGCAAAAGAAAGTGAAATAGATCATCACATACCAAATTGCTCAAATTTTAGGTGGACCTAATATATAAATTGATTATACTATTATAACCCAGCCATAAAATTCTGGTTATGTAAATAAAATGAATCCTAATTATTACACATTAAAACCAGGGAAGGTTGTCATCTGTACCCAGTTTTATTTTATTACAGAATGCTGAACCAGAGAAGGGTGACCTCTGTTACCAATTTTATTTTCCATCATCACTGAACCCCTTGCTCTCTATTTGCAAAAACAAGCAGAGATGTATTGAATTGTAAAGTAAGATCATGAGCAAATAATACCTTCTTAGGTAGACAACATACTGTCGTATGTTACTAATTCATATTCTTTACTTATATATGCATTAAAAGCATTAGAGGAGTTTTTCAAAAAAAGACTTAAACATCAATTTCAATTTATTTAGTATTATTTAAATCTCATTTTAATTCACATATTTAAAAATAACTATATAAAGACCTTTTGAAGCTTAATTTTAGTGACTTAATGAAAAGTGTTAAACACGTTATTATCAGGTGCTAAAGTGTTGTCTTATTTTGATCAGCTGAGTGAAACCTAAATCTTTCATCAAAACACAATGAGTAAAGGATGCCTTGTTAATTAAAATTGGAAAAAATGCAATCTCCCTTTATGAGGAGTGGTCCAAAAGTTCTTTAGAATGCGTAAGATATTAATTACTTTTCTGCTCTTATGTGATTAATTTATGTTGAATCTAGATGGGTAGAGGAAGGGTTATTTCATTTGATTTTAATGTGATACTCCACAGTATGACTTATTTTTGTAATGTAATATTTAGCTCCTTTAAGGTGGATGCCAGCAAAATTTGACTTCAATGGGTAGAACAGCAAAACAGTGGATTGTTTGGTTTTTATCCATTAAATGGCCACAAAGATTGCAAAATAAGCAGAGGGTTGTGCACTTCAAGCATCCATTCACCTTGCAACAATAGAATCAAATACCAGCTGCCACTGTCACTTGCCAAGCAGGCTACACTGAACATAATTTTTCACTAACCTGTAAAACTAAGGAAAACGAGCCAGATTATGTACTATAGAATTGTGGTTTGTAGCAACCAGAAGAAATAACAATCTCATCAGTGCAACACAAATTGCAAATAGTGTGACTCAGCAAGGCATGCAATTGATTGCTTTGAACAGTACCATACTGTTCAAATTTATGTAGTGAACAGATCATACATTTATGTGCATTTGTTAGTTATACGTTTTGGACATTTACCAGTAATAAAAATAAATTTTGAAATCCGTCACAGAAAATATTAGTTTTTCTGAAAAAAAAAGTAGTCTCAGAAGAGTTAGAATAATAAAAATAAAAAGCAATTTGCCAGCCTTTTCCTTTTCCTAAATTTAACAGAGACTTTCTTAGAGTTTACCCTTTCTTAGCGTTTTTTGTCTGTTAACCTGCCTTTGTCTCCTTTGACATTTAAATACTATTGAATTGCACAATGCTACTTTAGTTTGGCTTACTCTTATATTGTTAAATTTGGGTCCTTCCTATGGTATCTTTTAGTTGAGGTAAACTCTTATGTTAATTGGAGGGTTCTTACTATTTCACAGTGTCACAGTGTCCACTACAAAATGCCAATAAAGCTTTCAGTGCTAGAGTAATAATACACTTCAGTGGCTATAGGCTGAAATTTAGATTTCCATTTTGATATAAGGTAAAGGGAATATAAATCAGAAGATGCCAAATTCAAACTACTTTACTGATACAGGTCAATTTCCATTATAACGAACTCCTAGGGATCTAAAAAATATTTTGTTATAATGAAAATTTCGTTGTAATGAGATTCTGTATTTGTTACTATAGTGTTTTCTTTAACTTGCGCCCAGGCGTTTGCAATCATTTCAATAGCTTCTTTTGTGTTCATTTTAATCTCCTCCTGCCTACAAGTTATGCTGACGAGAATTTTTCTCAGCATTTCCTTGCGATAATACACTTTCCCAAAGCGCGATTGCAGCGTCTGTGGAAGATTGTTTGTCCATTTGCCGGAGCAGGGCAAAAACAGGCTCATAGCACTGCATTGAAGTGACACAGAAGCAAATCATAAAAGATCGGGGTCACGCTATAAGTCCCTGTCTTGCACCCCAAAACACAAGGCTGAGTCTCAGTACTTTAGGAAAACCAAACTTCATTCAGCTTGAAACAGGTACGGCACACTTATTTACTGTAGCGTGATCTGCCACTCTGCTATACACAGACACAGCAGTCAGGCTGCATCACCCATCGATATCTTTTCTGTTTGCTTTGGTGGAGAGACGCAGAATATCTTTGAGATAGCTGTTGCCCTGGCAATAGATAAACAGTCTTCCATAGAGGCAGAGATCGGACTTCGCGACGCTCTTCGGCGTGTCATCCAGTTAGGAGAAGTCCCAAGAGAGTTTACAAACCTCACATTTACCTTGAATGAGTGCCGCATTAATAGGAATGTTTCTTGAATGAGCATCTCTGAACCACATAAAAACTGCTTTTTCGACGTCTTCAAATGCAGCAGTTCACATACGTTTGCAACCCGAGATTTTTTTTCTTTTTTTGCTTGGTCTTTCAAGAAAGTTGACAGCGTCGATGGCGAAATTCCGAATTCACTGGCAACGTCTTTTTTTGCCGCAATCGAGAGCTGCAAAAATGTAAAGTTTTTTTTCTAATATGAACTGTTATCGTTTTTTCGTGTCTGCCGTTTCTATAGAAGGCTGACAATGAGTTAAATTCTAATGGATGTATTTTAAATGTTGATGAGCAATAAGCAAAAGGTATCACTGAAAACCACAGGAAACAAAAAGGGCAAAAAAAAAAATCAGTACGAGGAAAGTTCGAAGAAAGAAAAAAAAATTACAATGTTTCTGTTTGGGGATCATTGTGCACAACTGAGATGCGGCCACAGAACTAGCTGCTCTGTGGATGATTCATTCAGGCATTTCAAGGTCTTTTGGGCACGTCATAATGAAAGTATCTGCTGAATGTACTTCGTAATAACAAGATTTCTATATACTCATGTCATATGGGGAAACAGTCGGGACCATAAAAATACTTCATTGTAATGAAAGATATTCGTTATAACGGAATTTGACCTGTACATGGTTCCTCACTGGATGTAGATATCTAATATCCAATATAAGGAGGATATTTTAAGCTTTACAGCTGACAAATTTCAAGTGATAGGCCTAAGCCTGAAAGTTTTGCCAAGATGAACCAAAGTGCAGTGTATTCAGGTGAAGCTAAAAGGCAAAGCAGTATTTTGCTTGTTTTCCATGAGAAAATAACCTTAAACTGTGTGATAATTATTTTGTTACATTTACTGTGGTTTTTGAGAAACTGTAAAATGTTGTTGACTCTGCATTTAAAAACAACTAAAACAAGAAACAAGAAGACTTTCAGATCAGTTGCTGCTTTTCTGACATTTTTATAAATGTTACAGGTACAGTTACAAAAATGGACATATGTCAGGAGACTTTATCTCTTTTGTTGATGCTTTGTAAAATCTGAACCAGACAATTTTATGAAGATTTGTCTCTTAGCTACTGCACACTTGGAAAAGAGCCATCTCTCCAGCAAGAAACCTTTTTCTTTTAATTTTTCAATTAAGGATATATTAGTTTCAACTGCGGTGGGTTGGCACCCTGCCCAGGATTGGTTCCTGCCTTGTGCCCTGTGTTGGCTGGGATTGGCTCCAGCAGACCCCCGTGACCCTGTGTTCGGATTCAGCGGGTTGGAAAATGGATGGATGGATATATTAGTTTCAACTAAAAAAAAGAAGTAATTTGGGACTTAATGACTTGATCCACCCAAGCTGAATGATTCTTTGTATTACTCATATTTTCTGTTGTTGAATTTGATGCAAATAAATATAATTTTTAAGTGAAAGCCTAAACCCAGCATGTCTGATTGAATTGTTCATTTCTTGTCTGGCTGCTGTCCCTTAAGGGACAAAGGTAAATATCATGTGAAGCGGTCTATTGGTGGTAAAGTGGGTTAAGTAAAGGATGCAAAGTTAAGCAAAACTTGTCAGCAAGTGGCTCACCATAGAGGTCTCTATGGTTAAATATGCGGGGAACCATACAGGCAGCGAGACAGGTAAGAAGTTACAGGTATTGCTGTATTGCTGGTTTTTACATTTCTTCCTATTGTCCATTAAGAAAAGAATCAAAGAGTTTAGTTAGGACCTTTTGTGTTAGATGTTTGTCATAACTGCTATGACAACACTATAAAATACCCAAAACTCTATGAAAATTTAGAATAAACAATTATCTAAAAACATTTAGAAATAGCAATGGATTCTGTCAAATCTCAAAGAATGTTACCTTAACTGACTGGCCTAATCCTAATGCTATCATTTACCAACCTGGTGACCATTCACTCTATAATCTAGCTGTTCTCTAATATAGTTATGTACTGCAATGTAAATGGGTGTATTCATTACAGTTAACAGTCTTGGAGTGTTAACATTATCTTTGCTGGTCTTGCCATGTTAATTGTTAAATTGCTCTAAATTTCCTTCATGGATTCAGGGCCATAGGTGGCAAAACCTATTAGACAAAATAAGATTGAAGGTAGGATCCATCCCTGAACTGGGTTACCATTCATCGCAGGATACATGTACATATTGGCACCCACTCGTAGTTGGCAAAATTTACCTAAATGGTTTATAACATGAGGGGTAAAAGTGAAAAATATCTAATGCAGACATTAGGACACTAATCTAAGGTATGAAAGCCAAATTACCATTGTGAGAAATACCAGTGACTTTGAGGTATCTTAAAATGAAGCTCAGCATTTTGGGTATATGAAATTTGTTTCAAGATACCATAAAGTTCATTCTGAAATATCTTTAAATGGTAATTTGTCTTGGCATACCCAATGTCTTCACAAGTACAGATGCATACTGCAATGTTTGACCAATACTTTTACATTTGCAAAACAGATAGGTCACAGTCAAGAGCTGAAACAAGACCTAAAAAGTCACACTCCCCACATGTATACACTGTTGCTCATTTCAGCCTCATTCTTACTTTTTTGGAATCAACTAGCAGGAAAACAATATATTATAAGTGACTAGGCATCCCCCGCGGCTTCGCCCGCGTATTAGTGAAACAGGACAGTGAGGAGGGTCCCGCCCAGTTCTCTACTCCTGACATCACTCTCCCCCCTCCCCTCAGCCCACAGCCTCTGTCTCAGATTAGCGCAAATATATCACTCCTGCAAGCGAACTATGATTCTTAGCGCAAAGAGAGAAGTTGCAAAATCAATCAGAATATTCAAGCAAATTATAGAAAAAAAAGATCTAAATCCATTAAATAGTTCTCTTGTTCCCTAACTAAGCGGAGTTAAGGTTACGCCCTAATGAGTCTCTCTCAGATTCACACTAATAAATCGCTACCACACGCGAACTATGATGAGAAAGTCGCAAAATCAACGGAATTTTCAAGCAAATTAAAGAAAAAACCTGATCTAAATCCGTTAAGTAGTTCTCTCGTGAAAAGCGGACAGACATACAAACGGGTCTAAAAGACTATAAGAAATTTCACGCTTGCACCATGAAATTTTTAAAACCGCTTCTTAGCGAGCACCTGTGGGCCAAGGGTAACCTACTTTCCAAATTTCAAGTCCCAAGTCTTAATGGTTCGGGAGATTTCATGATGAGTGAGTCAGTGGTATTCGGCTTTTATATATATATACAAGATTATTTGTATTTTTTACAGATTGACCACCAGCAGGTAAATGATTCATTCAGTGAAGCAGAGGTGGAAAATAAACCTACACCATACTGCCTAGGGTGGTGCAGTGGGTGTAGTTAGAACAGCTCCATAGGCTTGGGTTCATATTCTGATTGTTTGGAGCTTAAGTATTCTTGACATGTCCATTAGTGTTTTTTCAGGGTTCTCCAGTTTCCACCAACATCCCAATGATATGGAGGATTTTTTAACTGGCAAGTCTAAATTAGCCATTGTGGGAGAAGGATACAGAAAATGGTTTGGTAATTTTCTTCAAAAGATCATGTGAAAAGTGTTTTTTTTTTTGTTCTGACATAAACTCCCACAATATAATACAATATAATGCCTGTAACGGAATAGTAACTTTGATTTCACAGAGTGTTTTAAAAAATAAAATATACCTTCAAGCTACACCTCAGTGAACCTAAACAACTAAGCTTTAGTGGAAAACATGAAAGTAAATGTTTCCCAGAACCACCTTTAAAAATATCAAGAGAACAATAGCTTTGCAAAATCCTTTGTCAGGCTGACCAGCTAAGTTATAATGAGAATAATTCACAATAATTAAAGAAAAATCTTTCTAAAGAAATCAAGGAAAGATAAGAAATCTTAGACTAGAATTATAATAATCTAAATATTGGACAATATTAAAAAGTTTCAGTTACTTTGTCTAGTTACATACTGTATTTTAAACAGAAATAATCTGACACTTTAAGAAGTTATTCACCTTTCTTGCTGTACTTCATAAAAAGTATTTCTTTCTTTCATTGAAATGTGTTTAAATATCGATGTATTTAAAAGTATAAATTTTACTCACATGCAGAGTAACTGTATCATAGTGGGGAGAGTGCAACTGACCAAGTTCATTTTTTGTATTGATCTTCTCTTAAACTAATTTACTGTAAGTTTAACACACACACACACACACACACACACATACACACACACACACACACATATGCAGAACTATTCCACATAACCATGGATTAAGAGTGATGCTTGCACATCTTATCACTTCTGTACATAGGGACCATCTAGCTTTGCCATGAAGAACACACGGGTGTCCCCAGATATACCCTAGACCTAAAGACTACATTGACCCCTGAGAATAATATAGAAACATGGAGTCCTTAGTTAATGCACTTACCAATAAATGATGTAAATGATGTAACATACTTTGTTGGGGCATCTCCTCTCAGCCTGCTCACACTGTGACAAAAAAATGGACAAATCTCCCCACTACAGGTGCCCTGTATTTACTTTATTACTTCAGTCACTCAAGGTATGTACAGTGGTGTGAAAAACTATTTGCCCCCTTCCTGATTTCTTATTCTTTTGCATGTTTGTCACACAAAATGTTTCTGATCATCAAACACATTTAACCATTAGTCAAATATAACACAAGTAAACACAAAATGCAGTTTGTAAATGGTGGTTTTTATTATTTAGGGAGAAAAAAAAATCCAAACCTACATGGCCCTGTGTGAAAAAGTAATTGCCCCCTGAACCTAATAACTGGTTGGGCCACCCTTAGCAGCAATAACTGCAATCAAGCGTTTGCGATAACTTGCAATGAGTCTTTTACAACGCTCTGGAGGAATTTTGGCCCACTCATCTTTGCAAAATTGTTGTAATTCAGCTTTATTTGGGGGTTTTCTAGCATGAACCGCCTTTTTAAGGTCATGCCATAGCATCTCAATTGGATTCAGGTCAGGACTTTGACTAGGCCACTCCAAAGTCATTTTGTTTTTCTTCAGCCATTCAGAGGTGGATTTGCTGGTGTGTTTTGGGTCATTGTCCTGTTGCAGCACCCAAGATCGCTTCAGCTTGAGTTGACGAACAGATGGCCGGACATTCTCCTTCAGGATTTTTTGGTAGACAGTAGAATTCATGGTTCCATCTATCACAGCAAGCCTTCCAGGTCCTGAAGCAGCAAAACAACCCCAGACCATCACACTACCACCACCATATTTTACTGTTGGTATGATGTTCTTTTTCTGAAATGCTGTGTTCCTTTAACGCCAGATGTAACGGGACATTTGCCTTCCAAAAAGTTCAACTTTTGACTCATCAGTCCACAAGGTATTTTCCCAAAAGTCTTGGCAATCATTGAGATGTTTCTTAGCAAAATTGAGATGAGCCCTAATGTTCTTTTTGCTTAACAGTGGTTTGCGTCTTGGAAATCTGCCATGCAGGCCGTTTTTGCCCAGTCTCTTTCTTATGGTGGAGTCGTGAACACTGACCTTAATTGAGGCAAGTGAGGCCTGCAGTTCTTTAGACGTTGTCCTGGGGTCTTTTGTGACCTCTCGGATGAGTCGTCTCTGCGCTCTTGGGGTAATTTTGGTCGGCCGGCCACTCCTGGGAAGGTTCACCACTGTTCCATGTTTTTGCCATTTGTGGATAATGGCTCTCACTGTGGTTCTCTGGAGTCCCAAAGCTTTAGAAATGGCTTTATAACCTTTACCAGACTGATAGATCTCAATTACTTCTGTTCTAATTTGTTCCTGAATTTCTTTGGATCTTGGCATGATGTCTATCTTTTGAGGTGCTTTTGGTCTACTTCTCTGTGTCAGGCAGCTCCTATTTAAGTGATTTCTTGATTGAAACAGGTGTGGCAGTAATCAGGCCTGGGGGTGGCTACGGAAATTGAACTCATGTGTGATACACCACAGTTAGGTTATTTTTTAACAAGGGGGCAATTACTTTTTCACACAGGGCCATGTAGGTTTGGATTTTTTTTCTCCCTAAATAATAAACACCATCATTTACAAACTGCATTTTGTGTTTACTTGTGTTATATTTGACTAATGGTTAAATGTGTTTGATGATCAGAAACATTTTGTGTGACAAACATGCAAAAGAATAAGAAATCAGGAAGGGGGCAAATAGTTTTTCACACCACTGTAAAAGCAAAGTAGTATTTATTAAAGAAGAAAATAATAATAATGATAATAATAATAATAATAATAATAATAATAATAATAATAATAATAATAATAATATGAAATGATAGTAAAGACTGGATAATGTTGCACCTTTATTTTTAAATCTGAAACCTTATTGAAGATTACCAGCAGATGAAACATCTGTGTCAAAAGAGGTTGTCATCCTGGATGGCTTGTTTACGTTGAGCAGTTAGGCTGGTGCATGGTCAGCATCTTCGACGCCCAGGTAAATGGAACCTCCCCTTGACATCTCTAATCTCCGCGATCTATGGATGGAATACTACAGACTCTTGGTCTTCTCTGTTAGCTTGAATTTATGTCATTCTTTTGGTTACTTAATTTGGGCCAATAGGACAATGTAGTGCAAGATCAACTCCCCTGTCATGTTTAAACATGGCCTTTGACCAGTCCTATTCAGGCATGTCATATGCCCTGAGAATTAGCTCTTCACTGTAGCCATTGATCTAGGTCAAAGTGTATGCTGGTCCTGATGTGGTTGAGTAGAGCAAGCTTCTCCAGCTCTCAGGATGTAAACTTTCTTGTCATTCCAATCTAACATTACCCACTTAGATAACAAAGAAAGAAAGTATGCATAGATTTAGGTAACATAAAACAGTATTATTCTGAATTAAAGATTCTCAAAGAGTTCATTTATAGGTCTTCACAGTCTGTCTGAGCTAAAACGTTTAAAAGGGAAATAATGCAGCTTGATTTTAATATAGATTCTGCAGTTGCACAAATGATAATTTTTATCTCTCCAGGATGCTAGTGTAGTGCCGGTGCTGCACAGAAGTTGAGGGATTAGAGAGAACTCAGCTGATATCGTCAGGAAGTGCTCCACTTACAGTGCTTACAGGCAGTACCTGTTATGTCTGAGGATAAGAATTCTCTTATTGTTCATGGTGTAGATAAGGGAGCTACTTGAACACTCTTAAAAATTCTGTCAGCTGAGTTCTCTCTCTCGCTTTCTCTCACCCCTCACGTTCTATGTAGCACTGCCACTACACTCAACCTTTCCACAGTGCAAATGCTGCCAACTATGCCAAGTGTTTTTTTTTTTTTTTTTTGTGGAATTGTATTACATTCTTAAAAGGCGCCAGCATGGTTCTTCAGAGTGATGCCATAGGGGAACCATTTCTGTGTCCCAAAAGACCCATACACAGGAAGGTTCCCTTTAATTATTTTGATGCACAACATGCTCCATACAGTAAATAACCATGCATAGATGGTAACAGATTTGTGAAATATGGGTCATGATTTTAGAAGGACTCTTGCCTCATACAATAACACAGACTAAGTCCAGGTTTTCTTAATCTGTTAGTGACCAGCTACATAGCCTAACATACATTAAAGATTTCCATTTTTTCTAAATATTAGTACGTTTTTCAAAGCACGAAGAACAAACTTCGTATACAAAGAACTCTTCCCAGAACAAAATGATGCTTTGTCAAATGAGGAAGCACACTTGCAAGTAAAGAAATATAAAGTGCCGTTACAGAGCCATTATTTTTAAAAGTGTAAAGGCATTTGTAATCCAGACATTATGGCTTCATGGCTGACATCCAGCAGTTAAGACAGTACAAAATGTACAACCTGGGATGGTTTGTGGTGCAAGTCCATGACAAAACAGTTATTCATTATGCTGGTTGCAACAATGCCCAAACAAACACCCTTTTCTTAAAAGAAGGGCTGAATTAAGGGCCTAAAATGTGAATTGTGTAAATATCTGAGGGTAAACATTTTGGGAGAAGTGTTACCTATTATTACTATTCCCACCTACCATATATTCTAGTTCTTGACAAAAGAGATTATTAACCCTGTGGTTGTGTTCTGGTCAAATTTACTTTGTCATAAATAATGTTTTACTTTCTTTCTGATTTCCAAAAGGTTGATGACTTTTTCCAGAGTAGACATTTGAACACGTGAAAGTGATAACTAGTTTAACTGAATTTTTTCTGTGATTTATTCAAATTTTTACAACTGTAAATTTTCAGGTCAGATCTGGGTGACCATTGGAATGAACTGGTGAGACATGTTGTATAAAGAGGATTATAAGTTTTGTTTTTGATGCATGACTGTTGACATTCTCATAACACCTTTTCACAATGTTTTTGATAATTGTTTTGTTACTTTCCCTCTTTCCATCCCCCCAGGTCAGCTTTTGTTACTACAGATCTACTATTTGTTTTAAAACAGGGATGCACAGCCTTTTGTGCCTTTTTATACATAAGTTACTGTTTGTTTCAAAACTGCAGTACAAAGCATATACAACCATCCAAGGTTTCTAGGGAAAGGTTTTATTAATGTTGTAAAGCACTTGGTTGACAGCTAGAGTCATTTGTAATTGTTTCTCTTGTTTGCATTATTTTATATTACAAAGGTACATGAGAATAAAAAAAATATCATTTATAAATAATTCATGACTGCTTTGTCAAAAACATAAAACCCCAATAGCTGCCCAGACAGGTCCACAATATAATAAGAATTCTCTTTAAAAATAGCAACCTTCTCAGTAAAATTCCAGACTTATTGTTATTAAATGAATTCAAGAGAAAATGTACTGTTATTAAAAATTACATTCAATGTGCACTTTAACAAATAATAAAATCGTAAGCAAGGGAAAGCACACAGGTCAGGTGTGTCCCTGAATGAACCATCTATACTAAAAAATTACAATAAAATCACCATAAAAAATGAATGACTAATTAAAATTATGAGAGCATTTAGATTCATAGTTTAAGCAGACAAAAAAGGCCACCTTGATCTAACAAGATCAGTTTCATGGACAGCACAATCACTTAAAACTAGATGGCTCATCAGGTATGGCTTCAGCCATGGCCCGAACTCAGTCCTTGCCAAACCAACTGAAATAGGGCATTCTTGGGTAGTAATAGATGCGTCAGTTTTAACTATGCAAGTGCCCAAAACAGACGTTAGTTAAAGAAGCAAAACTCTTTTGGCATGGCTGTAGCTTATTTCCTGCTGTGTCATCCCATTTAAACTCACTCCCCTTAAATCTGAGTTGCAAACGTCACTCAACTTCATGATTGACACCTCTCTACCAAGGTTAATTATCAAAGCTGGATAGTTCTCTGGTCATTATCCCTTTCTCACCTCTTCTTTTTTCGGCTGCTCCCATTAGGGGTCTCCCTAGTGGATCATCTTTTTCCATACCTTCCTGTCCTCTGCATTTTGCTCTGTTGCACCCACCATCTTCATGTCCTTTCTCACCACATCCACCTTCTCTTAGGCCTTCCTCTTTTCCTCTTACCTGTCAGCTCCATTCTTAATATCCTTCTCCCAATATAACCAGTCTCTCTCTTCTGCACAAACTAACACAATCTCGCCTCTCTGACTTTGTCTCCCACCCGTATCCGTGTAGCTTGAGCTGATCCTCTAATGTTTTAATTTCTAATCCTGTCCATCCTCATCACACAATGCAAATCTTAACATCTTTAGCTCTGCCACCTCCAGCTATGTCTCCTGTTTTTTGGTCAGTGCCACCATCTCCAACCCATATAACATAGCTGGACCTTCCCTTTCACTCTTGCTGATACCCGTCTGTCACAAATCACTCCTGACACTTTTCTCCACCAACTCCACCCTGCCAGCACCTTCTTCACCTCTCTTCCACAATGCCCGTTACTCTGTACTGTTGATCCCAAGTATTTAAACTCATCTACCTTCGCAAACTCTACTCCCCACATCCTCACCATTTAACTGACCTTCCTCTCATTCACACACATGTATTCTGGTTTGGTCCCACTGACCTTCATTCCTCTCCTTTCTAGAGCATATCTCCACCTCTCCAGGGTCTCCTCGACCTGCTCCCTACTCTCGTTACAGATCACAATTTCATTCGCAAACGGCATAGTCCATAGAATCTCCTGTCTAATCTCATCTGACAACCTGTCCATCATCATTGCAAATAAGAAAAGGCTCAGAGCCAATCCCTGATGTAATCGCACCTCCACCATCCGTCACTCCTACCGCAGACCTCACCACTGTCACACTTCCCTCGTGCATATCTTGTACAACTCTCACATACTTTTCTGCCACACCTGACTTCCTCATAAAATACCACAACTCCTCTCGAGACACCCTGTCATATGCTTTCTCCAGGTCCAAAAATACGCAATGTAATTGCTTCTATCCTTCTCACCTACAATGGTTAAATAAACTAAATTTTTCATTTGTGTTTTCTGGTAGTCACAAGAGCTTGTGGCATCATTTTAGAGTTGGTTCTGTATGGAAGATGGGATATTTTTCCAAACCCATTATGATCGCAGGTATAAGACAATACTTTTACCCATTTTACTGCTGAACTTAAACTACAAAAAATACTTGACATCTGGAAAACTCTAAAGGTGGACCACAGTTTGTGCAGTCTAATTTAAAATTATGATCAACTTAAAATGTCTTAATAGGGCATTTAATAACCAGAATTTGCCAAAATAGCTTTAATGTGTTTTGACTTTGATTGTTTGAAATGTTTTGGGAGGACTTCATTGAGAAACATTGTCTTTGATTTTTCACATTGACAGTGGAAAACACCTTCTCAGGGGCTGCTCCAGAATCTCTCAGAAGTATTTAACCTGGGGTTTATTCTGGAAAATGGATAGGTCAAAGGGTATCAGTTTAGTTTAGGTATCCCTAATTACACTGTACTTACCATGTGATTACCTGTATAATTACAGAGTAACTAGGTGTCATTACCTTGTACTTACTGTGTAATATAGAATAATGCTTTTATTAAGTACTCAGTTGTAATTATTATTTCATAATTTTTTAAATACCTAGGTATATAAATTGTGTAGTAACAATTACAATCGAGTGCTTAACCACAGTATTATATTGTGTTGCACTATAAATACAAGGTAATACCACCTAGTTACTCTGTAATCACATGGTAAGTACAGCATAATTAGGGACGCCTAATCTAAAGAGATACTGGTTTAGTTTGCACTGTGTTAGTTAACAGAGTTTATATTTGTTCTTTCAAACATTATTTTCTGTTTATGCGACACAATCCAGACATCATGCAACCTGTCTAGTTGCATCAAGGACACAACAGCCGGTATGTACAAATTTCCTGGTCATGAATGTCAGAATTAGCACTCGGTGGACTGCAGTAGCTCAGTTTCAAATTACCAAGTAGTGAGATTTGTTTCAGCCTTCTGACTTTAGATTTGTATTCCTGACTATTCTTTTAGCTTTCTTCTTTAACTTTGATGTCCAGTTTATTTGGTGTTTTTGATTTTGACTCTTGCCTGTCTGACTTTGTGGTGGGCTTTTGCTATTCATCTCCTGGTCCCTACTGCTGTTATGACCTCTGATTTTCAAAGATTTATTGTGTAAATTTTAGCAGAGTTTTGATTATTTATATGGCTTCGACACTCTCAGATTCCAAATTGGAGATTTGTTTTTGTGTTTTTTGCACCTTAAAAAAGTTTAAAATGTATTTACTTTTTTTGCTGAGAAGCTGCTTTGTCTTTTCTCTCAGGTGCCACTGTTTTGTGGATCCCATTGACATGATGTGACCTCCGGTTGGTGGGGTCGTGTTCTCAGAGGTCATGACCCTCACCTTGTCATGTCAAAGGTTTAAAGGTTGGCTTGAACAACCATGTTTTATCCAAGTTTTATACATACTGTAAGCCTTGAATTACTATGTTAAAGATGGTTGCTTTTCATTTTTTTCTGGTTAATGAATCTTTGCTATTTCCTTTTTTGACTTTCAATTTGTAATTATGTTTTAGTTGTAATGAAAAACTGCTTTTGGTTCTGACTTCTGATTTTTTTTAATACATTTCTATTTTGTTACTTTTTGACTTGCATTCCCCCCATGTTTTATCCAAGTTTTATACATACTGTAAGCCTTGAATTACTATGTTAAAGATGGTTGCTTTTCATTTTTTTCTGGTTAATGAATCTTTGCTATTTCCTTTTTTGACTTTCAATTTGTAATTATGTTTTAGTTGTAATGAAAAACTGCTTTTGGTTCTGACTTCTGATTTTTTTTTTAATACATTTCTATTTTATTACTTTTTGACTTGCATTCCCCCCGGTCCTTGCATGCAAAATTTTACTGTCATCCTGCAGGGCAGTCAGATTGTTCTCACAATAACTAATACCTTAAAGTGTGCAAAACACATTTCATGATGACTTGTGCCTTGTGAATGAGGATGTTGTCATTCTAGAAGATTCTATTACATCAGATTAGAATTTGATCCTGTGCTTCACAAGACAAAAATGATCACTCAGATTTGCTTTGTAGTTTTTACCATTTCTCCTTTAAGAGAATTGGTGGATGTAAATTGTGGCAGAAAAATGAACCCAAAGCCATAGCAGAGAAACTGGCCATCTTTAAAGTGGGAAACAAACTTTCAGGACTATAGAGTTTTTTTCAGGTGTGCTAAATACATTTATTCACTCACAAAAGGATAATTCATTTGAGCAAATGACGTTTTACCACTGCTGAGCGAAGCAAGATTGTACTCATTTGATTCACAAATGTCTCACACCTGTAAAAGGTTCTATTCTCCGCAAAGGGCTACTGTATACCTGTCTGTGTATTTAAAAGAAAATAAAGACTGCATCGCAGTTCTTCACTTTTGATTTAGGTCAACTTTTACAATCAAATGGTCCAGAGTAGCTTGCCTGTCTAATATGCTACTTTAACCGATGTGTGGAATTTCCAGATTACCCAATGATGTCCTTCCCTCCGATGTGCACGCCACTTCTCATCATCAATAAGATCTCTTCTAGGGGCCATGATAGTCACATAATGAGCACCTAGGTCTGTCCAGTGTTCTTCTACTGAACACAACCTCAAATATAACTAAACATATTTATAAATAATAATAATAAAAACAAAGGCAGTTAGTTCTTTTAAAACTTTACATGCTCTAAGCTTTTTCGAATGAATGCCAACATTATTCTTATTCCACAGATATCCAATTTTAATTGTCAATGAAAGAAAAATATATGCATGCCAAAAAGATTGTACTCATCCTACACCATATCACTAGGTATTGCTTTTTTGTTAAATTCACATACTTTTAATTTCACAATTGTATGCTTTATCGAAATGCAAAAAATGAAACAGCTTTTGATTTGTGCTATTTTTAATGATGGCTCATTCTGGTATATATTACTAAATCATAACGCATAATGAACTGTAAAAGTGATGATATTTACTGCTTTTATTTATTCAGGTAGTACTAGGGTGTTGAACCATATTAGCCATTATGTGCAATGAGAAGTCAAGCAAAATGACACCTTTTATTGATTACCTGAACAGATTACAGTATACAAAATTTCGAGACAGCGCGGGCCCCTTTTTCTTACACCTTGCCTGAAGAAGGGGACTGAGTTGCCTTGAAAGCTTGCATATTGGAATCTTTTTAGTTAGGCAATAAAAGGTGTCATTTTGCTTGACTTCTCATTGAATTTATTCAGGTAAATAGATGTGTTTTTTTGTATCCTCATCCATAGCATGTGCTATGCTACATGTGCATAGCTACACATTTAGGTATTGCCAGCAGCTTCAGAGTAAGTACAAAGATATAATTTTTGCTACATTTTTAACAAATACTCTTTTGCATATGCTAAACTGAGATCTCACCATACCATGGGTTAAAACCAATAAACAATCCACACACTGTCAAGGTAAGAATTCATCTGAATCTAAGCCAAAATGTTTCTTTAATGTTTAATATGGAGATTAGACAGTTGAATGTGTGTTAGTTTTCCTTTGCCCTTCTAAAATGTTCGTCACAGCTCCCAATTCTAATACTAAATTGGGCTCATCTGGCATTCAATGGCAATTAGCCAGCTTCAGAACTGAATGTTTACATCACCTAATTTGAACAAAATACAGTGTGATATATATATATATATATATATATATATATATATATATATATATATATATATATATATATACTGTATATATACATATATATGTATATATCGTTTGTATATATTACAGTACAGTACTACCTTCAGGTCATTAAATCATGCTGTGCTTAATTAAAAGTTCAACTTGAAAATGTCAAGTGTGTGGTGTAAAGTTGAATCAACATTTTCAACAGCCACAGTGTATCTAAAAAAAGCTACTGCAGCAAACTCTTTTAGATCCAAAACACTTAAAGCAATACGTTGTGACATGCCTTTACGAGTTACAGGCTATAATTAAAAATAGGAGGAGGAAAAAAATGCAGAATAAGAAAGCCATTGGTTGTGCCAACTTAGTAATCAAGCATGTGCAGAGCTTTTAATAAAAGTTGACACTTTACTGTGCAGCTTAACTGGCTGCATGGCCATCTTTTTCCCACAGAATTCAGTCAGTCATGGCTGATTATGATACTGTCAACCAACACAAGATAAAATTGTTTTTATAGGAGGATAATAGGACAACCCTCTTTAAGCAGCATTCAGCGCTTACTGGTATTATTTATCCATTAATCTTTCTTTGGGGAAGTTTAGAATAATGTGCAAGCTATTGTTGCCTGTAACATAGAATGTTTTGCACATTGTCACCATGGTATTTGAATGGCTTAATTAAGAAGAAAATTGGAAGACATAATCATTTATGGTCCATGAAGAAGAATCAAAGGGATTGATTTTGAAGATGTGATTTGTTGTTCCTAATTCTGTTCTTTGAGTTCTTTGTTCTTCCTAGTGTGAGTCATTTTTGTAAAATGCCGTGCTGTATGTTTACATTTTAGGTCAAGGAAATCTGATCAGGTAATAGTAAAAATAATCTAATCATAGCTAGTTCTTGAGTATTGGCATTCAAGATACCAAAGTTCTATACATAAAACTATTTATTTGTCATATACTAATAGCTATATACAAAGAACTGCTGATGACAGAAAAGGCCACCTCAGTGTTAATTAAATGACTTTTTATAAAATCTATTTCATAACATTGTCTGATCTTCTGGGTACTCCAGTCAAAGAGTTGTGTATTTACATGATATCTGCTTAAGAAGAACATTTAGCAAGAAAGAACAAACTTCTTATGAAAGCAGTGATCTCCATATGTTTTTGCATATTATATATTGTGATAAAGACGCTATATAGCACCTGACCCGGCACAGACTGGCACAGAGGCACGTGTAAAAACATAACACAGACTTTATTTTCTTCAGCTGGAGGGCACGTCTTCCCTGTGAACCCCCCAGCCACAACACAGACCCAAAAGCACTTAATCTCAACAACACAACTCTCCACCTTGGCACCACCACTCCTCCCAGGCAACCTCGTCCTCTTCCTCTCGATTCTGGCCCCGAAGTGGTGGATGCTGGCCCTTTTTATAGCCCACCCGGAAGTGCTCCAGGTGCTTGATCACCTGTTGCTAATTGCACTTCCAGGCACTGGGCTGTAGAGTTGTCCAGGTTGGCTCTGGGATCCATGCAGCACCTCCTGGCGGCCACCCCAGATACCCACAGGGTTGTGGAGAACTCCATCTCCCATGGAACCCTGCGGGAAACTGAGGCACCATCATCAACCAGGGAGGCTGCCACCAAGCATCCCGGGGGAGATACTGAGGAGCCCATGGCTGCGTTCCCCCGGAACATAAGTAGAAGGGGTGTCCCGGCCGGGCATGGGACCAGGCCACCCGCCACAATATATATTATGAATTCATTTTAGTTTGGTTAATGCTGTACTTTCTTTTATTAATTAATTAACCTGCTAGTGAAGCCATTGCACTTTAAATCAGCAGGTTACCAGTTCACTCCCTGCTTGTGACTGACTCTGACAGTGTTCCACTATTTCAGTTATTTAAAAATAGGCAAAGAATTGTGTTCGTAAAGCAACTTGGGATGGTTTCATACAGACAAACATCCTATACAAAATAAAAATGTTTTGATAAGAGTAAAATGGGGTGGCCCAGTGGTAGCTTTGGTGCCTCACAACAAGGAAACCAGGGTTTGCGCCTCGGGTGGTCCCTGTGTGGAGTTTGCATGCTTTCTCCATGTCTGTATGGGTTTCCTTCAGGTTCTCTGGTTTCCAAAGACATGCAGGTTAGGTGAATTAGCATTGCTAGATTGGCCAAAGTGAGCGTGTGTGTGCTAACCCTGTGGTTCTTACAAAGATAGGCACCTTGTTCAGGTTTCTGCTTTGTGCCTGATGATTGGTAAGATAGGCACCAGCTGCAGTTCAACCCCTCTCTAGATAACTGAGTTAGGAAGATGGATGAATGGGTGGAAGAATGAATTGAAATAAATTTAAGACTGAGTTTCTCAATTAGTAAGAAGTAGATTGTGAGTCTGCCTCATTTGATTTCCCTGGATTGTGCGGGGCAATAGCTGTGTTCTCTTAACTCTTTTGCCCATTACAGCCAGAGTTAACATCAGTATGTTAATCAAACACTTTTTCTTTTGTACTGATCATGTGGCTACGTTTTCTATAATATTCCTGTCATTGTTTAGCCGGCACATGGTAAGACTAAATGGACTGCACTTGTTGTTTTATAGTGGCTTTGTTGAATTTGGATTTCTTTTTTATATACAGCTTTGAAAGTTGTTTGGTGTACTTGTCTCTCTTTTAGTGCTAATGTCATTGTTTGCAATGCTTATGTCTTTTAACAACTGATTGACATTTCTAGTCCTTACCTGAGGACTGAGCCATTGTGGAGGTGTGGTGAAGTGAGTAAAGGGTCCATGGAAGTGTGTTAGTTCTTAAATAAAAGCAGTGCAGCAGCTCTGGCTTGTGAGACAGAAACACTCCGCTGTGAGGGGATGACAGTGCGGTGTGTTCAATGGTGGGGTGAGCTGGGAGCTTGTTAGGGCCAGGGTAGGTCAGCTCAGCTGTTCTTTATTAGCATTCTGCAGGTTGCCAGGAGGAACATCAGCATCTAAAAGGTGGATAAAGGAGCCAAGGAAAGTATGAAGAGATAAAAAGAGATATGGAAGTGATTAGGAGACAAGACAAAACAAAGCAGAATCAGTTGGGGAGACAGTGCTGAGAGAAGGCAGTGAAACAGTCCGGGGTATGAAACGGTCAGGGGTAACCCTGCGATGGAGTGTTGTGATGGGTGGACAAGATCCCTTCTGCTGTACAGTGGAGAGCAGGAGTTACTGTGGGACTCCTAGTGATACCGGAAACTCTGGAAAACCACAGCAGGTGTCTGCACGTCTCGGAGGATGCCATGAGATTGTGACTAAGACAGGAGTCAAGGAGGAACTCTTAGGGATCCAGTGGACACCGTGATGTAGGAGTGATGGAGTTAGGCTCAGCGCACCCTAGCAGACATAGAGACATGATGACCGGGATGGGAGTTCAGTGGCCCGTTTTCACTACGATTTCATCCCTGTTGAGCCAACCCAGGAGATGGGTGAGTGGGTCGAGATGAGAGCATGAGAGAGAGCGCAATGAACAGATATATAAAGGTCATTCTGACTTTTGATTTTAACCTTGATTTTAATGGATTACTCATTGGATTATTTATTGATTTTAAGTTTTTTATTGTAGATTATTTCTTTTTTTTAAACTTCACTGCACTTCTAATTGAACACTGTTTAAAATAAAAGTACTTTGCACTTATTTGCATCTAATCTTATTGTTATGTGTCCTCATTCGCACCAGGCCATCTGGGTCTACGACTGTCGATGCCAGGGTGCAAGAAGGGGTGATGCCAGCTATGGGTAACCTGGGCATCATAGGAGGATCATCAAAAATTGCATTTATGTTAAGTTTCAGCCATTTTTTTTGTGATTTTAGTTATCTGCCCCATTTTCTTCATCTAGTACCTAAGGAGGTGGAGCCACTTGATCATGAAGATGCGATACTGACCCCAACAACTATTGAAATGAAAGCTGTAGTCACGCTGCAGCTGCATCATTTTGATTTTGTGATTCTTGTTTTGTGAATGCCTCTGGTTTTGACTCCACTTTGAGTAGTTAAGGTAATATTTATCGTTTGTGCTGTTGGCTTGGTTAACTTTATTATTTTTTGTTCATCTTCCTAGGCCTTGCATTTCCTGGGCTGTCTTTGAATTTTTAAATGTACAAACAGAGCAGATCTGTTTGTGTGTGTATGTGTGTTTTTTTATTTTTGCACACATTTTTACCTTAGTGTGTGACAGGAATCATAACTGTTTAAAACTTCAAATTGTCATATTTTGTTTTTATTCTGTCAGTCATTTTGGAAACTACAGTATATATTTTTCAATTATATCATTATTTTGAGGGCGGCACGGTGGCGCAGTGGTAGCGCTGCTGCCTCGCAGTTAGGAGACCCGGGTCCTCCCTGCGTGGAGTTTGCATGTTCTCCCCGTGTCTGCGTGGGTTTCCTCCGGGCGCTCCGGTTTCCTCCCACAGTCCAAAGACATGCAGGTTAGGTGGATTGGTGATTCTAAATTGGCCCTAGTGTGTGCTTGGTGTGTGGGTGTGTTTGTGTGTGCCCTGCGGTGGGTTGGCACCCTGCCCAGGATGGGTTCCCTGCCTTGTGCCCTGTGTTGGCTGGGATTGGCTCCAGCAGACCCCCGTGACCCTGTGTTTGGATTCAGCGGGTTGGAAAATGGATGGATGGATGGATTATTTTGAGAGTATCCACACTTATTGGATGAGCACTGGGAGAAGACCTTTGATTTCACTCTAGTAATGGCCGTTTTCTGTTTGTGTATTACTGTTGTCGTGGGGTCCTGCTTTGACATCACCAAAACATAGCTTATCATAGCAGACAACCCTGGAAATGTTGTTCAGTTATTCCTGGTGGCAAGATCTACTGCTCCAATATGCCATGGCCTAGTGCAGAGCCACTTGGATTCAGTCCTGGGATACCATTGTGGCTGCATTATTTAATTACAAACAGTTTTGTAAATGAATGGGTTAGACTTACTTCAAATTGATCTAATTGTTTTATTAACTAAGCATAGCCATATTTTATTTGGAAAATGGGGGTACAACCAAAAAAGTCCTAAAGTCGTGATAAACACTTGCCAAATTTACGCATCAGCACCAAGTAGCACACCATCATTTTGCTCTAAACATACCCATGTTCTAAAATACCAAATAACATAGCCTTATAGTTTATTTGCTGTTGTGCATAAAGTAGTCAATGATATCCTCATATGGGGCATTGATGGAGGAGTCGATAAGAACACTTGGGCCAGTCTTTGAGCTTGTTGGGGCCCAGGGCAATCTGTGCAGAAATTACAACAGCACCATCAGTAACAGTATAGGCAAGAACAGTGATGACAACTATGTTCAGCTAAAGAAGGCAGGATTTGAACTGAGCAGTCCATTATGCTAATCACCTCTCTGCTTCTACTGCCCCACTGCCTGCCACAGGATATCAGCAGCCCCCCACCACAGCCAGATTTGTTATTTCACAATGTCTGACCAAGCAGTCCTTTTTAAGACAGTGGTCTGAAATCTTAGATGCACTAAGAATAACTAAACAGTCTTGAAATTGTGTGCATCAAATAGTAGCTTGTGTGTCAATCTATGAATTTTGTGGAAGCCATTAAAGACTTTGCAACTGTGAAAGCTCACTGGTAGATCCTGTAAAAATCAGTACAGTAAGATAGGACCTGTTGTCCACCTTAATAAAAGGAAAAGTGTCTTTGTGTTTTTGTATCTGTGTGTCCCTCTGGTTGCTATGTCTCTGTCATTCCAACAGATGGTACATCGCAAGCATTTGTAAAAACGCATTTTATTACAACAAATGTTTGTGATGCACCATCTGTTGGAATGACAAACACAATGCATTTTACTACTTCATGCATTGAAAAACACATTACCACAGATTTTGCAGTGAGAACATGAATGCTAGGTTATTTACTTTGATTTCAACCCATCTTAGATGGGTAGCACAGCTAGTTTACTATAATTATTTTATATGACTTTGAAAGGATATTTTGTCACCTTTGGTTTGCAGTTTTACAAAACAGGAGTTGATAACGTTTTATTTTTGGCTTAAAATGTAGTAAAAAATACTGGTAATGTTTTGCATTTGGGTTGAATGTTTCACAATATTTGTTTATAATTTTTGCATACAGTTTAATTTTATAATACACATTGATAATGTTGTGTTAGTAACTGTGTTGTTAAATGGCTAACACATTGTCAGGCTGACATGTCTAATGGTGCCCTTGTCCTTATATACCCACCAACCGTTTAAGGATTTCACAAAAATGCGTGAATTTTAATTACTGAATAAAGAGCTCTTAACTTAGGTCCAAGTGAAAATGTAATTACTGTATTTGCATCATTTGTGCAATTATTGTATGTAATATTATTATCCTAACTTTTTCAGATCCAAGCTGGATTAAGTGGGTGCTAGCATGGATGGATTTTTGGTTACCTCTTTTGTACTTTAGAGGTTATAATAGAAATTACATTTAGCTGGATTGCCACAATAAAATTATTAGCAAATTATTTCAGCAGATTACTGCCAGGTTATAATTTTACATTTTGTGATAATGTTGAAATAATACTGGGAACATATTCTCCCATTGTAAAATGAATAAACATTACTTATTTGATTAGGATTTCTAAAATGCGACACTCAGTCATCCCATTAAATTGAAAAGGCCAGCATATTGAAGAGGTCAGAAGGCGCCATGCCACAGTTGAGCAACAGCTTGTTAAAAGGACACTCGGGTTAATGGGTTGCCTGTATTCCTCTTATTTGCCAATACTGTCTGTATTATTGTTCATTGCTATGGTATTTAAGTCTAGTGTGTCTAGTGTGCATTGCTTGGATATAGCTCAATTTTTCTATTAAAACTAACTTTAAAAAACATGCTAGTGTATTGATAAAACACTCAAAATTACTTTATACCTTACATGAAAAAAATAATTAGCAAAGACTAAATTGAAAGGGATGCACTGTACAGAGCTGTTTCCTGCCTTGTACCCAGAGCTGCTCAATTGGATTAAGAAGGGTTGAGAAAGACTGACTGACTAAATTGAATGCTATAATATGTCAATCAAAATCCTGTTGACATCAAAGGGAAAGCCATGTTGTAAAGCTGCATTTTGACTGACAGCCATGACAGGACAAGATGCTTACAATCTGTGAAATTCGCTTAACTTTTATTGGAAAAATGAACAACAAATACGCTGAGCCTTGTGTTACAGAGAAATGAAGAAGTAATGAAAGTTCACTGAGCAACTGGAGCAGAATGGGATCCTTCTTGAAAATTGTTTCTGTTGAAGTGTCCTAGTAATCGGGTGAATATTTCTTACACAACCTCATCCAAGCCATTTTTTAGTGGTACACGTGTCACAGCTATAACGTTTCATTAAACATTAAATACAGCAAGCTCTAATCTAATAGAAAACAATTTTAGTTTACAGTTCGGTGGTTTACCAGAGGGCTGGCAGGATTGTTTGTATTGTGATGGCTCTGATACTGTCAGGTTCTTGCTATTCATAAACAACATCAGTGTTATTGTTTCTTGACATTCTTTAACGTTCATCCTCTCAGTATTAAAACTTTAGCCTCATATTGAAAAATACTTAAAACAGAAATTTAAGAATATATAATGCACTTTTGAGACTACATCTGGAGTATTGTGTGGAGTTCTGGTCACTACAACACAAAAGAAGACATAGCAGCACTTCAAGCTGTGCAGAGGAGAGCAACCAAGTGCATCCTAGAACTTGTCTGAATTAAGCCTGTTAAGTCTCAAGCAGAGGGAACCCCATGGGGACCTAATCCAGGTATTCATAAAGTAGATTCTGCCATAGTCTTTCAACTTACCTGTGAATCACATTCTTAAGGAGACCACTGGAAGTTAAGGGGAAGGGCATTTAAGACTGAAGCCAAGAAGCACTTTATAGAAAGACTTGTGGGACTCTGGAACAAACTACCTAGACATGCAGTTCAAGCAGAAACCTTGACAACCTTTAAGAAGATTCTGGATGAGATATTGGGACAACTTAGCTATTAACTAAACAAATGGTTTCCTATTGTTTGTCAAACATCTTATGTTCTAACGTTCTTCAGTCAGATTTTTACTTGAAGCTGTAGGAAGTTTGATTGTATATTTTTACTGAGTAAGGAAGGGCTTTTTTTTAATTCATTCATTTCAAACACTTATTGATCTATGATATCAGAGGCTGAGTTTAAAGCTGTTTGGTTATGTTGTGTGATGTTAGTCCAGGAACAACAGAAACCCAACAATGTCCTTAGAGTTGCTGTTTCAAAGTACCAAGAAACCATGTTCAAAGTCGTCATTACAGAGTGTGTTTTTCATCTCGGTTTTTTGGTTTGCCTCCAATTTCCCAAGGTTGTGCATAATAGGTGTGCTATTTTCAAAAAGAATAAAAGGTTAAATGTTTAATCCAGGGCTCTCCCAGGGGTACATTCATCTGTCAGCTGGTAAGCTGCTCCAAATGCACACCGGAAGGGACAGATATTCAAAATGACATCAAGTATGTTCATTCATAAATCTGTTAAAAGAGTGGAGGCCACTGCTTAGAAATGGACACCCCAAACACATTTCTTTTTCTCCAGTAAAGTTTCTAGAGTTGTTTATTTTGCTTTCTTCCCTTATGGATTATCTTCCTATCTTCCCTCATAGATAGGTAGATAAATGGATACTTTATTAATCCCCAAGGAGAAATTCACATACTCCAGCAGCAGCATACAGATAAAAACAATATTAAATTAAAAAGTGATAAACATGCAGGTATAACAGACAGTAACTTTGTATAATGTTACCGTTTACACCCCCCCACCCCCCACCCAGTGGAATTAAAGAATTGCATAGTGTGGGGGAGGAACGATCTCCTCAATCTGTCAGTGGAGCAGGACATTGACAGCAGTCTGTCACTGAAGCTGCTCCTCTGTCTGGAGATGATACTGTTTAGTGGATGCAGTGGATTCTCCATGATTAACAGGAGCCTGCTCAGCGCCCGTCACTCCGCCACAGATGTCAAACTGTCCAGCTCCGTGCCTACAATAGAGCCTGCCTTCCTCACCAGTTTGTCCAGGTGTGAGGCATCCCTCTTCTTTATGCTGCCTCCCCAGTACACCACCGCATAGAAGAGGGCGCTCGCCACAACCATCTGATAGAACATCTGCAGCATCTTATTGCAGATGTTGAAGGACACCAGCCTTCTAAGAAAGTATAATTGGCTCTGTCCTTTCTTGCACAGAGAATCAGTATTGGCAGTCCAGTCCAATTTATCATCCAGCTGCACTCCCAGGTATTTATAGGTCTGCACCCTCTGCACACAGTCACCTCTGATGATCACAGGGTCCATGAGGGGCTCCTTGGTTTTGCTGGAGTTCAGTTGTAGGTGGTTTGAGTTGCACTCATGCAGCCCTAGGTAGGAATTTAACAAAATGCTGCACTGAAACCAACTGTTTAACACAAGTTCCAGGTGCCCAAGCCTTTTTCTATTACTACATGGACAGTGTCCATGAAACAAAACATCCTGAATACAAAGCAAAATGGTGGATGTGTTAAACTCTCTGCCATCCGCAAATGGACACAAATATCAGCAAATGGATTCAAAGAGGTCATCCTGGGTGTCATCATGGCTATCAATGAACTTTTAACATAATGAGGTCTCAGCTTTAAATGGAAAAACACAATTTTAAAATACTTCTAACTACAGGGAGCAAACCATAAACACTTGTTTCAATGATGTACCTACTATCCTGGTACACTGCCTTGATCTTTAGGTCTATGGAGCATTTTGAGGTTCACTTGATTCCTGCTTGGTTTTTGCAGTCCACAACAGAAAGACAACAAGCCATGATGACATCAATCACAGATTGAATTTAGCCGGTGTCATCGTATAGACATTAGGGCAGTAGTCAAATCACAGTTGTTCTAGGTGTCAT
Organism: Erpetoichthys calabaricus; assembly: GCF_900747795.2. Taxonomy (NCBI): domain Eukaryota; kingdom Metazoa; phylum Chordata; class Cladistia; order Polypteriformes; family Polypteridae; genus Erpetoichthys; species Erpetoichthys calabaricus. The sequence continues at coordinate 57,332,728 of NC_041407.2, forward strand.
TTTTCATTATTCATTTAGTGACTATGATTGGTTTTGTTTTTGTGCATGACTTTGTTTTTTACAAAATAGAATCTCAAGTGTGCTTGACCCAAGATAGCGGTTTGTGCTGATGAAAGTGTTTGACGTGACATAGTAAGTTTGATCTGGAAAGAAACATTGATTATCTTCTACTAAACATGCAAAGACGTTGAAAGAAACAGCAAGCAAGGGATCAAACCAAATCAGGATGAGCATTACTCTAATGATTAGCAGTCTATTACTTTTTTGTAGCTTTACCTGGATGGATTTTCAATAAGAATTAAGGCTGTCAGAATGTACATCACCATTTGAATATAACTCAGATCCATATAAAAAAAAACATTCTTATTTGAAGGTGAAAGCCGACATTTGATTGTAAATGAATGTTCTTTTTTGTTTTTTAATTTACATCCGACTATTTTCCGCATTGTGCTACTCCAGAGTTTTTCTGTCATGCTGCTCTTCTTTTTGGTTAATGGTTGTATTAAAAGCTTATTTTATAACACTTCTTCAGTGCCCTAAAAGTACATTTCACCCCTACCCTGTTTCGTTTTGCTTTTAAACCTGAGATCCTAGATTTGCTGTTACTTTACATTAAAACCGATCATTATTCAGCATTCAGTGTAGCAAACAATAGCTGGTTTCCTTTCTCAATAAACATAATTGGAAGTAACTGCCATATTTCTGATTGTCCTTTTAATGTTATAACAGCTCTAAATTCAACACTTCAAAGAGCATTTGCAGTGTTGGGAAATCTACCTCAACCAACACGTGTCTTTTGGAGTCTGCTGACTTGACACAGAATTTCTAAAATAAGGGCGAAATAAAAGATAAGTATTAAGGTTACATGTGTTATATTTTTCCTTATCAAATCAGGCTGCTCTGTACACTTCCTCAAGCTGGATACGTTACACAAGCTTTTTTTAAACTATAACCTGCACTTCTTGTGATTTATTTTAAAATTTTGCTGCATATTATTTTTCTTAGCAGAATTTTCAAGTTGCTGCCAATGAAAGTATTTGCCAAATTAAAATATAATGAGGAGGAAATACTTAAAGATCATTACAGTACAACATTTAGTGCATTCAGTAACTCTATTAATGACTCACTGTGCCACATCTTATATAAAATAAACATTAATGGGCACTGGCATTGCATTGTTTGCACCCAAGGACCAGAAAGGCACAGAGCAGGGCAGAAGGCTATAGGAGTGGGCAGAGTGTGATGGACTAAAGTAACATGTGAGTTTAATGTCTTGAAGAAATTTGGAGTGAGTTTGTGGCTTTACAAAGGATCATGGGACACCGGGGGGAAAAAATTTGCTTGAGCCAGTTGCATGGTGAATTTTCAGGAGATAATTTATTCAAACAAGTTCGCTAGCAAACCAAGCAAATTCACATCAAAAAGAGCTTTTTTGGGGGCCCCCTACAGGTTGGGTCCTTGGGCCACTGTCCCGGTAATCCTGTACCATAATCCAGCCCTGCCTCTAAAGATTAATAATATAGAACTTTCACTTGCTTTAGTATTACTTCTCATAAAGAAAAAATAGGCATGATCAGCCTGCTAGCCTCTAATCTTTGCTAGAAGCTTTAGTGCTTCATCTAGTGACTACAGACACTCCTTTGGGCCCTCTTTGGGTTCTAGAGAACCCTAGAGTGGACCAATTATTCAAAATCATTGACAAAACTGCTTTTTAGGTCAGGTCAGGCCAGGTTGGGGAGCATGCACTGGTACAGTGCATTGCCGCACACACCACATGACGAAACAGTTCGGGATCCTGGTTGACAACCCCCAGGCAAACACACGGTCCAGTCCCACCCTCCAGAAATGACCCTCTATCTGCTACAGCCAGGTGTTATGTGTTACGTCCCCATGGCTTGGTCTAGTCACTTGGGTCCTCAACAATGACGATCCTGCGAGCTGGATCACCCTCAGGGAATCACACCACATGGCCATATTGCCGTAACTGATGCTGTCTCACAATGCAGGTAAGGTGCCTCATTCAGGACTCCATGAGCAACCGCTCATTCAAGAAAAATTCAAACCAGCAGTACCCAAGGATTCTCCGAAGAGATACAGTATTAAAGAAGTCCAGTCTTCGTCTCAGGTCACTGAATAGCGTCCATGTCTCACAACCATATAGCAAGAAAGGAAGCACCAGGACTCTAAAGACTTGGACCTTCGTCCTTTTGCCTAGATAGCGGGAGCACCACACACCCCATTTCAGCGACCTCATAACCCCCCCATGCTCTCTCAATCCGTCTACTGATTTCATAGGAAGAGTCACCAGAGACATGAATGTCACTGCCGAGGTAAGTAAACCTCTGGACAAGTATAGTTTTTTTATAGTAACAGTATTAATGAGCATCTATATGGAAACCTAAAGGAATGCTTAAATGTGTGCATGTGCCCGCGTGCATGAAAAGGAGTTCTTAATAACTTCCAAGAGTATTTTTTATTATTATTGTTTCTGTTGTATAGTAGATATAGATGCACATTATTAGCCTTCTTTAATCATTGCAAGATCATCTTTGCTTCACTTATGTGGAATGGCTTGTCATATAAGTGTAACATGTTATGCCATCTTCCTTTGTTCATGGCATTAAAGAAACAAGATTTGATACATCAAAACTTGAGTTTTCCTTCCAAAGACAGAAACAATCAAGTGTTCAGCTACCTGAACCAGATATGTGAACATTCTGTCAAGATATGTGTCATCGTGAGAGAATCAAATCGGGTAAATGCTTCCCATGGTGCTGGCTGTGTGCAACATTGCTGATTATCACCCTGTTTTGCTCGACTCGCAATATTCAATCTGTTTCAACTGATTATGCCAACGAGAAACTTATCCAAGGTTTTGTTCTAAATATTTTTTTTTTTTTTACTGCTTGCCACTGCCAAGAAAACATGATTATAATTGAACTATGGTTAATATGGTGAGAAAGTATGTAGCAAATCCGCTTGGAAAAGCTTTACTGATGGGCCAGGGAGAGCTCAAAATAGCGGCACTAAATTAACTTTGAAATAGCAGAACTGATAGCTAGAAAGGTAAAAATAATTTACCTTATCTAAAGTCCATACCTGTGTCGGTGAAAGGTTGATGCAGGTTGACAGGGTCTGTGTTCATTACACTTTGAAAAGGAAAAATAACTCTGGGTCAGTCGGAAAGCGTGAAATTCTCCAGAATACAGTTTTCAGCAATCTTATTTGGGGCTGAGTATTACAAGAGGGCACACTGCAAAACATCAGACAGTTAAACTGGCGCACACAGCTGGAAGTAAGGAAGCAGGCTTTGATTTATTACTGTCACTTTCCCTCATCTAATGAAAGTCAAATACCTAATTAAATTACAGTAGGAATGTCAGGTTTCTAATCTTGCTGCCATTGTGTTCTAATGTCCCCGTTTTTTGATCTTTTTTTCTTAATAAAATTAATGAGCGACATATTTTTACCAGCAGTGATTTCTGGACTCTCCTTGAATTTTATTTTATTTTATTTTTTTTACTTGTTAATGGACTTGGAAATTCAGTCACCCTTGTTAAGCATTCTATGAAAAGCTCATCTTAGAGAGATGGAGGCAAAAAAATGAGATTGTTATTTCTCACTAGTAATTTGCTAAATTAGATTAACTAATTTCTGCGTTTTATTTCTCCCATCAGAATGCATTAGATTGCTTTTGTGGCTCACTCTTTTATTTTAATGGTCTTTTCAGAGCTTTTTTCTTTTTTGGGAAAACAAAGAACGGCAATGAGGGAAAGTAATGCTGGAGAGATTTCAGTTCCACTGTTATGAACCATTGTACAATTTATCAGGTAAGTCGTTATGAAAAATATTTGTTGGACACTCGGAAAGCTCATATACATGTGACCCAGCTAAATGTGAGCTGTACTTTTAATACAACATTTAATCAAGTATAACATTTCCTTTTACCCAGAAAAGAGCATATAATTATGGACTCTTCTGAAGTTTCTACCGGTTTATTTTTTTTATTCATTCCATATTGAAGTTTTTATATTCTTGTGAGAATTTAGGACTATTCTCTTTGGCTTGATTGAATTTTAACTGTTTTTTTTCTCCCCCTGTAGGATTATTTCTTTTTCTATCCGCCTCCATACAATGCTGCATGACACATTGATTTCACTGCCTCTTTCTCAGTTCTACACTAACCTCTCTGGATGTTGTGGATCACTTCACCTTGAACACCCCCATTCTTGTTACTTTATTCATGTTTGTCTGTCTTTATTCACCTTTCTTCACTTTTTTATTCTCCTTTTCATGTTTCAAATATTCAGGCAATATCCTTGGAGTTATTTATTTTGTTTCCTTTGAAAATGGATGATTGTAGCCCTACTTAGAGCTGTATATTGCATTTTTCTTTCTGCCAAGTATATGATCTCTGAGTCTTACAATAAATACACTTGCAAAGAACATGTATTAATATCCTTAGCAATATCTAGCCAATATTTCTTAATAGCTTAATTTCCCTATCTGCATAAACTATTAAAGTCGTAACTTTATGTAGCGTAATGATCAGGAAAATATAACCAAAAAACTGACTTTTACAAGCTCAGGCCCGCACGATTTGTTTTAGTGACAGTTTGCAATCCAGTGTCATAATATCAAAACAAATCATGCCATACGTTTTGCACCAGATCTTCCAACCCATAATGAAGTGAAAAAAATATTTTTAGTTAATTTTTTTTTAATAAATAACATTAGATATGGTTGTGTAGACCTTTTGATATCCTGACTGTATAGTACTGTTCTTTAGCTTCCAGTGTCCACACAGGACACCATCAATGCCAGCCCTTCTTTAATATTTTCATCATTCTTACAGTGTTTGAACAGTACTTTCTTTAACTATGAAATATCTAGTAATCCAGCATCAGCCATGAAGTCTGTGCAAGCCTCAGTAGGAATGTTTAATGCATTTGTTAAAAGAAAAAATAGGTAACATAAGGTCTAGTATAGTACAAACAACAAAAGCAGAGTATATTGATCCATCTCCCTCTAAATCTTGGAATTTAATCTTTTCTACTACCACAAACTTAGCTGAACTTTGTAAAATAATAACTTGCCTTAACTCATCCACCTCCATACTTGATCCTGTTCCATCAAGTGGAATAATAAGAATTTTATAGAGGAGTTCTCAGAGTTCTTACCTTTCATGGTGTCGTGCAGTGATAGAATGCTGAATCTAGGAGATTTGAACATTCATGTTTGTTGACCGACAAAGATCCTGGTTAAAGAATTTCCAGGTCGTGTGGACTCTTTTAATTTTACTCAAGAGGTGTCAAGTCCCACACATCATGGAGGACATACATTGGACTTGGTTCTAACACATGGCCTCTCTACAAATAACCTGAAGATCTCTGACACCAGCACTTCTGGTCATTTTGCAGTAGTTTTTGAAATTAAGTTTTTGTGTCCACCCATCAATTTCACTAAACCACAGTGCCATTCACACAGTATAACTGCTGACACAGTGCAGCAGCTCTGTGTTATCTTCTCTGACTTTCATTTACCCTTGGTGTTAGATGCCCTCTCGTGTAAGGATACTCTGCATCTGGTTGTACCCACAAAGTTAAGGAGAGCCAAGGGAAAAGCCAGTGTTCAACCCTGGTTAAATGACAACACTCGTGCTCTCAGACAGGAATGCGGGCAGGCTGAGTGGAGGTGGAAAAAGGACAAACTGCAGGTCTCTTATGAAATTCTCAAAACTGGCTGGAAGTTCTATCAAGAGGCTGTGAGAGCAGCAACATCAATTTTTTTTATCTTGTTTAATTGTTAATGCTGCCTCGATACCTTTGGTGCTATTTAGCACCTTAAACCCTCTCTTAATCCCACCTGTCCGAAGCTTCCCTGAGAATACACCTGAGACCTGTGAGCTTTTTCTCAATATTTTTATAAATAAAATCCAAGCCATTCGATCCAGCATTACTCTTCCAGGTAGGATGACACCAGCCCCTCTAAGGCCAGTGCACAGCCATTTTACTTCCTTTCTATTTCCTCTTCTCACTAGCTGATATAATCCTGCATATGAAACCTTCCAATTACCTGCTAGATATCTTACCCTCACACCTATTTAAACATAATTTCAGAACTATTAGTCCAATTGTTTTGGCTATTATTAACATCTGTCTCAAATCTTGTATAATGCCAGACAACTTTAAACATGCAAATTGTTCAGCCTCTGCTGAAGAAACCCACTCTTGATCCTCTTTCAAAGTATAGGCCTACTTCTAAGCTCTTTTTGTCCAGAATTATGGAAAACGTGGTTTCTTTGCAGTTACATTCATATCTGGAGGGTAACAATTTATGTGATGAGTTTTAATTAGGTTTTAAAAAACTTCATTGTACTGAATTGGCTTTGCTGAAGGTGACAAATGATATTCTATTAACTTTGGCTCTTCTGCAATCTTAGTTTTATTGGATCTTAGTGTGGCATTTGACACAGTGGATCATGAGGTTCTGTTAAAATGGCTTGAGGATGAAGTGAAGTGGGCATTCAAGGCTATGCATTGAAATGGTTTGAGTCCTACATTAAAGGTAGATCTTTGTCTGTTAACATAGATGGGAACTTCTCTCCACCATCTCCTCTCAACCATCTCCTCTCACAAGGTGTCCCACAAGGTTATATTCTGGCTTCTCTTCTATTTCCCCTTTATCTGCTCCCCCTGAGTACCATCTTTCAAAAACATGATGTTGCGTATCATTGTTATGCTGATGATACACAGCTATACCTCAAAGTCAGCCCTGACATAACCTCATCTGTACAAAAGCTGTTGAAATGCTTTGAGGATATTAAATATTGGATGGTACACAATTTCATATAATTAAACAAAAATAAAACAGAGGTCATTATTTTTGGTTCTACCACATCTGCAGTTGAAATCAGCGCACAGTTACGCTGCTTGGCAGAAATGAATCATAATGAGGTCAGAAATCTAGGTATCATCTTCAAGTCATCACTAATTTTGAAAAAAAAATCTCTACTTTAGTAAAGTCCAGTTTTAACCAACTGAGGCAAATTTATAAACTAAAATGGTTTCTTTCACTGAAGAACTTGGAAACAGTTATTCATGCCTTTATTACATCTCGGCTAAATTATTGTAATTCCTTATATGTGGGACTGCCCAAATCTGCTCTGTCGCACCTTCACCTGGTTCAAAACGCAGCAGCTAGAGTTTTAATTGGGTCTGGAAAAAGGGATCACATCTCCCCCATTTTAGCCTCTCTCCACTGGCTATCAGTTAGGTGTCACGTTGATTTTAAAATTTGTTGTTTGTATTTAAAGCCTTGCATGGTCTTGCTCCAAAATATATCTGTGACCTTCTTCACCCCTATGCGGCACCGAGAGCATTGAGGTCATCAGGACAGCTGCTCCTCATGGTTCCAAGATCTTGGCTGAAGTCGAGGGGAGACAGAACTTTCTCAGTTGTTGCTCTTAGGCTTTGGAGTGACCTATCTTTCTATATCAGGTCTTCATCATCTATCGAGGTTTTTACAAGTTGGCTTAAGACCTACTTGTTCTCTTCTGCCTTTTACTGTGTATAATGAGATTGTGGTGGATGTTCTAATTGGTTGTTTTATTAATCCACGTCTGTATGATTGTTGGTATTGTGTGTATTTTAATGCTTCTTTGCACAAAAATTTGGCGTAACTACTGTTATTTTAAATGTGCTTTTAAAAATAAATAAATAATCTAAATAAACTAAAGTGTCTTCAAAGAGAGAATTTCAGACACGTGAATTAATGATGTATCAGATATTGTAAACTGTTCACTAGCCTCCTGGATTTATTTAGAACTGCAGCAGTTAGGCCTCTGCTCAAAAAACATACTGTAACTTTGACCACTCTGTCCTAGATCACTTCAAACCCTTTGCCAGTCTTTCTTTTGCCATATATGTGCGCCTGGGGATCACCTTCTTGGCTTTGTTGAGGTAAGCAGTACCACCCCGGGATGAGAGATGGTGCTGTCACTAACGCTGTCTTTCTATTCACCCGCAGTTCCAAGTTGGCAGCCCAAGGAAGAAGCTTAATTGTGCCTTTAGCCCCAGGCAGGGTCTGCTCCTTTCAATTAGGATGCAATAAAAACGGGTGGTCCTCGAAAGGTGGTGGAGAATTCTGAGACCAACTGGCAATGGAATTGAAGCTACTGCTGTGATGGAGCTCTTTTGCTTTGCTGTGCTTAAATTAGCTTACTGGCCTAATTTGCAGTTGATTCTTCTTCTTAGGACATCTGAACACCTTCTTTTATGTTTGTTTCTTTGTCTCAACCCCTATGATTAAACTTGGTAGCCCAGCTGGTGCTTTAACTGTTTTCCTGGCTTCTTTGCCATCTGTCCCCAGGTCACACTTTCTTAAGTAAAATATTTCAAAAAGTGTTGCAGGGTCCACTGATACCAAAAACATCAATATCTCGATGATGGGTGTGTATCTGTCTGTGTGTCCAAGTTTCTTGAGGATGGTCTACAGCTAAAATGGCTGGATGCAAAAATACCAAACTCGAAACTTAAGCTTGTTATAAGATAACAATGTACTGATTAGTTTTTGAGCCAAATCATGAAAGAGAAAGAGGCACTCTAGAGGAATCCTCAAATACTGTAATTCTACAATTAATTATAAATTCTTCTTGTCAATTGCAATCACAATTACCTATTTTATGATCAGAAAGATCAGCATCAGAGCAGTAAATGATTACTGTAATGCTATAGAATAGTTTGAGTAGCTTGGATCCTAGGGCGCAAAGCCTAGTCATGCTCACGTCCGAATTTTTCATTTAAGAAATATAGCAGGTTTGGTCCTTTACAAGGTTTTGTGTTTAGCCTTATAGATTATTGTGATGCACTGCTAAGAAGTCTGCCAAAAAAGATTTAAATCAATTACAGTTGGTTCGGAATTCACATGCATGAATCCTAGCTAAAAATAAGAAATGTGACCACATTGCACCAGTATTAATGTGTTTATTTTGTCTGCCGGTGTCTTTTAGAATCTATTTGAAAATATGGCTAATTATTTATAGGCTCTGAATAATCTTCCATCTTCACATATCTTGGAATATTTGACTCCTTCGTGACATTAAATCTTCAAATTCTGCTTTGTTTGCTATTCTGAGATTAAATCAAGAAAGAAGTATTGAAACTGCTTTCAGTTTCTATGTTCCAAAAATATGGAATAATCTACCTATAGACATACTGTATGTCAGGCTGGCACGGTAAAGTTGTTTAATGCCCTTTTTTAATCTATAGCTTTTTATTAAATTTGTGACTAATAAGATTGTTTTGCTTTTGCCTTCTTGGTATTCAGTGGCAACCCTGTGGACAAGCTTCCCTGAGGCTGGTGGAAGATGTCCTTGATGACGTCTGCACAGGTTAACTCCCTCTTTTATTCTCTTTTTTTTTTGTACCTTAGATATATGATAGAATGCCCAGCAAAGCCTGGGTGGGCTTTTAGTCTTGAAACCCCAGAGATTTTATATCCACCATGGTTTATTCTTTTTTTCTCCTGACTGACCATCTGACCCTCAGTATAATTACTTTATTTAATTATTGTTTTTCTTTCCTTTCACCTGCTACTATTTGCAATGAATCTTAAAACATATTTTGTATGGGAAGAAAGAGAGAGAAGCTCTGTACTGACGCAGCGCATTGACGCACAGCCACACCACAAAACACCTCAGGATGCCAAATTAGGACCTGAGTGCAGCTGTGCAATGAACGACACCTCAGCACCACACTTGTTGAAATGCAGTGGACCAGTGTGAGATTTTTTTACAGTGGCTGGAGTGCCAATCCTGCAACCAATCCCCGCGGTTTCCCTGCAAGTTGGATTACCTGCTTGCAGGCCTGGATACAAGTTAACATCATACCCAGGACAGAGCAATTGCAGGTTAAGTGCCTTGCTCCAGGGCCCAATGGCGTGGAATCACTTTAGGCATTTATGGGATTAAAACTAGCAACCTTCCGATTGCCGGCGCAGATCCCTAGCCTCAGAGCCACCATTCAGAGTATGGGAAGGTGCTATATAAATAAATGTTGCTGCTGTTTTTGATCTTATTTAACGTATTAAAGCTCACCCCAATTTTCTGAGGAAAAGAGTTGCATAAATTGAAATAAGCTGGTTAAAGTTTTGTAAACTATCTTTTATTCATTGCTTTTTTTAAGGAAATTGTAATGAATCATCATGATCTAGAACTATTATTATAATTTTTCCTCAAAACTGTAAAGCCACATTAATTTTGAAACCAACTCACTGTTGCAAGGCATCTGCTTGACGACTACTTACTTTTGGCTTTATGCCAGTGAGGCAAAGGCACAATTGCATTCTTGTTCACAGGGGTCTTTGTCATCTGGTCTCCAGTGAGGAGTGGTGAGTGAGCCAAATCCTGCAAATGCAGAAGCAATTCATTAGAAGCTGATTAAGACAATCAATTGACAAATAAAATATGAACGTGAAAAACAGAAGTATATAGTCTAAGACTGGGGATGTTGAAGTGAGTTCTGTTAGGGAGAGATGGGCTGAATGTAATTTCCTTTGACAAAGTGCCAGAATCTTCTTTTCTGAAACATTTGTGAATTTCCATTCTGGTTTTAATTGCTGCTTGTACGTGTGCTGTTTGGAAAAGGTTATTGTTTTTTTTCTATCCAAAAATAAAATGAAAAGCATTCTTAGATGTCCACATTTTGAAGCTGATCTTTCAAGCAAGCTTGTGCATGTTTTTTTTCCTGCCCTTTAAAGCCCTAATTATAAATACTCAGCCGAAAACTCGAGACTTGGATTCTTCAGTACAGTGCTCTTTGATTTTCTATAGCATTATTCATGTTGGTTAATCCCAGAGCATTTCATAATTTAAAATAAATCCAGTCCGTCCAGGCAGCTGAAGATCTTGAAATTAAAAGGATATCAGCAATATAGTGCTTTATAATATGCAATAGGACAATCTTCAAAGGTTAAGCAATGGAACAGAATAAACATAGGGGGTAAAATGAGATTGTGGTGATGTTCATTAGTTCATGCAGTTAAACATCATTCTCTTTCTCAAATGTTTAAACTCATGGATCTAATGAAGCGAGATGCATTGAGGAAGCTTATTTTTTTCTAAGTAGCTTCAAAGGTACTATTTCCCTCCTGTTGATATGGCTGTCATCTTTATTAGCATTAATAAATGTGTACTACTGTACTTCCTGAGCCAGCTTGTATGATACTTATTCAGAGGTTTTTTTATATGTACAAGATCAAATTTATACTTTTAAGCTCTTTATTTAAATTCAGAAAAAAAATATTTGACTACATTCACTAGATTATTTTACAGTCCTTGACGTGAAAGATGTTATCCCAATCTCTAGTCAAAGTGTTTGCCTTCTTTTTTTGCAAGCTGTGGTAGTTTATCCAGATTGTGGACTGAAATGTAAAAATGGATTGATGAAAATATAACATACATAATTCTCTAATAATTAGAATCTGTTTTTTTACAATTTTTTTGTTTAATTTGTTCAAGATATTTCTTGTCCCTATACACAAAATTGCACCTCTTGCAACTAAATGTGTTAAAATGTGTCACTCATAAATAATGTGGAGGTGTGTAGAATTTGTATTTTACTGTTTAACACCTTATCCAACAGGCTGCACGGACTGTGTCATTTTTGTTATGAAATGAACATAGAGTACATAGATTTTAATAGAACATACATTCACAAATTATAATTCTGGAGATGGTTCAATATGAAATACCCCCAAAGAGAAAGGCAGAAACAATGTGTAGCTGCATAAGTGCCTGCAAATGTCCATGGCTACACACAGTGTTCACCTTGTCACCTTAGGGTATGAGACCATGGAGAAGAAAATCTTCAACAGGAAACGTTGCATGGACATGAGTAACAGGTATGCACTATCAGATATGGAGTAGATAATGGTCTTCTAAGAAAAAATCTAAAAACTTGAAATGAAATCAAAAAACAGCCCACTAAATATATCTCCTCATTTTCTAATCATGTTTTTATCAGTACATTCCCACAAGAAGAATGTGTTCAGCATTTCTCGCATTTCCTTTCATCCTACACTTACCCAGATCTTTGTAGACATTGAACACACATGAAATGCATGTATTCCAAATAACGATATACTGTATTATTTACCCTATACAACTCCAGGCACAACACACGCAGATAAGGAGCCTTGGCTTGAGCTGGGAGAACTTTTTGCCCGTGAGCTGAGCTCCATCAAGGCAGGGGATGGGACAGCAGGCTGCTTGTGCTAATCAACTCATTTACAAAACAAAAGACGCAGATGGAGAGGTGCGAAGGGATTTAAGATGGGCCAGGATTACAAGTTTTTTCGTAGGCTTCAGGAATTTTAGTGTTAACAGAAACAGAAAGCATCATACAAATGGCAAGGATGCCTCTGTAAGAATTGGACCACATGGAAATTTCATGTACTATGCAGCTAGAGTACTGTAAACATAAATATCCTTGACACATAAAAAAGGTTTGGGGCAGCCATCTGTATACTTGAATCCTGGCTACAAATGGCAAAATAGGTTGCACAGATGTAAAACAGAACTGAATACAAAGTGGAGGTTATCTTGGTTCTAAGGCAGGTCGGCGGAAGAGATGTCATTGGGGTCCCGGAACCGGAAGTGGCATGTTTTGGGGGGTAGGGGATGTGCGGAAGTGATGTCATCGGGATCAGGCAGAATTTCCCATGTCTGGTCTGCAGAGATAAAGAGGAAGGTTTACTGCACCTCGCCACCTACTGGCCTGGCATGGAATTACCTTGTTTTGGTCCTTCTAGACGCCTCCCATGCGCAAGTGTGTGACAGTACATGTAAAAGGTGTTCAACCCCTTGTTTTCTTATTTTACTGTTATATAACATTAAATCACAGTGGATTTAATTTGACTTTTCTGACACTGATCAACAGTAAGACTTGTTAATGTAAAAGTGAAAACAGATCAATGCAAATATAAAAATAATTGCATAAGTGATAATAAAAAAATAGTTAATTGCATAAGTATTTGACACACTTATTTTATCACTAGTGCAGCCAAATGGTTTTAAAAAGCCACGTAATTAGTTAAATGAAGATCGTCTGTCTGAGGTTTCAGCTGAATTTAGTCTAAATATACCTACATCTGAAAGGTCCATCTTGTGGTGAGTCAATATGGTGACCTAACAAACACAATGAAGACAGAAGAACTTCCCCTGTGAAAAAGTGATTATAAAGCACAACACAAGGGAAAGATACAAGAAAATATGCAAGTCACTGAATTTCCCTTGGATTTCAGTTAAATCAGTTATTAGAAGATGGAAAGAGTATGGCACAGGTGTAAATCTGTCTAAAGCAGGCCATCTACAAAAACTGTGTGATCTCACAAGAAGAGACACATGAGAACGTTGAAGGAGTCAAAAGCTACAGTGAATGAGATTGAAGGGACTGTGCAGACAACAGCCTGAGTGCTTCACCGGTTTCAGCTTTAGGAAAGAGTAGCAAAGAGAAAGCCACTGTTGAAAAAACACACACATGACCTCTCAGCTAGACTTTGAAGACACCGGGAGACTCTGAAGTTAGCTGCAAGAAGGTTTTCTGATTTGATGAGACCAAAATTGAGCTTTTTTGGAAATCAGACTAAACATGATGTTTGGAACAAGCCAAACACTGCACATTATCAAAAACACATAAATCATGGAGCATCATGCAGTGGAGATGCTTATCTGCAGCAGGAACTGGAAGAACTGAGAGGGCAGAGGGGTAAAATAAAACCAGCAAAATACAATGAAACCCTGAACTGAAAACACAATGTGGTCTGCAAGAAACCTGCACCATGGGAGTACAGCCAAAGCTTCACAGGGATGGCTTAAAAACAACAATGTGAATGTCCAGGAGTGGCCAAGTAAGACTCCAGATCTCAATTCAGTTGTGCATCTACTAAATACTCACTTGACCAGGATTGAATACTTATGCGATAGATTCTCTTGTGCTTTACAGTTGTAATTAATTTAAACAACGTTGCAGTGATTTGCTTTCACCTTTCACATTAAAGACTCTTTTTTTCTTCTGATCGATATGAAAAAGCTATATTAAGTCCACTGTGATTCAATGTCATATTATAATAAAATGTGAAAACTTCCACAAGGTGAATACTTTTTAGAGAATATAGAGAAGATAGTAATCTGCCTATTAAAAATGCAGAACAGCCAAATGAAAAACAGCAAGCTGCAATTGCATCTGCTGTACTACTTACTTCTGTAACATTCCCAGAGAACACATTGTCCCTTTTCATTTGCAACCTAATGTGAAACTCCATGGCAACTCTTAGTGCCCAACAAGAGGAATTCCAGATATGGTGCCCAAATGAGACAGTCGTCTTAGATAATTAATTTCCACTTACCATTCATCAGTGCAGTTGGTAAATACTGAGGTATTTTTGCTGCTGATTCCCTACAGCACACATTTCCAAAAGTTCTGTACTGAGATTAAAAGTTGGATGAATATTTTAGAAAAAAAGAGAGCATTGAGAACAATCCTCTGGTTATGTTTTAACAGAAATGAAACATTTGTAGTTAACCTGTCCTCTTTTTCTGATAAACACAGAGAAGTCTTGTTAACTTTTTTGCCAGCTGCTTGCATCCCACCATTCAGCCTGCGGCCTGTATGTTTTTTGCATGTTAAGTCCTTTGCTCCTAGCCTCCCTTTCACAACTCAGCTCTTGCTGGTCTTAATCTTCTTCGCTGCTTTCCCACTTATCTTTTTTTATTTTTCTGATCCCTCCCTATTTCCTTCAGGCAATTTGGTCGGCTTATTTTCTTTGCTTGTTTATACTTAACCCAGCCACCCCCACTTTGTTCTTTATTCTTTCCTTCACTTCTAAGCTATCTTTAATTATTTAGTCTCTGTTGCTCTGTCCTCTTCCCACTTGTCATCTTTGGTGTAGGGAAATGCATAAATTCTGTCAAAGCATCGTTGTCGCAAATGTAGAATTTTTGCCTTTGCCAGAAAATTAATCTTTCAGGGCCTGTACTCCAGATGCATCATTCAAATGAAATCTTTTCTTTGAAATTATTTAACTCTGTAAAAAAAAATCATAATTACTAGATTATGTAATTATCCTAATGCTTTCAGTCCTCACGTCTATTTAGAGGAAAACTCCTGAAAGTGATCCTCTTATTCTTTGCTAATAGAGAGGCTCCGAACACTGATACTTCCAGGCCCCATGTCAGCTAGAAGGCCCACCTGCTTGAAACTCATTTTGCTTTCTAATTAATGAATGTCAGATGTTTTTCTTTAACCGCCCACAGAGAAACAATATGTGCTTATTTCATAAGCTGTTCAATTAGACAGTTACATCTCAATGACTGAGTAACTTTATAGTGCAGGATAAGCAAGCTATGTTCAGAAATCTGTCGCTTGATTACACATCGTTAATACTGTCTAACTTTAGTCTGCTATAAAACCTCACACCACCATGAGTTAATGAGCTGAGGTGAAACCCAAAGACTGAATTGATAGCAGTTTGGCAAAAACTAACAAGCTGCTTTGCATAGCCGTTATGACGGGTAGAATACAGTGCATCTTTTAAGACATTTCTGAATTTTGCTATAAGCAGAAGATTGTAACTACCTGTAATTTTTGGCATTTTGTAATAAATGCCAGAATATTAAATATTTACAGGTTTATTAGGTATTAGATATTTATAGGTTTGTAGGTGATTGTTGGTAAGCAGTAAAGCATACAGATTTGACAACTACTGAATACATATGTGATCTTACATTGGCCTTATCAAGCTGCATGAATGCCAAACAATTTGTTCACTTTAGAATTAATGTAAAGTGGTGTAGGAAGACACCATTTCTTCATCCTGAGCTGGGATGCTTTAATTTGTATTTTCACCCCATTTCATGTGGGTTTCTCTTGCAGAGCAAAAGTATAATGTTATATCAATTGTTATCTAGTGCCAATGGGCATGTGACTGTATAACTGTTCTGAACAAAACAGAGGAAAAAAGATAATGATCTGGGGATTTCACCCCATATATTGACCCCCTGCTAACAATGACAGAGTAGTTGTAAAGGACTGAGTCATTAACATAGACTGAACTGGTGAGTGGAGGGTGGCTTTTTATATTTTCTTGACAGGAAGAGGCGGGATAGGAAGGGAAGTGAGGTAGGTAGGAAGGCATGGTATGGCCCCGGAAGTAGGAGGATCTTTAGCTGGTTTTCCCTTCTGAAGGTCTAGAAAAGAAGGAGAAAAGGCATTAGTGCTCTTCATCAGTCCCTCTCTCTGTGATTTACCTTCAGCTAAGCTCTTAGACTGCCTCCCATGCACACGTGTGTGACACTGTGTTTTACCTCACTCATTGTAGCATGAGAATGTAAGAAGTTATTAGTGCCTGGGAAGTCAATGTGTGGTCTGTGCTTCTTACACAGAGCTTGTAGGGATGCAAGAGATGAATATTTTAGTGGGTATTTTAGTGATCCTGTTTCTGTTTTCACTGTAGACTATATAAACCAGAAAAGAATAAAGCAGAATTTTTTAATCAACACCACTAGCAGCAAGAGAACCCTTTAACAATTTAGCAAAGAAGGGCACTGATGTGTTTTTAGGACATACCTGCTCCATGGTGCACTTTATGGAAGAGGCATATCTCAGAAGAGGGCTTCAGAACATTGGTTAGAACAGAAGAAATTTGACAAACAAGAGAAGACCATTCAGTCCCTCAAACCTGTTTGTTTAAATAACAGCTGAGCTGCTCCGATATCTCATCCAGATTCTTCTTAAGGGCTGTTAAGACTTCTGCTTCATTTACATGTCTCTTTAGTTTATTCCAGAGTCCCACAACACTTTGTGTAAAGAAGTGCTTCCTGGCTTCAGTTTTAAAAGCACTTCCACTTAATTTCCACTGATGTCCTCATTTGCGTGATTCACCTTTAATTTAATCAAATGTCTTCTGCTGTATCAACTTTATCAATACCTTTGAGAATTTTGAAGGCCTAGATTAGGTTTCCTTGTATCCTCTACATTTAATTCCTTGAGCCTGTCAGAGTATGACATGCTTTTAGGTCCTGAGTTGCACTCCACTGCACAACCTCTTGTACTGATGTGTAACCCAATAACTGTTTTTAAGTTTGTATGGGTATTCTCAAGGCTTTTTTGGTTTCTTTTCACATTCCATAGACATGCTGCTATTAGGTTAACTTCTAACTCTGCATTTTTCTGCTGTGGGTGTGACTGGAGTTGGCCGTTATCAAACTGGCACCATGGCATTGGGCAGTTAGACCACCAGGGGGCATTGCAGCACCCCAAGCCCCACAACACACAACTGCACAGATACAAGTCTTGGACCAGTAGAAAGGTTTATTTGTGCAAATACCTTACAAAAACGACTTTCACATCACAAATAACACTATCTATGGATGAGATTGAACAGCTTCCTTTATCTGAACCCTGGAATAGTTCAGCTACTTCATAGCCCATTGGAAACACTTCTGGGTCAAATGGAAGCCCCACAAAGTAGGGATCATGGATCCTTGCAGCACCCCCTGGTGGCCAACACGGAACCTGACTAGGGTGCCCCATGGGACTATGGTTCCCAACATGCCTTGTGGGAGTCTGTACTGGTGGTGTCACTTGGGGATGCTGCCAACTAAAATATCACAGGAGCTTGTAGTCCTGAGAGGTCGTATCCCCTGTCCTTGTATCACACTGGCCTCCTGGCAAGTTTGGATCAATGCCAGCGCACCCACTTCTTGTGCCTGTCTCCTGGCCAAGGCAGGACGATCATTGCCTTCCTTTTCTTGCTTCTGAAGGATTGGCCACCTGTCCAGGTAAGGACTGCTGAGACACCCATCCATGTACACCGTTCCTCACAACTGATTCCTACTTTGTGCCTGACGTTTCTGGCATAGGCTTCAGCTCTTCATGAACTGGGGATGGTTAAAGAAGCATCAGAAAATAGAAAGATTGAAAGGGATGTACACAGATCTTGTTTCTAATAATGTTCTGTTTTTCTCTGATTCCCTGTAGAAAGAGAGTCCATCTATTAATTCAAATTTCCTTATGTAACCAGTACAAAAGATTTCTTATTCACATTTCGTTCTCAAAGTAACATAAAATATAGAAATAAATTGGAGGGAGAACATAATGTAAAAACAAAGAAAACAACAAATAACAATGTACAAAATGTGCAGTACACAACATAGTGATATCTGAGCTGCTCTCAGTGTAAATGATAGCAGTCATGCAATCCGAGTGTCCCTATTATTCACTATATGTACTGCTTGGGAATAAAAACTCAATCTTAGCCTTGTAGTCTGGGCTTTGAAGCTTAGAGTATCTGTAAAGATAAGAACAGTTTGTGCCTAGGGTTATTATAAATTTGAATCAGCAAAGTTAAGTGATGCTTGCGGCAAGTAACCAAGAGTGCACCTCTCCTAGCTGTGTTGGAGTCACCTGTATGTTTTGCATTTACCTGCTTGTTAATAATTAGGTTTTGGAGTGACATGGATCTTAACGCAGAACCTGTGCCCACAAGATCATTGGGCACAAATCACTTCTGCTGGGTACACATGCTAATCAACCCTGGGCACATTTATTGTGGCCAGTCATTGAAAAGGAACATGTTTGAGTTATAAGAATAAATGTGCAAAAGAAAATTGTGTTTGTACATATTTTGTTGTAGACATAAATTGCTGTGTCAAGGAAATGCTAATACTGCCTCCATCATAACAAGCTTTCTCACCAATAGCTAATGCCTGTCCTGGAAGCAGTGGGAGTAAGGCTATGGCAAACTCTTAACCAGCTGGGGTGGCAAAGCTTGCCAAGAAATGGTGAATATTATCTTATATTTCAGTTAATAAAACAACAAAAACACTGATAGAAACAGCAGAATCATGACTTTCTATAATGTATCTTGTCAAATATAAAGTTTTCAAAATTAGACAAATTTGACAAAATGTGTACTTTGCCACTTTTGCAATTGTAACAAAGCTAGCCATCCCACTCACAAGCAGCTCCATTGCATGGTAATGATTTGGTTACTGGTTTAATTGTTTGGGGAGCGATGATACCATAGAGAACGCCTACTGTGACCAAGATGAGATGTCATGCAGACAGAAGCATAACGGATTTGTTTTGAGGTTGTTTCAGAAGATGGCTTGCCACACCAATACATGTTAGACATTTCATGCTGTTATGAAAAGTCCTGTATGTACTAAAGTGATGTCAAAGCAAACAGCCAAACAGTTCCTGAGGATTGTAACACTGAGGATGTGTTGTTTTATTGTGAATAATGAATTAATCTGCAGATAGATTAACTTGCTGTATTATATGAATTTGACATGATTATATTCATGGAGGTGGTACGGTGGCGCACTGTTAGTGCTGCTGCCTTGCAGTACAGGGACCAGAGATCATGATCCTCTGTGCGTGGAGTTGTCATGTTCTCCTCATGTAGTGGATTTCCTCGCACAAACCAAAGATATTCAGGTTAAGTGAACTGAAAATGTTAAATTGGCCTTAGTGTGTGTTTGGTTTGTGTATTTGTTCACCCTGTGATGGACTGATGCCCTGTCTTGTGCCCTATGCTAGCTAGAATTAGCAATCCTGGCCTGGATTTAGTGGGATTGAAAATGACATGTATGCTAAGTAGTGGGGCTCCAGTATATTACAGGGTCCCTTATATTAGAATAATTCAACATATTGATTGCCCACATTGCCAGTAACTGAATGCAAAAGCCTGAAGCTGTGGGGCAGTAGAGGTAACTAAGGTGCCACCCTTGCTTTAGTCACTTGAAAATATATAAAATAAGTTACATTTTTCTGTATGACGGCTGTGAAAGCTCACTTTGAAAAAGTTTTGTTCACTTAATGAGAACCCTCTCCCAAACCAAATTTGATGCTGGACAATTGTAGGGCGGGCATTTGAGCGAATGTGAAAGAATTATCAATAATGGTAACATTGGTATTACAAGAACAAGAAAGTACGAACACATAACTGCAGTTCTTAAATCTTTATACTGGCTCCTTAAGTTTAGGGCAGATTTCAAAATCCTCCTTTTAACATATAAAGCATTAAATGGCCAAGGTCCGGCTTACTTGTCTGAACTTATCATGACTTACAAACCTGAGCGCACATTAAGATCTCAAGATGCTGGTCTGCTTATGGTTCCAAGGATTAATAAAATAACAATGGAAGGTCGAGCTTTTAGTTACAGGGCCCCTAAACTGTGGAATGGTCTGCCCGCTACTATAAGAGGTGCCCCTTCGGTCTCAGCTTTTGCAAGACTCAATACTTCAGTTTAGCATATCCTGACTAGAGCTGCTGATTAACTGTACAGACTGCATCTCTGTTGTTAATCATTAGCACTAAAACATAAGTAACATGATAATTATAATTTGATACTAACCCTCACCTATTCTGTTTCTCTTCTCGGTAATCAAATGTGGCACTTGGTGCCACGGCCCACCTGCCAAGTTGTTTTGCCTGCCTAAGGTAAAGTCATCCCTGATGGAGGATCGCAGGAATTGTGGGAAAGAGGGGTCCTTTCATCGGATTGGCTGGCCCAGCTCTGTTTCAGCCGTGGAATGGCCAAATGGGGGAGGCAGCTTGATGAATGAGGTCTCCAGGACTCTAAACAAATCCAAGTCATATTATGTGATATCATCCATCCATCCATCCATTTTCCAACCTGCTGAATCTGAACACAGGGTTACGGGGGTCTGCTGGAACCAATCCCAGCCAACACAGGGCGCAAGGCAGGAACCAATCCTCGGCAGGGTGCCAACCCACCACAGTATGTGATATCATCTACTGTTAAATTCTACTCCGTACTTCTAAAATTTTTATTTTTATACTGTATTGAGGATTTGTTCTGTTCTGTGTATTATACTGTATTGTATTGACCCCCTTCTTTTTGACACCCACTGCACGCTCATCCTACCTGGAAAGGGGTCTCTTTCTGAACTGCCTTTCCCAAGGTTTCTTTCATTTTTTTCCCTACAAGGGTTTTTTTTGGGAGTTTTTTCTTGTCTTTCAAGGCTGGGGGGCTGTCAAGAGGCAGGGCCCGTTAAAGCCCATTGCGGCACTTCTTGTGTGATTTTGGGCTATACAAAAAATAAATTGTATTGTATTGTAACAGATTCCGTTTTTTTCTTGCATGGGTTAATTTTGAAAGAGGAGGGTGTAGCTGTAAATGGCAGAAGTTCAAGGCAGGTCTTTTTGATATGGCTTGGTATTAGCCTAGCAAAGAAGTACATGTAGGGTGCAAGTGCAAAATGAGCAAGGGAAGGGTGCTATATAAATAAAATATATTATTATTATTATCCTGATAAGGAGGTTTGTAACTAGAGATGTGCAGTGGGTAAAGAAGATTTTGGAACAGGAGCTTGAAAGGAAAACAAACAGGGACATTGAGAAATGGGGTTTTGTAGCTGCTATGGAGAGATGGGAGGGCTTGTGGATATAGAGGAATGGGGAATAAGACTTTAATGGGAATTGATTTTAAACAAAACATATGTGAGTAGTATGGATGTTTGGTCCAATGTTTTATAGTGATGATGGCATCGCTTAAGAGAAGGAAATGAAATATGACTGTGTTTGTTATATGGTAAAATGGTATTGGTGTGGATCATATTTTGTAATGTGTAAATAAAAACTTAGTTTTCCATTTGTCAATACTGTAGAAGGTAAAATATTCATTTGTTTTGTCATATGATTTCATTTTGAAAGGTCAGGGTCTGGCTGGGTATAGTAGAAGTTCAGGGGAAGCCTTTTTGATATTGTTTATTATTAGCCTGGCAAAGAAGAGCATATGGGATGCCAGGTATATTCTGATAAAGAGAAATGTGACCAGAGATGTGCAGTGGGTAAAAAGCATTTGGAAAAGGAGCTAGAAGGGACTGTTAAAAGTGAAATTGAGAAGTGCAGATTTGCAGCACTTGTTAGGGTTTGTGGATATTGGGGAATGGGAAATAGGGTATTACTGGGAATTTATTTTAAATAAAAAAAAATGTGTGTAGTATATATGTTGGTCCAGTGTTTTGGAGGGATGATGATTTTCGCTTAGGAGAAGAAAATGGGAAATGAATGTTCCTTAACAAGAACGATTTTGTCATATGATGTAAATCTTTCAACAAAAAAAAAATTGTCAATATGAACTTGAAACATAAAATTTTAAATTATTTGAATGCTATACTTTGTAATAATTACACAATCAACACCAGAATAGTGCATCGGTATAAGCATTACAGACGGTGCAGGACGCGCACACACGTGCCGTAAGCAGAGAGAAATGAAACAATAACTTGTTGTGTGTGGAGGTCCCTCAGTATATGATCTTGTTTAGGAATGTCAGTGCTCACATCTTCTTCAATGAAGAAAACTGACATTTGTAACTCTGCTTGGTGACTCCTTCATGGCTCAGACTAACACAAGCCCTGTTACTCGCATTCTTTCACTTTCAATGTA
Source organism: Erpetoichthys calabaricus (assembly GCF_900747795.2). Lineage (NCBI taxonomy): Eukaryota > Metazoa > Chordata > Cladistia > Polypteriformes > Polypteridae > Erpetoichthys > Erpetoichthys calabaricus. Next base: position 57,355,207 of record NC_041407.2, read on the forward strand.
GGAATCTTCACTATGATACAATTGAGTCATTTCTAATCTTGCCTGTAATAAAAGTTGCAAAAAGTGTTTTTAAGCACTTTCTAATATTTATACTGTCACATTTGAAAACTTATGCTCTCTGCTGTGTAATTATCAACGATCCACATTAACAATTTAGCATGTACAGTATGCACGAGCTCCCGCCTAACATAATGCTGAGTTGCTACCAACACTGATTAACCAGCCTGGCCATGAAACATAATCATGGCAGCTAGAAGAGCACCATTCAATCAAAAAAAAATCACCTGTTTAATTCTTTATGAATAACAAGTATATGTACTGTATGTATTTTTAGCTTTTTTAAATGCAGACAACACATTTTTCACATAAATAAAATCATTAATTGACGGGCCAAGCAATCTATTCACGTGTGCATGGACCTTGTAGCCCAACCAGAATGACGGGTCTGCTTCTAATGTATGTGATCTGGTTTCCTCAGTATTGATGTTACAATATCAACGATAGCATGCATGACCTGCACAAACATCCTCTCAAATTATTTTTTTATGTTCTTCGGCTACAGCGACCTAGCAGGGTGGTCTAGTGGCTAAGAAATTCTTTTCCCTTTTACCAGCCCCATCTCAGATGGAATAAAAAAACGTATACCATCAGAAATAACACAGGCAAAGCATTTTAAAACTTTACGATACATGCAATCAAAAATGTTTTGTTAAATAAATATCATATTCTTATTCACAACACAATGGTGTGGCTGCCCGACAGATTCAGTTTGATGTTCTTTCCATATTTCCATGGAGTTTTTCATTCTGATGCTCTGCTTTTTCCTCTACTATTCCAAACGTGTGTGTTTGAGTTTAATTGAGGTTGGCACCACATGAGTGTGAGTGCACTCTGTGAGAAACTGGCTCCTTGTCCAGGGCGACTTCCCTCCTTATCCCTAACACTGCAGAGGTTGATCCTAAAGCCTCTACAGAATAAGCAAGTTTAAAAATGTTTAGTTACGTCTTTTGTTTGTTCTCTACTGCCAACGGCATACTCACCTCCCGTTAGTGGTGATGGCACTGAATTGCACGCTGAATCAGTAGACAATAACAGTTTGAGGGGGTGTTGTGAGTTTGCACACTTTGCCTCATAAAGCTACAAGTGTTGACTGACTTTCACATTCCTTAACTCCGATATCCTATGTCCATTGTAATTATCCTTTATACTTTATCATGCACTGTGCTTTCAGCAGTAAAGAATAAACAGACTTGTTAGGTATCCGAGTTTTCATATTCTTATTAGTTATATATAAGAAAATATTTTTTTTAATGAAGTAAACTTCTTTTAACTTTGCAAAATGTTTCTGTAATGTGAATATCTACAAGTGTCACATGCTTTCATTACAAAAATGAAAGACACATAAACAGACGTCAGATGGAGCTTTGTTCTTAATCCTACACGCTGCAGGCTCTCATTTCTACCATATTAAAATCTCACACAGCTTGTGCCAGTTTGGGGTCGCTGAAAAATTTCTCATTTCTTAACTGTACTTATCTGCATTTTTAAGAATTACTTTTGGACTGATGCTGTTTACTCTATCATGAATGAAAAATACGGCCTGTTTGACTCCCCTGTTGACAAGAAAAATGGTGTTGAGAATTATTTCTCATTATATGAGGCAGTGATTACCAGAGAATAAGACACCAAATGGGACAGCATTATGTCCTGCTCCAGTGCAGTGGTAAAAACAGAACACATACCCGCCTTTAATAATAAATAAAATGGAACTTTTTATTTTATTTAAAATTGAATACAGATACACAACATGAGTCATAAAAATGATTGTTGCGGTGCTAGAGAAAGACAACATTTTAAAGTCGTCTTTAGGTGCTTGAATATGGGAAGATTTCTGTATTTGCTTTGTAGTATGATTAATAAATAGTATATAGATCCTAAATAAAGACAGTTTTTCAAACAAGCAATGAATAATGCCTACTGCAATTCACTCCTTATTGTAACTGTAGCATCTGTCGGCCATTGTAACCTATAACAAGCAAAGCTTTCCATTAACTGACAGAACTCTTCAATAATCTGTAATTCCAAATTTTCAGGACTGTGCACCCAGTCCACTCACTTACAATGTATCCAAATGGTGACTGACACACATTACGCTTGGGGTCTTTGGAGCGGCTACTCTTTAAACTTTTAAGTTACTGTAGATGAAAGCCAACAGAAGCACTTAAAAATGATATGCTTCTCTTTCTTTCTTCTCAAGCAGTGCTGTTGCTAATTTTTCCTGTTGGCTACTACTTTCATTATAGTAATCTGAACAAATCTTACATTTTATAAAGGCCAGGCACAGTAAGGTGGGGGCTGAATTAAAAGGGATTCCTTAGCTGACGCCACCAGGAAGCACTCTGCTTGCAGTGTCTACAAACTCTGTTCGGCCGGCCGTGGCTAGGAATTCTTTTTTATCTAAAGCTGTAAGAAGGCACTTCTGAGAGACACTGTAATCCAGGCTTTGTGGGTTAGCGGCTGGTGACTGGCAGTTACTGCAGTGCAAATCTGTGAACTGAGATGGCTTGTGTTGTGAGTCCATGGCCATACACATTCCCCAACAGGTTCCTTCCATTCTAATGTAGTTGACACAACCATTTATCCATCTTTCACTTTCCTTGGATGGGTCATACATCGTTATTATATTTTGGGCTGCCTGCCATTTGCCATAAGCAGCAGGGTCCTGACTGTTCCACCTATAAATCTTGTATAGGTCCCATTAGCCTTAAGGACACAAGCAAGTTTTTAGCAGTCCTCCTTAATCCCTTTCATGTCATGGTGCCCCCATAACGGTCCAGAGATATTGTGATAAATTCTATGGCTAGCTGCAATAAAGTATGGCATTAAAGGTCTCACCATCTTCTTACTAACTGTAAAATGTCTTTTTTGCCAATGAATGGGTGAAAAAGACAGCAGTGACTTGCTTATCCTCTGTGGGTAGTGTGAAAAGGTATCTCACTACAAAGGGACTGCAAGGACCAAGGGCTGCAGTAGTAATAAAGAATGGTGTGCTCCCTTAGAAAACATAATATGAAAAGATCAACAATGACATACAGTAGGGAGAGCAATTTTGCATGTCAATGTTTTACGAGCACATCATCTCCCTTTAAACTTTTTACAAGGGTGTTACACAAACAATAAAATTGAGATGGTAATGGCTATAAAAAAAAATCACCCAGCTGACTCTAAAGCTCCTACTTGGTGCAAGTCATAGGCCTCTCTAATGAATAAATGGAACACAAATATTAAGCAAAGTAATAAACCAATCTATAAATTAAGAAACACAAGAAAAGCTCATTTATTAACAAAAATCAATCAAAACCTATGCCATACACAACACTGAAATCAAGAAACCAATAGAGTACCAAATGTATATAATGCCCTACAAAAGAAGTATTACAAAAATAAACTTTCCTCACAGTCCCACAGAAATTCTGTAAATGCCATTGACTTTGTTTTTGACTGGAAATCAAACAAAACAACAAAAATAAGTTTAAAGATGAAGGACACAGTGTTGTCCCATTAATAAAAATAATGCCTATAAGAGCCAATCTTAGAATGTTACACGTCAATGTTAAAATGCACAGGAGTGTTTGCTTAGTTTGTTTAGAATGAGAGTTTCTCATAACTACATAGATCATGGACGATTCTGTTCAACCCTTATAGCTAACTTATAATGGAACTTCTTTAGTGTTCAGCTGTATCTGAATTCCAGTAATACAATTTTAGTCAGTCTTTAGTTAGCTAGAAACATAATTGTTTGATTTGGCTTGTTTTCAGAGTGATAACAACAGCATACAGTTTTCTGACTGTTCATGTTTCACATCTGCATGTTTGACATATGAAAATACGACTGTATGTTATATTGAGAACTTATAAGACAAACACAAAGAAACGTAAGATACTGTATGTAAGCCTAGAGCAGAAACATCTTACAGAAAAACTTGTCCTTTTGAATTATCAATGTTTCTCTTTATTTTTGTGTAAATTGTTTTGAATGTTTAGATAGATAGATAGATAGATAGATAGATAGATAGATAGATAGATAGATAGATAGATAGATAGATAGATAGATAGATAGATAGATAGATAGATAGATAGATAGATAGATAGATAGATAGATAGATAGATAGATAGATAGATAGATACTTTATTAATCCCAAGGGGAAATTCACATACTCCAGCAGCAGCATACTGATACAAAACAACAATATTAAATTAAAGAGTAATAAAAATGCAGGTAAAAACACACAATAACTTTGAATAATGTTAACATTTACCCCCCCCTCCCCCCCCACCTCCCGGGTGGAATTGAAGAGTCGCATAGTTTGGGGGAGGAACGATCTCCTCAGTCTGTCAGTGGAGCAGGACATTGACAGCAGTCTGTCGCTGAAGCTGCTCCTCTGTCTGGAGATGACACTGTTTAGTGGATGCAGTGGATTCTCCATAATTGATAGGAGCCTGCTGAGCGCCTGTCGCTCTGCCACAGATGTCAAACTGTCCAGTTCCATGCCTACAATAGAACCTGATTTCCTCACCAGTTTGTCCAGGCGTGAGGCATCCTTCTTCTTAATGCTGCCTCCCCAGCACACCACTGCATAGAAGAGGGCGCTCGCCACAACCGTCTGATAGAACATCTGCAGCATCTTATTGCAGATGTTGAAGGACGCCAGTCTTCTAAGGAAGTATAGCCAGCTCTGTCCTTTCTTGCACAGAGAATCAGTATTTGTAGTCCAGTCCAATTTATCATCCAGCTGCACTCCCAGGTATTTATAGGTCTGCACCCTCTGCACACAGTCACCTCTGACGATCACGGGGTCCATGAGGGGCCTGGTCCTCCTAAAATCCACCACCAGCTCCTTGGTTTTGCTGGTGTTCAGGTGCAGGTGGTTTGAGTCGCACCATTTAACAAAGTCCTTGATGAGGTTCCTATACTCCTCCTCCTGCCCACTCCTGATGCAGCCCACGATAGCAGTGTCGTCAGCAAACGTTTGCACGTGGCAGGACTCCGAGTTGTATCGGAAGTCCGATGTATATAGACTGAACAGGACCGGAGAAAATACAGTCCCCAGCGGCGCTCCTGTGTTGTTGACCGCAATGTCAGACCTGCAGTTCCCGAGACGCACATACTGAGGTCTGTTTGTAAGATAGTCCACGATCCATGCCACTAGGTATGAATCTACTCCCATCTCTGTCAGCTTGTCCCTAAGGAGCAGAGGTTGGATGGTGTTGAAGGTGCTAGAGAAGTCCAGAAACATAATTCTTATAGCACCACTGCCTCTGTCCAAGTGGGAGAGTGATCGGTGTAGCATATAGATGATGGCATCCTCCGCTCCCACCTTCTCCAAAGCCTCGTGACCCCCCCCCAACCCCCTTTCCAAGCTCAGGTTGAAGATGCGCTGTAGAGGACTCCCCAGCTCCGACGCCCAGACCTTCAGCAGTCGTGGCGATACTCCATCTGGACCTGCTGCTTTGCTGGCACGAAGTCTCCTCAGCTTTCTGCTCACCTGCGCTGCTCTAATTGTGGGTGGGGTTGTCTCTCATATGCTGGTATCAGCAGAAGGATGGGTGGAGGGTGCAGTACTCCGAGGTGAGAGTGGGTTAGGGTGGTCAAACCTGTTAAAGAAGTTGTTCATTTGGTTTGCGCTCTCCACGTCTCTCTCGATGGTGGCACCCCGCTTCAAGCTGCAGCCAGTGATGATCTTCATGCTGTTATTTTGCAACTTCTGCTCCAGCTTTCTCCTGTATTGCTCCTTCGCTGCCCTGAGCTGGACTCTGAGTTCTTTCTGCACGCGCTTGAGCTCATGCTGATCATCGCCTTTAAAAGCCCTTTTCTTCTGGTTCAAAAGGCCCTTGATGTCACTTATAATCCATGGCTTGTTGTTAGCATAGCAGCGTACTGTTCTTACTGGAACTGCAATGTCCATACAGAAGTTGATGTAGTCAGTAGTGCAGTCAACAACCTCCTCAATGTTCTCACTATGTGATCCCTGCATGATATCCCAGTCCGTAGTTCCAAAGCAGTCCCTCAGAGCCAGCTCTGCCTTAGGGGACCACTTCTTGAATGAGCGTGTGGTTGTAGGTAGCTCCCTCACTCTTGGTTTGTAGTGAGGCTGAAGCAGAACCAGGTTATGATCTGCTTTCCCAAGCGCAGGCAGCGGGGTGGCACTGTATGCGTCTTTAATATTTGCATACAGTAGGTCAATAGTCTTATTTCCCCGGGTGTTACAGTCCACATACTGGGAGAAGGCTGGTAATGTTTTGTCCAGCGTCACATGGTTAAAATCTCCAGCGATTAGCACAAGCGCCTCAGGGTGCTGCGTTTGTAACTTAGCAACAGCAGAATGGATGATGTCACTCGCTATCTCCACATCCGCCTGAGGAGGGATGTAAACAATAACAACAATGATGTGTCCAAACTCTCTGGGCAAGTAATGGGGACGCAAACTTACGACAGTTCGATGTCCCTGCAGCAAGTGGGGATTTTGACGTTTACATGTCCAGAGTTACACCACCTTGTATTGACATAGAGAGCTAGTCCTCCTCCTTTGTGCTTCCTGCAGGTACTTGCGTCTCTGTCCGCTCTAACTGTGCTAAACCCGCACATCTGGGATGGTGGTAGTTAGCCACGTTTCGCAAAAGCACAACAAACTGCATTCTCTGTAGATTCTGACATTTTTCAACAGCACAGCCAGTTCGTCGATCTTATTTGATATTGAGATCACATTTCCCAGGATCACAGAAGGCACCGAAGGCTTAAAAATGCCACTTTCTCGCAAGCCGCTTCATTTTTAGCTTAGTGCCGGCTCTGCTGCCACGATACCGCCTTATTACCTCGTCGTTTAGTAAAACTTCATCCATCCATCCATCCTCTTCCGCTTATCCGAGGTCGGGTCGCGTGGGCAGCAGCTTGAGCAGTGATACCCAGACTTCCCTCTCCCAGGCCACTTCTTCTAGCTCTTCCGGGAGAATCCCGAGGCGTTCCCAGGCCAGTCGAGAGACATAGTCCCTCCAGCGTGTCCTGGGTCTTCCCTGGGGCCTCCTCCCGGTTCGACGTGCCCGGAACACCTCACCAGGGAGGCGTCCAGGAGGCATCCTGATCAGATGCCCGAGCCACCTCATCTGACTCCTCTCGATGCGGAGGAGCAGCGGCTCTACTCTGAGCCCCTCCCGGATGACACAGCTTCTCACCCTATCTTTAAGGGAGAGCCCAGACACCCTGCGGAGGAAACTCATTTCAGCCGCTTGTATTCGTGATCTCGTTCTTTCGGTCACTACCCATAGCTCATGACCATAGGTGAGGGTAGGAACATAGATCGGAAAGGTAAATTGAGAGCTTTGCCTTACGGCTCAGCTCCTTTTTCACCACGACAGACCGATGCAGAGCCTGCATCACTGCGGACGCCGCACCAATCCGCCTGTCGATCTCACGCTCCATTCTTCCCTCACTCGTGAACAAGACCCCGAGATACTTGAACTCCTCCACTTGAGGCAGGATCTCGCTCCCAACCCTGAGAGGGCACTCCACCCTTTTCTGGCTGAGGACCATGGTCTCGGATTTGGAGGTGCTGATTCCCATCCCAGCCGCTTCACAGCTGCAAACCGATCCAGAGAGTACTGAAGATCACGGCCTGATGAAGCAAACAGGACAACATCATCTGCAAAAAGCAGTGACCCAATCCTGAGTCCACCAAACTGTCCTCAACACCCTGGCTGCGCCTAGAAATCCTGTCCATAAAAGTTATGAACAGAATTGGTGACAAAGGGCAGCCCTGGCGGAGTCCAACTCTCACTGGAAACGGGTTCGACTTACTGCTGGCAATGCGGACCAAGCTCTGACACTGGTTGTACAGGGACCGAACAGCCCTTATCAGGGGGTCCGGTACCCCATACTCCAGGAGCACCCCCCACAGGATTCCCCGAGGGACACGGTCGAACGCCTTTTCCAAGTCCACAAAACACATGTAGACTGGTTGGGCGAACTCCCATGCACCCTCCAGGACTCTGCTAAGGGTGCAGAGCTGGTCCACTGTTCTGCGACCAGGATGAAAACCACACTGTTCCTCCTGAATCCGAGGTTCAACTATCCGACGGACCCTCCTCTCCAGAACCCCCGAATAGACTTTTCCAGGGAGGCTGAGGAGTGTGATCCCTCTGTAGTTGGAACACACCCTCCGGTCCCCTTTCTTGAAGAGGGGGACCACCACCCCGGTCTGCCAATCCAGAGGCACTGTCCCTGATGTCCATGCGATGTTGCAGAGATGTGTCAACCAAGACAGCCCTACAACATCCAGAGCCTTGAGGAACTCCGGGTGTATCTCATCCACCCCCGGGGTCCTGCCACCAAAGAGTTTTTTGACCACCTCGTTGACCTGTACTGTATATATCACCTGCACATCATGGATTTCAGCAAAATACAATGAACAGGGCAAGGTTGCTTCAACAGCAAAGAAATGACAATCCTGTGTTCCTAGGAATCAGTGGAGTCAGAACCACATTCAAAAAAGTTTCACCCACGACAACGATTGCTTCAGTCTTAATTCGTCCAAGAACTCATCAATAAGGCTGTTAAGTTCTATTCTATGTGTCGACAACAACAACATTTATTTCTAAGGCACATTCTCATACAAACAATATAGCTCAAAGTGCTTTACAAGATGTCAAAGAGAAAGTTACAAGAAACAAAATACAAATAAGATTCGACAATAATATTAAAGACTAGCAAAATACCCGCGCTTCGCAGCGGAGAAGTAGTGTGTTAAAGAGGTTATGAAAAAAAAAGGAAACATTTTAAAAATAACGTAACATGATTGTCAATGGAATTGTGTTGTCATTGTTATGAGTGTTGCTGTGTTTTATATATATAAAATACACACACACACATATAAACATATATATACATATACATATACACATATATATACATATCTACATATATATATATATATATATATATATATATACATATACACATCCACATATCAACATATATATATACACATATATACACACACACACGCTTTATGGGTGATGATTGTTTTACTCTTTTTATGTTTATTTTATTTTATTGTAGAATCAACTCCTATCTGCGCACAGCAGGGCAGCCGTGGGCGGATGCGTATGGTGTATTCACTCCATGTTATCGTGCATTGCGCTGTCAGTGGTATTTTGATAAAAGAATTTGAACAACATATAAGAAGCGTATAAATTATTAAACAGTAAAACATTAACATTTAAGAAGTAAAGTTACATTAAGTACTACTGCAGTGCCTTCGGGTATACCTCATTTTTTGTTTGCCCATTACATGCTTAAATGTATACATTTTTTGGTGCACCTACCCGAGAACACGCGACATATAACCGAGCGTGGGAGAAGCCTGGATTTTAAACACGCGTTGAGTTCATCTGCTGGTCTCCCTCGTGGAATAACTGGTAATGTTTGACTAAAATCTACAGCGAGTAAAACGACATTACCTCCTATTTTTTTTTTTACGATCTCTGAGATCTTGCTTTTTTCGGTTCAAGGCTTCATAAGCTCTTTTATGTTGTATGGTGTACTTATCCCAAACCATCATCTTTGAATGTTGCAAGACTTTCGCCTTGTATGTAGATCGGGGTAATTACATTCATTGCATTCCTAGTCTGAATCACAATCTGATTGTATGGGTGGTTACCTGGCACTGTAGGGTTGCCACCCGTCCTTTAAAATACGGAATCGTGCCGCGTTTGAGAATGAAATTGCGCGTCCCGTTTTGAATCAATACTGGACGGGATTTATCCCGTATTTTTTTTATCATTTTTTTTTTAAAGCAGCGTCTCATGCAAATCATCCCACACGCATTTTATGAAGATGCCTCCTTTCCTACTTTTGATTGGGTAATACTTGATGTCATCGTTAGTTTGATTGGTGTTTTTAACTGTCCAGTGAGGAGGGCGTGTCTTTTAAGTAGAGTCTGCAAAGTGTTGGCACTGAGATGTGGCGTCAGCGCCATAGTTGAAGCCCCTAACGTTGCGGTCAGCAAGTCGGCTAACATCCGCCATGTGCCGTCTTTCAGTTGCGAGAAGCAGATCATAGAATGGTTGAAACTGTTGCCCCTAACGTTGCGCCACGGCGTGTGGTTCGTTTATACCTCGTGTCTTCTCATTAAACTTTTATCTCGCGAATATGTTATTGCAATCCGCAGCGGGAGCGTTTCTATAAACTTAATTTAAACTTACGTTTTACACCGTGCTTTGTTTCCCTTATGAACATGCTTGTATGCTTAACTCGCTCCGTTCTCAATTGTTTAATTAATTTTTTGGTCTTCGCTGTTTGCGGCCCTTCCGTCATTTCCCCCTACTTCGTTCTTTTATCTCGCGAATATGTTATTGCAATCCTTAACGGGAGCGTTTCAATAAACTGATTGAAAATAGTTTTGCATTTACCTTTTTAGTAAAAGGCGAGCTTTTAAGCCTGAGAAATCACCCCGTAAATGCACACGTTTAATTGGACATGTGTTAATATGTATGGTTACACAGTATTAAAAGACAGTGAACAACATCAGTTACCTTTGTTCCCGCGTTTGATAAAAGGTGAGCTTTTAAGCCTGAGAAATCACCCCGTAAATGCACACGTTTAATTGCACGTGTTAATATGTATGCTTACACAGTATTAAAAGACAGTCAAAAATTAACGTCATTTACCTTCGTTCCCGCGTGTGACTCGTGCTGTAAATCTCTTCCTTGTTTTTAGTTCACGTGATTACGTAGGAGGCGTGATGACGCGATACGTGACTCCGCCTCCTCCATTACAGTGTATGGACAAAAAATATGTTCCAGTTATGACCATTACGCTTTGAATTTCGAAATGAAACCTGCCTAACTTTTGTAAGTAAGCTGTAAGGAATGAGCCTACCAAATTTCAGCCTTCCACCTACACGGGAAGTTGGAGAATTAGTGATGAGTGAGTCAGTCAGTCAGTGAGTGAGTGAGTGAGTCAGTCAGTCAGTCAGTGAGGGCTTTGCCTTTTATTATTATAGATTAAGTAACAAAGAAAGAAAAAGAAATGAACCTAAACGATCTTAAAAACAGATAAGTAGCAGAGTAGTATCCTTATATACTGTGTCATGATGCAAGTCTCTAAGTTTGAGTCTGGTGATAAGGTCAGATTGGATGTCAGCCTTAATACTTTCAGTGATTAGAACCCTTTGGAAAAGCAAATCCAGTATCCATGATAAACTTCATATTTTCCACAGACACTGAATGCAGTATGTACCATACTTGGAATCGCATATAGATATAATTTCACTAATGATGAAGAGATGTTTAGGTTAGGACTGGATAGGCATCAGTACATGATGAGAACTAGATGAAGAATATTTGCTGCATATACAGTATATTTTTGCTAGAAAAGAAGAAGCCTTCTCATATTGTCTTCTACTGGACACCAATGGCATGTCAAGATAAAGAAGAGTAGACCATAATGGACATGGTGATCATCACTTGCAGAGACTTAAAAGAAATGGGCATAAAGTGGCATTGAGCAAACAAAGCAGCCAGTGATTGGGAAAAGTGAAGACCTCATTCAATGTCTCAATTAGAACTGGCAAATCTAAGACTAAAAAGAAGAAAATATATGTTACTACAGTTAGTCAGTCAGTCATTTTCCAATCCGCTATATCCTAACACAGGGTCACGGGGTCTGCTGGAGCCAATCCCAGCCAGCACAGGGCACAAACCCCGGGCAGGGTGCCAGCCCACCGCAGGGCACACACACACCCACACACCAAGCTCACCCTAGGGACAATTTAGAATCGCCAATGCAGCTAACCTGCATGTCAGTGGACTGTGGGAGGAAACCGGAGCACCCGGAGGAAACCCACGCAGACACGAGGAGAACATGCAAACTCCAAGCAGGGAGGACCCGGGAAGCGAATCCAGGTCTCCTTACTGCGAGGCAGCAGCACTTCCTCTGCGCCACTGTGCCGCCCTTATGTTTCTACAGTATATTTTGAAATTTCTGTAAAAAAAATAATATTGAATGCTGCTTATCATATAATGCTGTTAACACAGAAAAACATCACATCTAAATTTGGTCCCTTTCACTTTATTGTACAAAAAATATACATGCTAATTACTTTTGACTGTTTTTAATGTTTTAATTGCTGTATTTACATATTTTACACCTAGACTGCGCTCACATTTAGCCATAAATAGAAAAGTATTTTAATTTGAAGTAGGAATATTAGAAACTATATGAGCTGTGAGTCAAGGCACCTTTCAAATGTAAACATTCACAGACAAACTTTTAAACAAGCTGAAAGTCAAACACATAATCTTTATAACCAAGAACATACCAGAATATTCTGGTTACAAACAGAGATGGAATATGGTGTGTATACAGAATGGTAGAATTAATTGAACTAATTCTTGTAAACGGTAATTAAATAAGATGATTAAAAAACAACAGCTAGCACACCCTGCTTACTTGCTCACTCTTGTTGGCTCTCCATTTATCACAATAATTTAACATTTTAGTAATATCTTGTTGAATTTCATCAAGACATCTAGCGTTTCCAGCAGAACTGCCAACACATTAGCCACAGACAAGAAACTTGCTGATACTCCTGTTCTACCCGAGACACTTTTTCTGATGACATGCTGCCTTCCTGTGCCTTGACTGCTGTTTGCTGTCAGAAGTTCAAGCAGTTTTCCTATTTTCATTTGCAAATTACAACAAAATACAATGGACATTCTTCTGGGGAAGTCTCTGTAGGTTGTGCCTAAATTCCAGAAGTTAAAATTAATACTAGAAATATATGCAATACAGGAATGAAGACCTGGGAGTTTGATTGGTGGCTGGAATATGTGAGAGTCATTGGAGAACAAGGTAACAAGGAACGGAAGCTAAAAGTTTTCAGATTACAATATTACTACAGTAGGGAAGTAATTATCTGCAAGTAAGAATTGGCATGGGTGGTCATCTAAGGAGACTGTCTTGGGAGAATAGGGCTTACCCGAAGGTAATGATGTGCTGTTGAACTGTATCTTGTTCCTTTTATTGTATTATAATCCTGTTATTGGCTTCTTTAATGGGGCATCCGGTTGTAAAACCTTAGCTAATATCACTTATAATGAAGTCCGTTCAATCAGCTTTTGATTAAACACATAGAAGTGGGAAAAGATGAAAATAGAGAAGGCAAAGATGGTTTTGCCATACCCTTATCATTTCAAGCTGCCTATTAAACACAGAAAACTCACAAGAAGCACATAAACAGGACTATCGTGTTGTTTTGTGCATCAACTGAGTACACAGACCTGCCTCTTGAGAAGTGCAGTCTCTAACAGCCTCTTCTCTTACATCTATAGCCAACAGCACAAATGCCACTGACATCGCTTCTGGCTTGGCCCTGGAGGTCCTGTCTCTTCCACCCCAAGGGCTACTTAAAGGACCATCATTTGTGGACCTGAGACTGGTGAGCATGCAGCTCCCTGAAAGAGCCGTGTTTTATAGCCTGAGAAGAGAGGCATCAAGGGATGACTTTCATTTGCAGCAACTTTCATATTCAAGCCCTGAACTTTTTCTAAAAAAAAAAAAAAAAATTAAATGGGGTACCAGCTGGTCCCCAACACTTTGTTATATCCCTCTGTTCTTCTGTTTTGTTACAACAGTTACATATGTATTACTGTACAATTTGTTGTAGCTCATTGAACATTTTTTAAATTACTATATATAAATGATTGCATTTTCTGGCATTTCATCTGGCGTTCATCTGATTGCATTTTCATCTGGGGATCTTTAGTTATCGAGCTGGATTTTGGATTGGTGGTAAACTAATAAAAATAGAAAATAAGGATATAGATCCTAAATAAAGGCTAAACTATTCCATCTTCAGCATCGAAAAATCAAAACAAATTATCCTGACATAAACGCCTGTATCTGTTTATTTATTTTTTGAGTGTGAAGGAGAATTAGGGTTCACTAAATGGTTTGAGTCATTTGGTTCACTTCAGTTCCTAACTGCAGACTCACTGGTTTGTTTACTTATTTAATCATCTTTCCCCTCAATTTATCCAATGCTGTTACACATCTAAAAAAAAAGAAGTCACCATCATGAAATAGCTGTATTGTATTAACGACAAACCTGATTGTAGCAACTGTATCTGATAACAAAGGCCAATGTAATAATGTTCTGCATTTCCTATGATTTGTATGTACATGTCGGGGTGAGTAGTTCTGGGGACTTCTCATTCATTGAGAACTGCATCATTGGAGTATTTACCCTGAGACAGTTCATTTACTGGCTCATGTGGCATTCAGTTAACCACTCTTTCCAACTGATTCATCTTTCACATGTCTCCTATTAAAGCTGAACTCTCCCACTCCTTATTTTTGCCCAGGCCAAATCATTTAATTTTCTGTTGATTGTCTTTCTAGCCCACTATAGTTGCTGCACAGTTGATTTAAGCAAAATGGGACAGTTTGACCACATCCTAGATGAAGAAAAAATTAGACATAATTTGTTGTAATTCACTTGATAATTGCTGTGGATAGTAACTGTCAGATATAATTATATAACTCCATAGATGCAATTTCTTCAAAGGGAGAATCATCTCAAATACTATGTATAAAAAATATGAATACATATACTTGTATTGTTACACCCCAAATGCAGAGCTAACCTAAACTGGAGTGAATTTTTTTAACATACATTTTTCAGTTACGGTATCACATGCTGCAAAAGTAAACTCTGCTTTGACATTTCTGTTTGTGAATTCGCCATACTATAGAGTCTGTCCTTTCCTAACTTGTGTTTCATCACCTGACTGCATCTTTAAGCACTTAAATATTCCTCTGTATTTATTATGGCAGGACTCCCAGCCTGTAATTAACAAAGTTTGGCAACCTTATACTTGTTGTAACATTTAAAAAGCAGTTGTAATTCATTATCTGTTCAGACAAAAAAGTCTATTTGATTTTTTTTTGTTCTTTTCGCTTTCGAGTTTCTTCAAGTTTGTTCTATAAACAAAGGATACGCATGGCTGATAAACATCATGTATGCCCAACAGATGAGATTTATGTGTTTTTGGTATTTCAGTGTGGATGACAAACTTTTAGAAAACAATCTGAAAATGCTAGTGTGGATGGAAAACCTTTAAAACGAAAACAGCATCTTAAAATGTGTCTGTGTTAGTGTGTACTAAACATAAAACAACAGTAAATAAATCTCAAATCAATGCAGCTAAATGCAATAACAGGTCATATTGTTACAATAATCAATTACTAATCATAGTATAGCAGTCCCAGAATCCATTATCAATTGCTAGCTTTACTCATAGTCCTTGATGAAGTGGAGCTTGTTACAGAGGTAATGCATGAGTTTTCAGTGTTGTGCTGTTACTCTGGCATGAATGTCAGGGGGTATAACTTTGTAACTGGGCCAGCAGTACCAATGACGTAAGTGATGTTTGGATGAAACTATTCCTTGATAGCTTTTGTGGACCAGTGCTACCGTTCTACACCGCAGGACAAGAGGGCCTAGTGGCCAATGGAAAATGACAGCAGCTAGCTCTGAATATGGCCTGAAGTAATTTGGCTTAGAAGAAATTTTATTAAAAGCGGAAACTTTTATGTTTGTTTTATGTTTTATTTTGTTAAAAAAACAAAACAATACAAGTAAGTGGATGGCACATTTTTGCCAACCAGATATTTATGACATGTGGCATTATTGAAACATCTCAACAGAATGTTTTCATAGCTTGAGTATGTTGACTGCCTATTCTAATACTGATGTCTAGTTTTACAATTTGTCGAGCTTTTTAAGGTTTCCCCTCTATCCATCCATCCATTATCCAACCCGCTATATCCTAACTACAGGGTCATGGGGGTCTGCTGGAGCCAATCCCAGCCAACACAAGGCAGGAAACAAACTCCGGGCAGGGCGCCAGCCCACTGCAGGCTTTCCCCTCTATCTATGCCATTTAGATGCAAAAAACCCTCAATTGTAGACCATTTTTGGCTCATATTTTGTGCAGGAAATTACATCATTATGATAAAGAGTAAACCAGTAAGTGTCTGCAGAACAAAATCATCAGAAGGACTTGAAGTTCACCAACCAACCCCAGGGGTTCAACCCCTAAATGGATATGAGAGGTCAAAATAAATCTTTCTCAAAAAACTTTGAAAAATGTGGATAGGTAATATAGGCATGTGCAGTGATGTTTTATGCTATTTTGAGGTTGTTGATCATGAATAGGATATTTTTGATATTAATTCTTTACTGGTGGTCTTCTCCTAGAAGGTTGATAAAGACAAATTTCAAATATAAACATATGGGGATATTGTTTAGACTCTTTTAAGGTCAGTGAGTTTGAGAAATAAAAAGTTGAGAAATAAAAAGTCATTTTTTTTCTATTACAATCGAGAATATTTAGACTAAACCTAACCCTATACATTTAAACTGAATGACATATTTTAATATTTTAAATGTTTTTGCAAGTATTTTTGTTTATTATGTATTGCTACCTCATGAAGTAAATTATTACATTTCTTGTGAACACTACATGGCTTATACTAATTCCGAACACTACATGGCTTACACTAATTCTGACATTTTATTTTCAATTTAGATTATAGAATTAAACAAAACCCTATTCAACAGTTAACATTACAGAAAAGAGAATCATAATAAACCATACAGTTAAAAGTAAAAAATCCTGAACCCCACTGCTGAAAAAGGCACTGTTTCTCTGTTAATGACTTACATGTTCTGAGATTTATCAAGTAAGGAAGACATAACTTTTGATGTAAAGTAGTTACACTCACTAATAATGGTACCAGATGACATGTTGAATGCTGATCCACACATCTCAGTAAGAATTTCATTGCACTCTGTACATGTGAAAATAATAAAGCAATGACACTGTAAACCTATGAATAAAGACAACTTCCTCAACATTACCAAAGGAATGGCAGCCTGGCTGCAGCAGTGGTACAGTAGAGGCTACAATTACTGTCACCAATCTTGTACTTTTGTAAGTATAAATTCATGCAAAAAAAAAAAAACTGTTTTGTTCTCCTTCGTTACATTACTCACTTATCTTAGTTAACTACGTGAACAGTGCATATGTGAAATCTATTTTACCCCAGACATTACAAAGCTCATATTGATCTAATTAGTTGAAGATAGGAGATTTAAAAGTTACAATTCAGCAGTAAAAATGCAACAAAAATTATATCTCGCCAGCTCTTGTCATGCTGATTCCGTGTTCTATTGATGAGGATTAATCCCTTTCCCAACAGAATTTCCACTTTGAATACCACATTAATTCATCATTCCTCCATTTTATAGTATTGTTATTATCCCTCATTACATTTCAAAAATATTCATAAAAAATATTCATAAAAATAGTATGCCTGCATTAAAAAATAAGAAAATAAATCACTCACAAATACATGAACTTATTGTTCCTGCAATGAAGAGTGGTGAAAATATCTTTTAAAACAACTTTCTTACTAATATACAGCATAGCTTGTTGCAACTCTATTTGTAAGTTGTTATTAGTTGAGACAGTGGAAAAATTAAAATGCTGTGCTCCTGTAATATTAGTACGCCATGTTAAAGGAACTCACACTAGCTCCTGTAATATTAGTGTACCATGATAAAGGAAAACGCTTTAGCTCAGCAAGGTAATCTATTTATGCATCTGCTTTGCATGGACACTGTGAAACACAAGGCCATTCATCAGTGTCTAGGAGGCGCATTGTCTTCTGTGTGAACCTGACGTATTGATGTAGGACATTGTAGACATTTCACCGTTTATGGTGGATTTAAGTGGGAAAGGGCACAAGAGAGTTAAAGGGAGAATATGTTCCAAAACCGACGCGGCAAGGACACCAATTTCTTTTTTTCTCAACAACAAAATTCAAGATAGCTAAGCCACATAGTGTTTTATTTTGCTCCTTTTAAACGATACACTTGTCCAAATGGCAAAAACGCTGATGCATGAAATTTGGCAGAGAAAAAAAGGTATGTGATGTTAGCTGTTTATTATATTTGTGATTTTTAATACCTTAGAGCATCTCCCTAGAATTTGTGGTTGAAGAAACAAAGTAACTTTACTATAGGAATTTTGCATTCCCTGTACATTAAAGAGGACACTTAATTTGTGCCAATTTTTTATTAGCATTGCATAATCAAAAAGATAACTAAACTTGACATTTTTATTTGTTATTGTTATGATTTTAGATTGTTTATATTTTACTTTTCCCTGAAAGTTGTTTTTATTCAGACTCTTTATTTTGGATTTTCCTTGTATGGAGAATATGGTTCTATGGTCACTTTCTTCTTTTGGCTTTATTTAAACATATTCAAAATAATTTCATTTCTTATTTTGTTATTACACACCACCATTTTGTTTTAATGGACAATGTCATTTTCACAGCTAAATTTCTACCTTTTGGGCAACTGGATGTGTTCCACACATTATGCCATTGTCATAATGGTACAAAGGTTCATATCGTGCACTTCCAGGTTGTGCAAGATTATGGATGAATCTCAAAAGCATGAAGCTGCTTTTCATTTTGAAATTAGGGTTTTTGAAATTGTGTCAACTCTCTCTTTTGACTTTGATTTATGTCTAGCATATTTGTCCAGTTTAAAAGGAAAAGCTTTTACAACCTGCCTAAAGAAGGGGCCTTAGCTGCCTTGAAAGCTTGCATATCGTAATTGGTTCAGTTAGCCAATAAAAGGTGCCCTTTTGCTTGACTTTTTATTGAACCCCTTGCTTGATATTTCTGACTATCATCCATTTCCATCACCCATTATTTGTAAAATTTGATCACTGACTGCCTTATTTCCTGTTTCGCAGAATAGCCGCCATGTTTCTCATCCTTAAGAACAAGACAAGCATCAATAAAAGGGACTGAAAGTGTGTGTGTGCTGCTATATCAGAAACAAAATAATGTGTGCAAATGAGAAGGGATGATCACTATACTGTATTGTGTGCACTCAGGCATACATTAACTATAGGAATTTAATGAGATTGTTTAATTATCTTTTTCCCTCAGTCTGGGGTATAGACAGGAAGTAATTTCATGTGGGATGAGTATAAGAATCATAATTCTGTCTGAGATAAATTAGTTTGAGTTGTCATAAAATATATATTCTGAGTTCACACTTATGTCCACTGTGCAAAAATTAGATGGAAACAAATCAAATTTGCATCAAATGTGTAAATTTGTGAATATCACCAGTTTGCTTCCAAAATCTTGGACCTGAGAAAATTAAATACCCTTGCACGTCACCCAGATCCACACAATTTATGTTACATGCGTCAACATTCTATGACTTGAATTTTAAATTTTATGCTGAATTTTTCTGTGATAAGAGATCTGTGGTGAAGAGCGGTTTTAAATAAATAATGGAGTCCCAGAGCGTGCAGGATCCGATAGGGTATGGGTGTGTCCAAGCCAGTGCTCCCTCAAGGGTTGATTGGGGTCCTTGGCTGATCGCGCATTCATGTGCAAATGCGGGTGGTACTTCAGTCAGGTGCTTCATTCAAACCTCTGAGGGAGTGGATGACAACACCTGCACCCAATCAGGCAGTATAAAGGGAAGCTTGCATGGCAGAGATGTGAGGGAGCAAATCAAAAGAAAGGTTCAAAAAGATGGAGAGGATCAAAGAGAAGAGAGAACAGAGGTTACAGGAAGAGAAAGTGTAGGATAGTGAGGAGCCGGTGTTGTCAGGAGAGGAGGCAGGTCTTCGGGATTATAGCTTGAGGAAGTGAACGGCAGGCTTACACTCGAGTGTGGGGCTGGAGAAGAGGAGCAGGAGAGGCCCTGTTGTGCGGCATCTCCTGCAAAGATGCAGATGGACTGGCTATTGCAGATGAGCATGAGGTCCAGGGTAATGTTCTATGGATGCTGATGGAAAGAAGGTTGGACATAAGGGATGACTGGACCTGTCAGCGGGCATCTCCTCAGGCTTCTAGGTCCTAATAGGATAAGCTGAAGAGACGCCAGATTTTATAGAGTCACTGGGGCTTGTGTTTGGTGTTTAAAGGAATGACCTGAGTGTAATTTTAACCTTGGTTTTATGGGATCAATTTATGGAACATTTCAACGTCCACTTTATCACATTTTTTAGATTATTTATTTATTGAGGATCTGATTTTAAACTGCACTTTTTGAATACTTTTCATTTGAAGTTTAATTAAAATGATGAAGACTTTTGTACCAATCCCTTGCTGAACATGTGTGTCGTTTCCGACTCATTGACTATCAATGGTTACGGGTTCGAAAGGCTCCTGGAAGCACCAGAAAACATGGAATTAACCCAGAACATCACCATTTCTTGACCACAAAAAGTGCAGCTACAATTATTGCAGGTCGGTATAGTCAAACAAGAATCAAACTGCTGATTATTTTTCGTCCATTAATATGTGTTGTTTCCAAAACATTTATTTTAGTAAATGTTTATCTACTACGTCCCTTAAAATATATATATACAGTGATCCCTCGCTATATCGCGCTTCGCCTTTCGCGGCTTCACTCTATCGCGGATTTTATATGTAAGCATATTTAAATTTATTTTAAAATATTTAAATATTTTTTGCTGGTTCGCGGATTTCTGAGGACAATGGGTCTTTTAATTTCTGGTACATGCTTCCTCAGTTGGTTTGCCCAGTTGATTTCATACAAGGTACGCTATTGGCAGATGGCTGAGAAGCTACCCAACTTACTTTTCTCTGTCTCTCTTGCGCTGACTTTCTCTGATCCTGACGTAGGGGGTGTGAGCAGGGGGGCTGTTCGCACACCTAGACGATACGGACGCTCGTCTAAAAATGCTGAAAGATTATCTTCACGTTGCTACCTTCTGTGTGCAGCTGCTTCGTGAAGCGACATGCTGCACGGTGCTTCACATACTTAAAAGCTCGAAGGGCACGTATTGATTTTTCACTGTTTTGTTTTTCTCTGTCTCTCTCTCTCTCTCTCTCTCTCTCTCTCTCTCTCTCTCTCCCTGCTCCTGACGGAGGGGGTGTGAGCTGCCGCCTTCAACAGCTTTGTACCAGCGGTGCTTCGCATACTTAAAAGCCAAACAGCCCTATTGATTTGTTTGCTTTCCTCTCTGTTTCTGACAGCCTGTGCTCCTGACACGCACTCCTTTGAAGAGGAAGATATGTTTGCATTCTTTTAATTGTGAGACAGAACTGTCATCTCTGTCTTGTCATGGATCACAGTTTAAACTTTTGAAAAAGAGACAAATGTTTGTTTGCAGTGTTTGAATAACGTTCCTGTCTCTCTACAACCTCCTGTGTTTCTGCGCAAATCTGTGACCCAAGCATGACAATATAAAAATAACCATAATAATAATAATAATAATACATTTTATTTGAAGCGCCTTTCAAAAAACTCAAGGTCACTGTACAATCAGGTTAAAAAATAAACATTCAATAACTAGAAAATTTAAAATCCAAATAAAACATCAGATAAAACAGCAATAACAGTTACAATGAATAAGCAATTTTGAACAGATAAGTTTTAAGATTAGCCTGAAATTGGTGAAGGGTAGTCATATTCCTAAGATAAGCAGGTAATGAGTTCCATAAGGAAGGTGCCGATCTGCTAAATGCGCGATATCCCATCGTAACAAGACGTGCTGGTGGATTATTTAAGTTAATGGAAAAAGAGGATCTGAGCATACGAGAGGGTTTAGTGACTTGTAGGAGCTGTGAGAGATATGTGGGGGCAAGATTATGAATGGCCTTATATGTAAGGACTAAAATTTTGTAGTTGACCCTAAACTTTATTGGCAGCCAATGAAGCTGCTGAATAACGGGTGTAATGTGATCAGAATAGGGTGTTTTAGTAATTATACGAGCAGCCGAATTTTGAACAAGTTGAAGTTTATGTAATAACTTTTGAGGCAGACCAAAGAGAAGTGAATTGCAATAGTCCAGGCGGGAGGTGACCAAACTGTTGACTAAAATGGCAGTAGAGTGATTTGACAAAAATGGACGCAAGTGATTAATGTTTCGCAGGTGAAAGTAAGCTGCTCGAGTAACAGAACTGATGTGAGACTGGAAGATAACGTGCTGTCCAGAATTACACCAAGGCTTTTTATCTGATCAGTACAGGTAACAGAAGTATTGTCTATTACTACTGAGATCTTTGATGCCTTCGCTATTGCAGATTTCATGCCCATAAGAAGCACCTCAGTTTTATTAGAGTTCAACTGCAAGAAGTTGGAAGATAACCAAGACTTGATCTCAGCAAGGCAATCAGTAAGTGAGGATGGTGGAAGTGATGCAGATGGTGAAGTGGAAATATATAACTGGGTGTCATCTGCGTAACAATGAAAGTTTATCTTCCATTTACGAAAAATGACACCCAAAGGAAGCAGATAAATGATAAACAACAAGGGGCCAAGAACAGAACCCTGAGGAACCCCAGATACTACAGGAGTGGGAGTGGAGGTACATGTATCCAGCTGAATGAATTGAGTTCTGTCTGTAAGATATGACTTAAACCAAGTTAACAGAATGTGAGAAATACCTAGTGCAGATAGCCTTTTTAGCAGGGTGAAATGACAGACAGTGTCAAATGCAGCACTGAGGTCAAGAAGAACAAGGATTGTGATTAGGCCTGCGTCTGCAGCCACTAAAAGATCATTAGTGATCTTAACTAGTGCCGTCTCAGTGCTGTGAAAACGTCGGAAGCCTGACTGGAATGGTTCGTATAAACTGTTAGCAGATAAATACTGATGAAGTTGGGAAGCCACAGTTTTTTCAAGAACCTTTGAAATAAAAGGAAGATTAGAAATTGGTCGGAAATTATTAAAGTCAGTAGGGTCAACCCCAGGTTTTTTCAGTAGGGGGTGAATCACTGCAGTTTTCATAGACTGGTGAACAATTCCGGTGGAAAGTGACGAGTGAATAATTGAAACAACAAGAGGAGCTAGCGAGGGAAGGCAGGTTTTAATCAGAACAGTGGGAATTGGATCCAAGTGACAGGTTGAAGGCTTAGAGCTATTGATGAGATCCATGATTTCTGAGGTGGAAGGAAGCTCAAACATGGAAAATGAACGAGTAGGAGGAGGAAAATCATCAATGGTGGAGTCAATAGCAACAGAGCCTAAATTATAATGTATTGCCTGGATTTTATCATTAAAAAATGTCATTAAGGTGTTACAAAATTCATTAGAAAGACATAGCAAGGAAAGAGAGTCTGGGGGACTTGTTAGCGATCTAAGCAAGGAAAAAAGTGTTCCAGAGTTCCCCTTGTTGGAAGAAATTAGGGCAGTAAAATAGGCAGCTTTAGCATGCCGTATGCTGCCCCTATAGTGATGCATATAGCTAAAATACATTTCTTTATGAACATTAAGACCTGTCTTCTTGTACAGCCGTTCCAACTGCCGACCTTTAGATTTTAAAATGCGCAAAGCTGGTGTAAACCATGGGGCAGTGTGTGTAAATGAAACTGATCGGGTTTTGAGTGGGGCTACCGAATTCAAAATGTCAAGAAGTCCTTCGTTATAAAAGTTAACTAAATCTGGCGGAGAAATAGTTTGTAATGATTCCACAAGTATATCAATACCTAATTGAAAATTGCTCATGTTGATATTTTTAAGATTCCTAAAAGTTATTACATGAAGAGGTTTAATGGTGTAGACAGTAAGAGTCATATTAAATGTAAGGAGAAAATGATCTGAAGAGGGAAATTCTTCCGCAGTACAGTCATTCGGAGTAAGTCCAGTACAGCAAATCAAATCCAAGATATGTCCTTTGACATGTGTCAGGGTTTCAATAAACTGCTGAAAGTCAAAGTTATCAAGGCAAGAAATAAAATCTCTGGTCGCCAAGGACTTACTGTTATCCAAATGAATGTTAAAATCACCCATTATTATTATGGTCGAAGATAACGAGGACAAATAAGCTAAAAAAGCAGAAAAGCCATTCAGAAACTCTTTGTTGAATTTAGGAGGACGGTAAATAGTTGCAACAATGGTGGGAATAGAGCCAGGTAGTTGACAGACAAGAGACTCAAATGAACCATAGGAAGAGACTGTCAGCGGCGTAACTCGCATTGTCTCGCGGTAAAATATCGCAAGACCTCCTCCATGACCAGAGTTGCGAGGCTGCGCCATGTAAACAAACCCGGGAGGTGTTGCTTCGTTGAGCAAAGTAAAGTCCTGGGGTTGCTGCCACGTCTCATTTAGAGAAAGGATGTCGATGTTACAATCCGTAAGAAAATCCTGAATGAGATGGGTCTTACCTGTAAGGGAACGGATGTTGAGATGAGCAAAGTTAATGGTATCCTCGCTGAGATGAGCAGGAGCGCTAGCCACCGTAGCTAGGCTGGCTAACACACTCGGATCCGAAGTTCTGCCAGATGGCCTCAGCGATGGACGAGAAGTGGACCAGTAAGAGGTTATTGGAGCTCGTGTATCCTGTTGAAAATTCCGGCGGGAGCCTCTATGGATATATTTCCGTCGTGGCCGAAAAAAGATGTCCGGGAAAGTTAACAGGACGTCCACAGGAGATCCAGTCATCCTTGGACGAAGTCGAAGAAGATCCGCCGCCGAATATTGATACAGGCTTAAAACCGGCTGAATCATCGTTGACAGGAGGCAAAGGGCTAGTACAAGACAGGTAAGTGCCCTGCATATCCAGTTTCCTTGCACTGATCCTGCCATCATTAGGAGTTGTTAACCGCGCCCGACAATCCCGATAAGGTTTCAAATCGAGTTCAATTTGGCTAAAAGTTTACTTGAAGAGTTCACAGAAAGTCCACAAAAGTTGTTATAAGTTATTATGGGTTCAAAAAATGCTTAAGAGAAGTTAATTAAAAAGTATTTAAGAATTAATCTCTAAAAAAAAAAAAAAAAAAAGGGGGAGAGGCAGCGGCGAGCAGTCACGCCAGCGTTCACCACACCAACATAAACATATGGTTTCTACTTCGCGGATTTTCTTATTTAGCGGGTGGCTCTGGAACGCAACCCCCGCGATGGAGGAGGGATTACTGTATAGCATTTACATTTGATCTGTGTTACACTATTTTGAAAAAGATGACACTGACTATTATTTGATCATAGCAGACAGTATGGTGTAGTGGCAGTGGCACTGGACCTTAAATCAAAAGGTTGCTGGGTCAGTTCCTGCAGATGCTTCACTGTAGGACTCTAAACAAGTCACTTAACCTGCCTGTGCTCCAACTGGAAAAAATATCCGTGAACAACTGAAATGCACCCTGAACTTGAAAGTCACCTTGGATAAAGGCGTCAGCCAAATCCACAATAACCTAGCAGTTTCTTAAAAGAGGGAATGCAGCATTGGATTAATAAAACTTTGTTGATTTAAAATGAATGCTCTACAGATAAATAATAACAAGAATAATAATAATAATAATAATAACATAATCACATAAAATAATAAGAATAACATTTCCCTAATTTTTATATTATTAGAGATGCAGAATTACCTTTATTTTTGTTTATTTTCATTAACACCAGACAACCTTGAATGTCTTGTATTAAATAATATTAATATTGAATTAAAATAGCTGTTGCATAATTATGCACATTTTTCATGGAAATATTGAAACTGCTAAATTTTGTTGTGAATAAAAATATTTATTTGAAAATTTCAAAAAAATAATAAAAATAAAATTGATTTAAAACATGCATGATAAATAAATACAACTAAAGCTTTGTGTTATTGAACCGATGTAGTCTTTACATGCTTCAGTATGTATTCATATACCAAATAAAATAAAATTAGAGATTTTTATCTCTCTGCGGTGGGTTGGCACCCTGCCCGGGATTGGTTCCTGCCTTGTGCCCTGTGTTGGCTGGGATTGGCTCCAGCAGACCCCCGTGACCCTGTGTTCGGATTCAGTGGGTTGGAAAATGGATGGATGGATGGATTTTTATTCTCCCCTCTATTGCAGCTAAATAGAGTCCTAGTTAATTAAAAATGTACATTTAATTTCAGTGTTAATAATGCACAACACAACAACTAAAGTATTTCAGATGTAATTATTATATTAATCCACATTATTTCACAATTCTCTTACTTGCATCATTTTACAATATACTGTTATTTATGCAGTTTAAATAATTTACATTTTTAGTAACTTACACGAAAACCAATTAACATTTTAAATTTTGTTTTTTTTTTTTAAATCATGGACTATGTTTTATTTTTCTTAATTTTGCTATTTTGAACTATAGCCCATAGGCACTTTCTTCCATTCCTTTTTACTATGTTTCTAACAATTACTACACATTTGTATCCCTCAAACAATAAATACAGTATCTTCAATAAAATATAAAGTGTGTGGACTGGTTTCTGCCTTTGCTGGTTCATAATTAAAGTAAATGCTTTAGGTGAAGATTGAAGAGTGAACAATTCCATTACGGTTGCTGCAAAATTCTTGATTTGCTTTTTCTGCATTGCTAATGGCAAGCGCATAAAATATAATGACGTTAAAGTACAGTGCCGGTTATTAGAAAAGGCCAACAATCATGAATTTTTAAATTTGTTCTAATAAGTGAACAAGTGTTTCCCAAGCACATTCATTGATTAAATGCTAACAAAGTGAATACTTTGCCAGCAGCAATCTTTGGACCAACTTGCTGACTCAGTCCCTGCTTTAGAAATACTGTATTCTCTAGACGGAAGCACAGACTTGAAGTGATACGTGTCACCAGGTGAGGGCAGTGGCTTTTTAGTCCTAATGGACGTGTTTGGGCTTAAAGACTAATTAGAACAGCAGCTATTCATGTCAACTGGACATTTAAAACATTAAACATAGAAATATACAAGTCTAAAAAGGATAACACATGTTGTTTATGATGGTGAAATATAAGGATGTTCACAATAGGGTCATATGATAAAAGTATTTTTTGATACAGTAAAGCTATTTATGAAGAAGCCATTTAGTTTTAATCACTTATTTAGCAATACAATGTCACCCTTTGTTCCTGAATTAAATGTCAGATGACAATCAACAGAATAAGCCAAGCCTTAGCAACTACTTATACTGTTATTGGGTGACTATCATTCTGAACTGGATTCTACATTGTACAATAAAAACAATATAATGATATTTTAAAACAACTGTCAACCAATTTAGTATCTATTTAAGATTAGCATTTGTTAAATATTGCATATCCTGGTTTTCAATGAGAAAAGGAATTATCAGCCCCACAGGAGAACATCTGAACAATTAAAGACCTCTGACAGTACAGAGATTATTATACCACACCTCTTTTAAATGGCAGATTTTGTTTTTCTGTGCTTCTTCCTAAAGTCATTAATACCTAAATGAAAATATGCAGAAAACTGAAAATTATTCAAAGATGTCTTCTGACATTATTAAACATTAAACCCTGTCAACCCTATTTTACAGATGTGTGGACCAGAGCCTATCTTGGCTGTATGGGGTTCAAGACAAGACTAACGATTGGCAGGGTGGAAGTCTTTTGTGCACAAATAAAAAGAAAGATTTGAAATTAAGCTAATTCAAGGGTGCTCTTAAATCATCGCAGAGCACACTGTCAGACGTGTGTGTTTCGGGTTTATCTTCAGGACAATGGTTTGAATTGTAAAACCATGTCAAGCCGCCAGGTGGTGCTGTCCTCAAACACAAAGACATCTGACTGGAAGGCTGACATCATTTTTGCCTCCTAAGTGAGAGTTGCACCTCTTCTGAAATATTTTTTAATTAAAAAAATTTTTTTTTTTCTGATTTGATATTCTGTGTTAACCCCAGAGAGGAAATTGTCTTTCGCATGACTTAGAGCGCAGAGTCAGCCATTGTACAGTGCTCAAGGGTCCAATGGACTAGGATCCCTGCTGGTAGTAATGGGATTTGAACTGGCAACATTCCAGATACCAGTGCAGATCCTTAGCCACAGAGCCACCACTCCATTTACCAGCCACTATTTACCAGGGTACATTACTTTTAAAAGTTTTAAACATAAGAATATTTCAAAATGGCACAGTCGGTAGCGCTGCTGCCTCGCAGTTAGGAGACCCGGGTTCACTTCCCGGGTCCTCCCTGCATGGAGTTTGCAAGTTCTCCCCGTGTCTGCGTGGGTTTCCTCCAGGTATTCTGGTTTCCTCCCACAGTCCAAAGACATGCAGGTTAGGTGCATTGGCGATTTTAAATTGTTCCTTGGTGTGTGGGGATGTGTGCCCTGCGGTGGGCTGGCGCTCTGCCCAGTGTTTGTTTCCTGCCTTGCTCCCTGTGTTGGCTGGGATTGGCTCCAGCAGACCCCCGTGACCCTGTAGTTAGGATATAGCGGGTTGGATAATGAATGGATAGATGGCAGGGGGTATCAAAACATTGTCAAACATGGAGATGCACAATGTGATCTGATTTCTGCATGCGAATGGCAGAACCCCAGCCCAAACTGATCACTGAAGATTCAACCGTCTACAAACTCATACCAGACCACACAATGTAACCTGTTAATGACTCTTTGCATTGAAGGTGATGTGTCATCATTCTCACAGTCCAGACCTTGTCCCAAATGACTTCTATTTCTTTCATTTTTGAAGAATGCAGTTGGCTTTATTGGTTATTTTTTGTTTTAGTGTCTGTCAGTGATATAAAGAATGGTGTAACCTCCTGGCTATAATTCTGATTTTTTCTGGATGGAAACATATGCATCAGATGTTAACAAATGTCTGAGTCTTTGTTTTGCTAAGTACACACATTTTAATGAATATGCATATGTGGATCATTTTGTTACCTTTTGAAATGAACTCATAGACCGATAGTGCATTGACTCTGTAGCTTGGCTCACATACTGTGAAACACCAATTATATAGATAATTTAATAAAAGTTGTTTACTTTCCCTGCCAGTTTAATGGCCATTTTTCAAGTTTACCCTGGTTGATTGACTTCCAATACAACTTGGAGTCCTGCCACGTGCAAAAGTTCGCTGATGACACTGCTATCGTGGGCTGTATCAGGAATGGGCTGGAGGAGGAGTATAGGGACCTAATCAATGACTTTGTTAAATGGTGCGACTCAAACCACCTACACCTGAACACCAGCAAAACCAAGGAGCTGGTGGTGGATTTTAGGAGGCCCAGACCCCTCATAGACCCAGTGATCATCAAAGGTGACTG
This sequence comes from Erpetoichthys calabaricus, assembly GCF_900747795.2. Classification (NCBI taxonomy): domain Eukaryota; kingdom Metazoa; phylum Chordata; class Cladistia; order Polypteriformes; family Polypteridae; genus Erpetoichthys; species Erpetoichthys calabaricus. Next base: position 57,384,369 of record NC_041407.2, read on the forward strand.
TGTGCAGATGGTGCAGACCTATAAATATCTGGGAGTGCAGCTGGATGATAAATTAGACTGGACTGCCAATACTGATGCGCTGTGCAAGAAAGGACAGAGCCGGTTATACTTCCTTAGAAGGCTGGCTTCCTTCAACATCTGCAATAAGATGCTGCAGATGTTCTATCAAACAGTTGTGGCGAGCGCCCTCTTCTACGCAGTGGTGTGCTGGGGAGGCAGCATTAAGAGGAAAGACGCCTCACGCCTGGACAAACTGGTGAGGAAGGCAGGCTCTATTGTTGGCATGGAGCTGGACAGTTTAACATCTGTGGCAGAGCGAAGGGCGCTCAGCAGGCTCCTATCAATTATGGAGAATCCACTGCATCCACTTAATAGTATCATCTCCAGACAGAAGAGCAGCTTCAGCGACAGACTGCTGTCACTGTCCTGCTCCACAGACAGATTTAGGAGATCGTTCCTCCCCCAAACTATGCGACTCTTTAATTCCACCCGGGGGGGGTAAACGTTAATATTTAACATTATACATAGTTATTGTCTGTTTTTTCACCTGCATTATTATCATTCTTTAATTTAATATTATTTATTGTATCAGTATGCTGCTGCTGAAGAATGTGAATTTCCCATTGGGATTAATAAAGTATCTATCTATCTATCTATCTATCTATCTATCTATCTATCTATCTATCTATCTATCTATCTATCTATCTATCTATCTATCTATCTATCTATCTATCTATCTATCTATCTATCTATCTGATTGGTCAAATCCTGAAGGTACTAGAGCAGACATTTTTAGAGAAAGATGTCATTCCTGATGAGGAATGGTGACTGTATTCTAACCCCAGTTCACAGGGTTATTAGCAAGAGATGGTTACTACTTGTATAAAATTGCAGATACTTACATAAACTGTAAAATCAAAGCATAGCAGCTTGGAATTAAAAACTAAATGCCCTGCATGAAAACAGAGACGGATAAAGAAATTTCAAGAACAGGCAGCAGATCTGGCTCTATAATGTACCAACAATCTGATACTTTAAACAGGTGGACATTTTACAATTACTAGCCCAGTAAACTAAATTGTACTTCACAGAGCAAAAAAAAAAAAAAATTATATATAATTTAAGGCCAGTACAAAAAGTGCCAGAGAGTTGGCCGAGTCTTGGCTATCAGATGAAAACACCATCAACAGACACTTGGACATAAATCCAGCATATGCCAACTTAAGAAGGACATGTACACAATAATTAAACTGTACAACCCCCCCCCCCCTTGATCATACTTAGTCACCTCCACCCACCCAAACCCCCCCCCCCCACTGAATGTGTTGCTATATATTGCCTTTGATTCTTGTAAGTCTAAGCATTAGCCTCTGGTGAAGACCCCTGATAGGGGTTGAAAGCTCAGGAATAAAACTATTTTATGATATGTGATTCGTTTTTTCTCCTTCGTGGATCTCCAACTGCAAATATATATATATATATATATATATATATATATATATATATATATATATATATATATATATATATATATATATATATATATAAAATATTGTTGTGTGTAAGAACGTGGAAGCCAAATAAAAAATTGTATAGAGAAAAGTTTATAGTGCTGCTACATCAATTAACAGCAGCAAGAGATATGAATAGTTCTAAAATGTTTGTGAAGTGAGCCTGTAAATGTAAAATGCAGTGATCTATCAATGTTCAGCCTTTTTGAGCAATTTATCTAGATATATTAAACATCTGAGTTTTTTTAAAAGTATCACTGTGTTCAGCAGAAGAACCTTATGCATTTTGTTGAATTCTAAAAACAGACGTTTAATAGGAAATTCAGTGAATTGATGCTTGCATTAAAACAAGGCTCTTGTACGTTTGGTGCTTTCTGCTCTTCAGAATATAATTATATGGAGAACATAATTACTTGACTGTGCTGTCTGTTTATATAAGTAATTCCTGAAAATCAAACAAGTGGTCAACTTGATGCAAATTCCAATCAAGGTTTCTTTGCAATACCATTTTTTTAAACATGTTCAACACATACATAACAGAAGAACTTAAAAACTTTTTGTGTTTGATGTTATTAACAACAGAGAGAAAAAAAAGTGAAAAACACCAAAATTACCACCCTTCCACCACCAGCTGTGACGGTGCAGGTCAGCTCCATGCTACCAGTTCCCTCCAGGAGCCTCTTGAACCTGTCACCATCTGTAATGTAACCAAGTGATGAGCCGAGCAAATGAGGACACTTGCACAAACAAGGGGTTGGTGCAAAAATTCTGAAGTGCTTTTAATAAAACCATCAAAATGAACAGTGTGTTCAAAAGTGCAGTGCAATCAATCCATAATAAATAAATAATCCATTAAAAGAAACAAGTGTTCATTGGAGGTAAAAAACAAATAAATATTCCAGCAAAATGAGGTTAAAACACTGTGCAGGAAGCTTCTTTAAAACAGTGCAATCCTTTAAAATTGACATCTCCTCTGTTAACCCCAATTGGGACCTTGCAGTAGACGAGATGCCCAATCGACAGCACAGCCATCCTTCTCCCTCAGGTCTGGGTCCCAACTGTCCCAAGGCACTCAGCGGGGCTCCCAATCCGGACCTCACTCCAAGGCTTGGGTCCCTGTGGCCATCTATGGCCCCAGCAGGACTCACCATCTGAGCTTCCCCGACTCCCACTGCCTTCCCTGACTTATGAGGAAGCAGCATCTAGTGGTTACTCCAGCTCCATATTGGTTCCTCTCAAGAGGCTCTCTTCCCAGCTGCCTGTTCTCTCTCTCTCGCTCACCCGTGCACTGGCTCTCCCGCATTAATGCCTTCTCTCCCATCTATTGTGAATTTCCCATCGGGATTAATAAAGTATCTATCTATCTATCTATCTATCTATCTATCTATCTATCTATCTATCTATCTATCTATCTATCTATCTATCTATCTATCTATCTATCTATCTATCTATCTATCTATCTATCTATTAACCTCTGTCTCCTTCTGTCTCTTTTTTTTTCTGTTCTACCCTGTGCTGGCTCTTTTTATACTCTGCTTTCTAATTGGCCATGAGTGTGGGGAGCCACCCACTCCACAGCATCATTGAGGCACCTAACCGATCAGCCCACCTCCACACATAGTCGGCCAGGTATCTCATTTAACCACGGAGCAAAATGCACTCACACACACCCACAGCCAATTGCTGCCTACACTTTCCTATGGTGCAATCATTTATTTAAAAACAGACCTCTTTATTAAAAAATAGCCATTGACCCGGTATACCACATCAGCCTTAAGAAATGATAATCATTAATTAAAGGAAACAAAAAAAATAAATCCGAATGTGACAGAAGTCCAACAGTCAGCCAGCAAATAGCGTACATTGAAGTACAATGAAAAAAGGCACAGAAAGTAAATCACAAAGCAACCTGTACACCACTTCCTGATCAACTGAACTGCACTAGGCCAACTCTGACTTGTAGAGCTGGATCAGCTTTTGAACTGCGTTGAAGAATATTCCAAGAGGATCAAGTTAAATAAGGATGTCTCCCAGTGACAAAGTGGCAGACTCAAGTGATCTGCAGTGGGAGGTCAGCAGTAGTAACTAGTCGAACCCGTTTCCAGTGAGAGTTGGACTCCGCCAGGGCTGCCCTTTGTCACCGATTCTGTTCATATCTTTTATGGACAGAATTTCTAGGCGCAGCCAGGGTGTTGAGGGGGTCCAGTTTGGTGGGCTCAGGATTGGGTCACTGCTTTTTGCAGATGATGTTGTCCTGTTTGCTTCATCAGGCCGTGATCTTCAGCTCTCTCTGGATCGGTTCGCAGCCGAGTGTGAAGCGGCTGGGATGAGAATCAGCACCTCCAAATCCGAGACCATGGTCCTCAGCCGGAAAAGGGTGGAGTGCCCTCTCAGGGTTGGTAGCGAGATCCTGCCCCAAGTGGAGGAGTTCAAGTATCTCGGGGTCTTGTTCACGAGTGAGGGAAGAATGGAGCGTGAGATCGACAGGCGGATCGGTGCGGCATCCGCAGTAATGCGGGCATTGCATCGGTCTGTCGTGGTGAAAAAGGAGCTGAGCTGCAAGGCGAAGCTCTCAATTTACCAGTCGATCTATGTTCCTACCCTCACCTATGGTCATGAGCTATGGGTAGTGACCGAAAGAACGAGATCGCGAATACAAGCGGCTGAAATGAGTTTCCTCCGCAAGGTGTCTGGGCTTTCCCTTAAAGATAGGGTGAGAAGCTCAGTCATCCGGGAGGGGCTCAGAGTAGAGCCGCTGCTCCTCCGCATCGAGAGGAGTCAGATGAGGTGGCTCGGGCATCTGATCAGGATGCCTCCTGGACGCCTCCCTGGTGAGGTGTTCCGGGCACGTCCAACCGGGAGGAGGCCCCGGGGAAGACCCAGGACACGCTGGAGGGACTATGTCTCTTGACTGGCCTGGGAACGCCTTGAGATTCTCCCGGAAGAGCTAGAAGAAGTGGCCGGGGAGAGGGAAGTCTGGGCATCTCTGCTCAAGCTGCTGCCCCCGCGACCCGACCTCGGACAATGGATGGATGGATGGATCATCAGTTCTGTTTTGGACTTCGTTCTGAGAACATCAGTGTAAACAATTTATCCTTTTGCAGCCAGGAAATATTATAAAGGTGGCTGCCTCAAATGTTTTTATGACTCTTGTGTCTGTTTTTTGTGACAACATATAACCACACACTTACACACACATTATGCATATTTATTTTTTTGTTAAACAATATTGCTGAACTTTCTTGAGCACACTTACATAATTCTACCCTGTCACACCAGGCCAAGATAAAGTCAACAAAGGAGCCAGCAGAATTTAGACCTTCGCAGGAGACCTTTATGAACACATGAAGATATGTGCATTCTGATAAAATTGCTCTACCCAGTACCAGGATAGGCTACATCAGAAATCTGTATATCATAAATTTATTTTTGGATTGTATGATATAAGAGGTGGCTAGTGTTGTAGTGTTCTACGGACTTTGCATGTTTTCTCTGATTTTCATCAGCTGCACCAGTTTCATGTAATATAATAAAATTGTGCTTTTTAAAAGGATTTGTTATTCAAAGCTGGCATAGTTTCAATGAATGCTGGTATTTGTGTTTATAAGTGTTACTATGGACTGTTGTTCCATTCAGTACTGATTCTTGTCTCATGCCCAATGCTGCCAGTACAGTAGTGACCAGATGTTTTTGTGGTGGCAATTCACATTGTTTTTATGTCATTGTGCAGAGTGATCAGATGCATAATATTTCATTGCAAAGAGGTTTATTAGCATGAAAAGTTAACTTTATTACAAAAACCCATTTGACTTATTTTCATCCTGGCACAAAATGATCAGCTAAAAGTGTCCAGCAAGTGCCAGGACTGTCTCCTCCTGAGGAGTCAGCTACAGAATTGTGTTGCCATCAGTGCAGAGCTTGCTCAGTATTGGCAGCAGGCGGGTGTGAGTGCATCTACATGCACAGTGAGGTGAAGTCTATTGGACAATGTCCTTGTGTCAAATAGGGCAGCAAAGAAGCCACTTCTTTCCAAGAAAAACATCAAGGACAGATTGAAATTCTGCAGGAAGTACAAACACTGGACAGCAGAAGACTGGTGAAAAGTTATTTTTTCGAATTAATCCTCCTTCAGACTGTTTGGGACATCTGGAAAATCGATTGTCCAGAGAAGAAAACTGTGAACACTACCATTAGTGCTGTGTTGTGCCAGTGAAGCATCCTGAGACAATCCATGTGTGGGGTTACTTCTCGTCCAAGGGAGTGGGCCCACTCACAATTCTGCCCAAGAACACTGACTGCCATAAATAAAGAATAGTATCAAAACATCCTCCAAGAGCAACTTCTCCCAAAAATTTAGTTGCAATTTGCTGATGAGCTCTATATTTTCCAGCATGATGTAGCATGATGTCACAAGGCAAAAGTGATAACGAAGTGGTTTTGGAGATCATAACATTGAAAGTTTGGACCTGTGGCCTGGAAACTCCCCAGATCTTAATCCTTTTGAGAACCTGTGGTCAATTCTCAAAAAGCTGGTGGACAAGCGGAAATCCTCAAATTGTAATCAACTCTAAGCACTAAAAAGGCAAGAATGGATCACCATTAGTCAGGATTTGGCCCAGAAGCTGATATCCAGCATGCCAAAGCGAATTGCAGAAGTTATGAAGAAGAAGTGTCAACACTGTAAATATTGACACTTCAGTATATCACAGAAATGTAAAAATATAATTTGAAAATGCTAATGCAGCAAAGTTTGTAAAACAAAACATTTGTGTCACTGCCAAAACTTTTGGCCACTACTGTAAATAGACTCTGAATCACACTCAAAGATGTGATAGATAGTGGTATAGAAATATGAAATGAAGGACAACAAAGTTTGATTTGTTTTGTCAGAAATGTCTTGTATCCACAGCTCTTTCAGCAAGTTTTGTCACTAAGGATTTAGAGATTTTGCAAAGGAATGATTGATCCTGTGACTATTAGCTCACTTAACAACAAGCTGGCTCAATTCTGTTGAAGGTCAAAGTCAAATCTATGTGTTCCCATTTCTAAACAATAACTTTGAAATTCACTGTTTTCATTAGCCTTACCATTTACACAATCATTGCTTTCTGTCTCAGCATACAGCCTCAGCTGTAGAAAGCTGTGTGGTGTTTGTGATTAATTGTGGTGACTTTTGAAGGCTCATTTTCTCCAAATTCCCTCTCCTGTAATGCTAATAATAAACCCATTTTCAATGCCTTCTTTGCAGTCCTTAGGCAAGGCTATTTATAATTTTAATTAATATGAAAATTTTTAAAATATGACATTGTTAAAGTAATGTTCTAACTTGGACTGATATCTACTTTGCTGCATATTAAGCAGGAGCAAAGTCTTAACATTGGCAGAGAAGGAAGGAGACTCCAGTTCTTTAACAGAGACCACTTGACATGTTCTCTGGTCAATTGGAACCACTCTGGAATTTGAAACAAATTCAAACCCTCCTAATTTTTGTAATTGATTGTTATAAGTCTTTGTGTTCCCATGTTGATGATATTACTTGGTTGCTGCTGTGCTTTGAGTCAGTGGATGCTTTCCTACCACCATTTGTTGTTGAGGCGTGCTTCAGTTGATGACACCTCAATTAAAAGGGTCCAGGTTGCCTTAATTATTCATACAAATTTTAAAAATAAAGAAATCACTCTTTGAAAAATGAATATTTTTTTAAGTATAATTTAAAAGTCTGCCTCTCTTGACTACTAATCCGTACTTTATCCTATTACAAAATTATCTCGAGGTTAAGATTTTAGTGCTTGTGCTTAAACATCATCAGAAATGCCACTAACACATCCACTAAAACCAGGACATTGAGTGTTTAAGGGCTTAGGGGAGACAGAAAAGTCTCCTGGGGACCCCATGCTTATGACCAAAAAACAAAAAAGAAGGAATCAAAAGAGAGCCTAAATATGTTGTGTTTCATTTCAAAGACAAATTTGTGCTTAAAATAGCCACAACCAGGTATCACACAAGTTAACATGCAGTGTCATGGAGGCCATATTCCCCTTTTAACAGGAGATCATCAGGTATTTTGATACTTTAAAGAAGATTGGAGTTGCCAGACTCCAAGTTTCAAAATGTTTTTGCAATGTTTTTTGAAGTAATTTATCTGTGCCTGAGCATGTAACACATTATGAGGTCTGTATTTTTCATTACAGCATCATGGTACCATTTGTATACAGTCAACATATTTTTCCAACCAGTGTGCTGTTAGTCGATTTCATCAATAAGATTGTTAACATATATTCAGGCCATGGGGTTGTGCCTCTGCATCTGATATTATTTTCATTGCACTGACTTTGGATACAAGTTTCCATGTCTGCATCATTGCATTCCGTGTGCCAGCAGAATACAGGGATGTTCCTTTGTGTCATTTTCTCCATAATGACAAGTCAAGTATACACCTGATCTGATGTAACCTAGCCTAAGCTAACCTAACCTCAAGTAACCTATCCTAAAATTAGCATAATACATACATCAGAAATTAATAATATTTAACTAAACACAGTAATAACAATAATACATTAATAACAATATTAATACTGTAATATGACTGCTTATGATTTCATTTATTGTATCCCTGTGGAAGCTCAATCGTTAAAGCACAGTGTTGTTTATTGGGACTTTTTAACTGAGTCATGACTGTATTTATATTTACATATATTAAATAAGTATGTCGCTCTAAATTGGATTGTATCTAATGGATGGTGGTTATTTATTGTGATAGGAAGGAGTCCTTGTGGTAAACCTTCATAACTACAATAACTGCCAAGGAGGCCAAAAAGTTCTCACAGTAGGGTTTTTCTAACAAATAAAGCATACAGTGACGGTTCAACACAGGGGGAACACAAATGAGCCACATTTGTCAGTCTCCCAATGTAAGCCCTAAATCCCTGTTGGCTTTCTCACTTGCCCAAAGCTCTCTCTTCATTCTCATTTGCCATCAACATCTTGATCTTTCTTCCTCCAACCAGTGAACCCTTTCCTCAAGTCATCTCTTGACCCTAGACTCAATACACTTTTTGTAGTGAGGTGTAATAATTACCTGGGGAGTGACATTTTTTTTATTTTGAGCAATAGACAAACCAGGAGATGGAAGTACTGTAGCTTAGGGAAAATAATAGTGTCATGGTCGGAGAGCTAGCAAAAGTCAAAACTAAACAATTATAGAGCCAATCATCAAAATCAAAGCACAAAACTCAAATAGTAGTTCTAACAATAACTTGTCTAAAGTGTACTAACTTACATTAACATTTGTAATTTGTTCCTTTGTCTTGGAATTAATACTTTGATAATCAACTGATAGGCAATGGCATTTTAAAGATTGCATTTATAGATGGAGAACAATTATATAACGTGTCTGACAACGAAAGACACAAAATGGCAGTAGCCATACCAAATAAAATGGAATCAGCAGAATAACAATAAAATTAATAAAAATAGTTAAATAGATGTGCATATGTGACGTGTATAGGTCATTTTTATAGATAATCTAACCTAAATAAAGTTAAAGTAAATGACCAAGCTGCCTAGTTTTATTAAGAATTTGGAAATCTTGACATTTAAAGATAATAATACACAGGTTTTTTTAAACTGGGTGGTGAATAAACACACAATGAAAGATGCAGCAGTAATTTCAAGAAAATCAACAGTAACTTGTATTAAACCAGGCAATATAAAATCCACCAAAAAAATAAAAGTAATTAAGAATCTAAACATATCAGGAGTGAAAACCTTTGTGAAAGAGAGCACATGCAGTTCACACTTTAAAAGTCTGTTAAAATGTAACAGTGAAGGATACAACCTTTGGTGGAGCAAAGTCCAAGTTGTGTCATCACAGTAATCTTCCAACTGTCCCACTGAAACACTCTGTTCGCCATATGCTTGTTTCCCCACAGTAGTCTTGATAACTTCTTGAATACCTATCGGCATCTCTTCTTTGTGGAGTGAGCGTTCTTTTTCACACCTTGCCTGTTGTCAACCGGCTTTGCTTAGTCTTCTCGTGAGTCTTCCCTCTATTGCTGGACCCACAACTGACATTTCTCTGGTAAAACTGTCTCTTCCTCACTGTAGGTAGGTGTCACCGACCATGCGCATCACGTCTTCTCAGCTACGCACCCACGTCTGCATGACAGTCTCCGTGCTCCGTGCAAGTGATCTTGATAGCATTTCTCGGTAGACTGTCTCTACAACGTCTGCCCTCGCTCCAGGTATCTATCACTTCACACTGTCCTCCAGCCTCACTCCGTCCTTTCTGCTCGCGCTCTCTTTCTTAACCCCGTACAAACGCCACCCACTGCCTAGAAGTATATAACTGCTTCAATCTCTGTCTAGATCAACATGATGACCAATTAAACAATGGTACATACCAATTTCCTTTGCTTAACAATAGCATAAACACATTTTCATTGGTTAAACAGCAGTATTGTTGCCAGCTATCAAGAAGTATATACTGTATCACATTGTATTCTGATTAGAGACCAGTGTCCCCAGAACATGTTAATTTTCAGGTTGTTCTGTATCACAATATTGTATGTTGATGAGATACCAATCAAAACAGTCTGATCTTCAAAGCAGGTGTCTCTTTTGCAAGACAGTTAAATATCTACATCCTGTAGAAATCCATTAACAATAACCTGTAACAGAATTATTCAGGAAATTTCCCTTTTCACTTATAATCCCAGTCTCATACAAAGGGTGCCTATTGACCCTTCATCTAATGGCTTTTACAATTATTATTTACATGGTTTTTGCCTAAGGGAAAAACAAAACCACCCACTGTACAAAAATTTTCCCTTCTGACACCCATATACAAGAAATGGCATAAATCAAACCAGGGAAATCCAAGTATAGATTCATAAGATTAGGCAGCCTTAAATGCACTATTGGGAATTTATCTGAGATGAGCTTAAAAGCCTTGGGGTCACCAAGTCACAGTGTCCACTGCATCCCTGAGCATTCTGTAGATTCTGACAGACCAACTTCAGGGCAGTCACTGTTAATGGGGCAATAAAATCTATCTCCACCCCCATGGTGACTATGTGCTACTGTCTATCGCCCAGGAGGTAATCTGTCCTCCTGCCAAACATCTATAACCTCATGCCAAATCTTCAAAGAGTTTCTGACACTCTTGTCAGCTGCTTTTTTACCTGCCCTCAAGCATCCTGAGAACATGGAGAAAGGACACTTTAAAAAAGTCCCATGCTGAGTCTAGGACACAGTTTTGTATCAAAAACATATGTATAATATGACAATTAAAAACTCCTGGGTTCTGGACCACTCAGGTTTTCATGAAATTATAACACAACTAGACATTAAGCCCGTTACAATAACGGGCGCTAGAACAGTAGTGCATAAACATTAGTAGGAAGAGTCTATATCAAATGGCAAGGGACCTTGACCTCATTCTGTTTCGTGTCTTAATTTTTTTTTGTCAAAAATATTTTAAAAATATTGTTTAAAATATATTTTAAAAATATGACTCTTCTGAGTCTTTTTCTTTTAGCGTTTTTCTGACGCTCATTTTCTTTTACTTCAATCAACCTATTTGCTCGTATTTTTCTTTGTCTTTCAGCCTTTCTTTTGTTGATGTTTACTTGCTGAGCTGACCATTCTTCCAGGAGATGTTGCTTATATAGGATTTGATTGTCTGTGTCTTTTGTCCTTCTTGACGTGTCCTTTTTTTTGGTGGCATGTTGTTAGTAGATAGTCACAGTAATATAGGCTTGTACGTCCGTAATAATTTCTCTTACAGTAATACTGGCTTGTATGTGGCTGTAATATGTGTCACTGTATTGTGTGCGTTTAATTTTCTCTCGCAGTAATACTGGTTGGTATTTCCGTAAAATGCCTGTAATTTTCTGACAGTAATACTGGCTTTGATGTCCATAATATGTGTTTAATTTTCTGTCACAACAGTGGGCAATCAGCAGAGTCTCCCCAGCAACTGATGTAACATGTGGCGTGCAGCTGATAATCGTGCATCGCGCTGTGCCCCGCGCATGCGCACTTCTCCAGAAGACACACACACACGGACACCCTGGACGCACACAGGGGTTTTATTAAAGAGGATTAGGCTGAAGAGCATAAAAGGCACTAATGGAACTGGTAACACCACAATGTGGAATGGCCAAGGGGCCTCAGTAATGAAGCAATATATAAGTTAGTATAAACTAACTATACTGGAGAAATGCATTTTACTGGATATCCTGCTTTGGTGTGTGTAAGCTCTGCATATTATAGTCAATGTGGCCACAATACGATTGCCAAGCAGTTGTAATATGGTTCTTGCACAAACAAGGTTACAGGGCTTACACTCTGTGACAGAGTAAAGACTGCAGCATTATGGGAGGACACTGAGGTAATATTGGGGCATGTGTAGATGGAAAGGAGCCATGTGGTATAGCCCACCAGTTAAAGACTCAGAAACAAATCTCAGAAGAGCTGAAGGATTTGCTTTGCCTTTTTTTTTTTAAAGATTCTTCTGCAACTGCACTTAGGAACGTTTAATTCCCTGTTTGACTGTCTCTCCGATGAGCTTCTATGTCCTGAGTTTAGTGCCGGATTTGTCTGTCGTGTAGTTGCTTTACAGTTACCTTTTCTGAAGTAATTTCATTGTTAACATTTTGCAGGTACATAAAGGAGTTCTTTCAATTTTCTTTTGTCTTATATATGGCATATACTATCAAATTTATCTTACTAATCCTCAACCATCTCTACACCAAGAAGGTTGCCTCAATGTAAGCTAACTTCTTTAAAACGTTCCTTACTGAAATGAAATGTAACATTTTAATTTTGTAAATTCTGTGAAATATATCATTATGATCACAAAAGTGTAAGAATTCAAAAACTCTTATGTTCTGAATTCTGTCTTGATTATCTCAGAATACTAAATTTGAGTCTTCATTTTGTGATATGACATGGTGTGTTGAGAAACAATCACTAATTGATGACATCGATGTAAATCAGTGCAACTAGAAGATGTTACCTACATTCAGTAACTCCACATAAAAAGTTACCTCATTTTATTCTTGCTATGAGTTTGTTATTGCCATTTTGTAATTCACGACATACTGTAGTTGTTATATAAAATTACTGGCAATTGTTTTTGTATTTAATTTGTTTTGTGTATTTTTTATTTTCTTGAAATCATTAAGGTGCAATTTTGTTTTTGTTTTCTTCTTTGAACAATGCCTTTCATGTGCCTGGTAGTGTTGACGCCATCATATAGTTTGCAGTACTGACACTCTCAAAAAGAATATCGGAGTTTTAAAGAGCTGTAGCTTGGCGCCCATTCATCAGAGACTGCAGAGCAACCTGGTGGCATCTTGAGGAATTAATCTAGTTTCATTTCGTTCCCGGTAGAGGGTGCTAGTGCTTATCAAAAAGCTAACAGTGTGTTGTTTCGATTAGTTATGTTTGCAGTTATGGCTGTGCCACAACAAAAAGCTTTTAGCGTTTGCGAATTCGCCAGAACTCAATCGGTTGTTACTGTGCAGCGGGCATTTCGTCAAAAATATGGGACTGACCCTCCAAATGACAATAACATTCGTCGATGGTACCGGCAATTTCAGGATACTGGGTGTATCTGCAAAGGTAAAAGCACTGGGCGACCTCGAACTTCCTCCTTTACTGAGAATGTCGCCCGAGTGCAAACTAAGTTCGACAAGCAAGTCATTAGTTACAGATACCAAAGTCAAGTGTATGGAGAATTCTCCGATGCCGGTTGGTTATGAAACCGTACCGTCTGCAGTTGGTTCAGGCCCTTAGACGAGGGGATAAGACGCGTCGAGATGAGTTTTCAACTTTCATCCAGCAAAATTTGGAGATCAATTAAGATTTTTGTTCCTTGATTATCTTCAGTGATGAGGCCATGTTTCACATTACTGGGAAGGTAAATCATCATAATGTATGAATTTTGGGGTGAAGAAAACCCTCATGCAGTTATCGAACATGAATGAGACTCCCCCAAGACTAACGTTTTTTGTGTGATTTCCAAGTCAAAAGTTTACGGTCCTTACTTTTTTGAAAGAACCACAGTAACAGGGGCTGTGTACCTGGAAATGCTGCAACATTGGCTGTTTCCTCAATTGGAAGATCAAGAACCAGCCGATTTCATTTTTCAACAGGATGGGGCACCACTTCACTGGTCTTCCAGTACAGCATTTCCTAAATGAGACCTATCCCCAATGTTGGATAGGAAGATATGGGAATCAAGATTTGTCACTCCACCATTGGCCTCCAAGATCCCCAGATATCACCCCATGTGACTTTTTCCTTTGGGGATACGTCAAAGGATTAGTGTTCCAACCACCAATGCCCACAACTTTGGATGAAATGAAGTTGAAGATAACGGCTGCCATTCAGAGCGTCAATCCCGATATGTTAGAGAGAGTTTGGCAGGAATTTGAATACCGCCTCGATATTGTTACAGTTACTCGTGGGGGGCACATAGAACATTTATAGACAATGTGGGGAACACGTGAATATAACAGGTTTTGTATATGCTTGTATAATTCAATAAATATAGCTCTTTGAATATCCAATATTTTTTTTGGGACACACTGTATATATATATATATATATATATATATATATATATATATATATATATATATATATATATATATATTGTGGGAACTGGCCCGGACACAGACAGGCGGACACCAATGGTTCACCCAACACATGTTTATTATACATAATCACTATTTACAAAAGTGCACACAACTCCAAAACTCCCCCAAAGTTCAGGCATCTCACACAATGCCTCTTCCTTACTTCAGGCCACCTCCACTCATCTCCTCCCGAGCTCTGTCCTTCTCCTCTCCCGACTCCACCCTACGAATGGAGGGAGGTGGCCCCTTTTATCCCCACCCGGATGTGCTCCCGGTGCCTCCCGATAATCTTCCGCTGGCACTCCCAAGTGTGGCAGAAGTACTGGCTGCGCACCCAGAAGCACTCCGGGTGTCCCTGGTCTTCTTTCCCCCAGCACTTCAGGCATTGGGGTGCCCCCTGGCGGTGACCACAGGCACCTATAGGACTGAGCTTCTATGCTCTGTTCCCGTGGGCCCCAAAGCCACCAGGGTGGTCGCCCCATCGTGGTCTGGAGGAGGCGCAATTTCTCCTCCGGTCCTTCCAGGCATCCCAGCTGGTGCCACCCCCAGGCGCCTCCCACAATATATATATTGTCACATACTCCACAAAGAGCCATAGCAAGGTTTGGGGCAGCCACCCGTATATTTTGTTTCCTGGCTGCGAATTGAGTTTTAAATGATAGCACTGCTGAGCACAAAACCGAGCCCAAAACAGAACTGAGGGAATAGGGAAAAGGTGGAGGCTTTTAAAGGGGAAGACAGGAAGTGAGATCAAAGGGATTGGGCTCATGAGGGTCTTCAACCATAGGCTTGAGCCCGGATGTGATATCACAGGGTCCGGAGCCGGCAAGGTCTTCTTCCATAGGCTCGGACCTGGAAGTGACGTCAAGAGGGCCAGGTGGAATCTCCCGTGAATGGTCTGCAGGAAAGGGAGAAAAAGAGTCAGTGCACTCTGTCACATCCTGGTCTGATCCGGAATTGCCCTTACTCAAGCCCTTTAGCTGCCTCCCATGCACACGTGTGTGACAATATATACACACACACATATATATATATATATATATATATATATATATATATATATATATATATATATATATATATATATATATAGTAACCAGTATTGTAGTTGTAGAGCTATTAATTTTTATAGCTACTGATTCAAAAGAAGCATTCGGCAGCAAGGACAGTGGAGCCACTTTAACTTCTCATTATACAATATCATAAGACCCCCCGCCCTCTCCCAAAAGGCTGGGGTTGTGAGATGTAAACAAACCCAGGTGGGTAACACTGATTAACTTGTATAAAAACATTAGGTTGCTGCCAGGTCTCAACCAAAGAACAGAAATCAAATTTATGGTACATAACAAGATCACAGATGAAAGGACCCTTAGAACAGATGTTAAGTAGTTCACTAGTGAATTTATGGACGTTAAACTTAAATGGACATTTTGGTTATTCTAACTAATGGTTTTGACTCTTGCCGTGTGACAACTCTATATATGTCCTTAAAACTTCCAGTCCAAATTAAATTCACAACACAATTCTGGGGAGGGCTCATGGTGGCAACAGGCTGAGTTGGAAAGTCTAGACCACCCAGTCATCAGCAACTTTCTCCAGCTCTCACTCCACTCAAGAGATTTGATTCCTAAGATTTTCTTTCACCATTTTAGAATTATGAGAAGGATTGAGGAGTGAAATTGATTAATTATGGCAAAGGGGAAATAAGATATAAAGTAAAGTATGTAACTAAAATCCTCAGTTCAAAATTTTCAGTAGTTCTGACCTGTTGTAGTTACAGCATAATTTATAAGGAATCTTAATTAATTACTAACAGGGAAGTATTATTAGGATTAAAGTAGATAAAACAAAATAAATTGTTGTTCCTAGATAACATTTACACAAAATTGATCTAATGACATAAAGCGTTTATCATTTATATTAACAGTAGCAATTTTAAAAGACAAGATGCAGTATATCAAGATTGGTTGTCATACTGCACAGTTGACATTGATTTAGATGGAAGCAGTTGTGTTTCACTAATTTCCTATAAGTTTATAAGGAAGCAAAAAAAGTATTTAATAGAAGTATGAAAATATTTTTTACAATTATTCTTATGAGAAGCTTTAGGATTAGAGTACAAGAGGGATACATCCAAATTGAATTCTGCATTTGGGTGCAGAACTGGCTTCAGAACAGAACAGAAGAGGCAGTGATGTAACATCACCTAATTTAGGAAGTTTGAACAGTAAGACTCCTTCACAAATTCATTCTTTTTAAATAATATGACATACAGAATGTAACACTGTGAGCTAGCTAAGTGTTTAGATTACAGTAAACACTGTGAAATGGTGTATAACCTAGATTAAGAAAAATCATCACAGGTAGACCTGGACAGAATTAATATTTTGGAAGATATGTGGCATTATATGTTTAAAGTAAATAAATATAAAAATATTTCATACAATTATACAAGTGACCTTTCTAGGCTGTCCACATGTACACAGTATGCTGGAGTAATTAAGAAAAGTAATAGGATACTGGGATGAGCAGCATGTTGTGTGAAATGCAAGGCACTGGAGATTATTATTAAATTATACAATGTATTTGCAAGACCTCATCTGAAATATTATGTGCAGCTTATATTTCCATATTAGGAAAAATATATAACAGATTGAGAAAACAGGTCCCCAGGACAGTCTGGAAATGTAAACTTAAGGGAAGTAAACAATATACCTAGAAGGAAAACTGAGGAAGCATGGATGAGTTCGGAAAGGAGCCATTGAGGTGTGTGGAAGACACTGCCATGACCAAAGAGGACAGAGGGTGAAAGCCAAATTACAGAATCGTAACTTGCTATGTGAAACCCCAGTTTTAAATCTGTTGAGTGCTTAATGTTTGTTCTTTTATTGTTTGACAAAATCCTGAAAACTAATTTCAGCACAGTATCTTGTGAGTGGAGAGAAAGGAACCATTTTTATATATATGAAATGCAATGTCTATCTGTCTGTCCACTTTTAACGAGAGAACTACTTAACAGATTTAGATCGGCTTTTTTCTATAATTTCAATGAACATTCTGGTTGATTTTGCGACTTCTCTCATTGCGCTAAGAATCATAGTTCGCTTGCAAGAGCGATATATTCAGGCTAATCTGAGACAGAGGCTGTGGGCCGAGGGCAGGGGAAAGCATGACATCAGGATTGGGGAGCCGGGCAGGGCACTCCTCACTTTACTTAGCCACTGGGTATGGCTAGTGATGGCTTGTGAATTTCCCATTGGGATTAATAAAGTATCTATCTATCTATCTATCTATCTATCTATCTATCTATCTATCTAGTAACTTTTATAAAATTAAAATATGGTTCATTTTAAAACTAGAGAGGCAAAGTCTAGTGTTATGGTGGGTTAAGCTTGGGGTGTTTTCCAATCTCGTCATGATGATAATTTACAGAACTTGGGTGAACAGAGACTGACAAGCTAAGTTAGGCTGAATTCCCTGTTCTCATCAAAACAGTTGTTTTCTTCTTATAAATGACAATGGATGATCACAGAAATTAACCCGTAAGAGATTAATTAAAATTATGCAAATGAAGAAATCTAGACATCTACAAAGTACAATCCAGAAAACTCTTATTTACAAGTGTCAACAGTGTTTTGTCTCATAAAAGAGCAAAGTAGATACAAATCCCTGCTGCCATAACTAGTGCGGTGATAGTAAGGAAAACAAGTCTAGGAATCTAGAATACATTTTGTTAAAAAAGAATTAATGAATACAAGTGTAGAATGCAAGACATTCCAGGGGGTCACTGTTTTGCACAAACCTCAAGTGCATAAACAAAAAGTACTGATAATATCAAAGAGAGTTGTCAGACAGTAGAATAATTCCTGATTGTAATAGGAATCAGTTGTATCTAAGTTTTCCCTTGATTCCTCAATTAACAGCTTAAACTGGAAGTTGTATTGCAACTAATTTTGCTTTCACCTCTTAACAATTAAAATGTTTTAATACTTTACACATAAACTGACTCTCTGACTGGCAACATGTGAGACTGTCTGTTCTAAAACTAATTGAATTATGCAAATGGAAGGAGGCTGAACACATGCATGACATTCATTTTTGAATGAAATTGTTTGACAGGGTTGCCCAGTTCATTTTAGTATGTGGCTAATGAAGTGGCCTCATAGCCTCAGATGAATGGGTTCAAATTACAACCCCATTGTTGTTTGTGTGGAATTTGCTAAATTTCCCTGTGTTGCTTGCATAGGGCGCCAGCAGTTTTGAGAGAGAGAATGGAATCAGAAGGTGATATTGACAGGTCAGAAATCAAGCAGTGTTCAGGAGATGTAGCCAGAACTGTGGTCAAAAAACAGAGTGGTAAGTCTTAAGCAAAGAAAAATGTGTGAGAGAATTAGTAGACAGAGTACAGAAAAGGGCATTGTAACCAATAACTCAGAAACTAACAATAAAATGGACACTAAAGGTTATTCATTCTTGAATCCAAATCTTGGTTAATGAAGAAATGTAACACTCTAACCTTTATGCCATTGTGGTAACAACATCATGCATCACATACTCCTGGTCGTCAAGCCTAGCAACAATATAACCACCTTTAACAAAACTATCTCAGAATGACGGCATCCATAAGAAAAGGAAAGAGCACACTGGTAGAAAGTGAATGCTTTTTAGCACTAATGAAAACCCATGTAAACAAAAATAATTATTAACAATATATTCTCTCACCTTCAAAACCACAGTCACCATGTGGTCCATATGTTTCTCCTGTTTGCTCACCAGGGTGGTCTATGCTGCAGTCTCCTAGTGAAGCCCCTGGGCTCAAAAGAAATGCAGTGCCTGAACTTACTTATCAGGAAAGCCTGCTCCATCACAGGATGAACACTGGACACACTATTGTGCAAAAGAGGATGATGGCAAAATTGGAAGCCATCACGAAAAATCCCCTCCATCCCCTCTGGGGGTCTTTTCTGCCAATTGCTGTCAGGCAAGTTCATGCTTCCACCTGATGTACTTGTTAAGTATTTTTATTTATAGATTGATTGGCTATATTATCTGTTCTGTGAGTCTGTATCCTTGATTTTATCTTTCTGCTGCTATATGCATCTGAATTTCCCAATGGGAATGATAGTTTGTGTAATCTAATTTCAGGAACTAGTAAAATACAATGAAACACCAATATCATTTTTATATGTCTAATACGATACTACATTTTATAGAAATATGACAGAAAGATCCAAATATAAATGTGATACAGGAGCTCTTACAAATATGTTTACAACCACATTATTATTTATATCAGGGAGGTAACTTTTTTTTTCTGTACTTAAAGCAATGTATAGAACACAGGGGTGCTTATAAAAATAGTGTAGTTTGGATATAAGAATTACTGTCACTGGGCTAACCTGACAGATGACACTTCAAGAAACCCAGCTTCCAACAACTTCCCTTACATTTTTATTTGTAAAAATGTTTCAGAAGATTATCTGTCATAATAATCCAAGCAGGAAATTCTCTTTTGTGAATATCTCTGTTCTTTACACTTGAGGCCTTGGGATTTCAACATGCGGTAATTACCTATACATTTTCATACAGCAATTGAAAATGACATTGCCCCTTGTTTGCATATCTGACCTCTAGACAGTGACATTTTCATTTTTTTAATTACCAAATTAACTTTTTTACCTATAAAATGTATTTGCTATAATGTAACCAAAAAAGGATGGAGATGATAAAAGAGAGTAACTTATGTTTGACTGAATATCTTTTGTCAAAATCATAACGGTAAAATAAAGCAAAAGTAATTAAATGGTTTAAAACGTAATTCAAGAAATATGTCTTACTATTATTAACCTTCCCATAATGCTGTCTTATTTTGTTTTGATTTTTTTGTTATATTCCTAATTCCATTATTTTTCTTTTCATTTTGTTTTGTGTTATCAACATATCTCATTGCTGTTTCATTCATCATTTTCACTTGAGACTTATATGCTGCATTAATGAAATCAACAGTTATCTGAGGGTCCTATATAAGACTCCTGTATTACAGAGCAATTCACTCTGGCATTACTTTGCTCTTGGAGCCGTGATCTTCAATTTCTTGTTGTGTTTCCCTTTCATGTTTAAGGTTTGTGGTCTTTTTACCAATTCGACTTAAGGATTTTTTCCAGTTATTGAGTATAGTTTTCAAAAATGAGCATAGTGGCATCTGGTGGTTTGGAGAAATCACAACAGTAGAAGAAACACATGAGTGCATTTCAATCCAACAGGTGTGTTTAAAGCAGAGGAATGTCATGGGCGTTTATTTTAATCTTATGATAATCACGTTCTTATTAAAATGCTACAATAAATGTAGATGCTACTATGTGTGACAATTTTCTACAATAAAGTTGTAGTAAATCCCCGACTTCTAGAAAGCACGGCATGTGCCACCAGATTTATGTAGAAAAGAACCTGCTACGCTTTTAAAATGAAGGACAGATAGAATCAGGCCAACACCTAAACCCTACAGTTTTTCCACCCTGGTACCTGAATATTAACGACACCCCAGGAAAATGCCCATATAGATTAAACACATCCAGAAAACAACTATATAAATATCCCTTATTTACTATAATAACTACTTACAAACACAGTAAAGAAAAAATAATGACAGAAGTACCAAACAAATGCAACAATATTTACAGTCCTGGAAGAAGTCTTGACTGAAGGTGATGAAAGTGGTTCTGGAAACGTAAATGTTCGCTAAAGGATGGAAATATGTGCAGAATACTCCCTTTTAATAAACTGCTTTCCGTAACTTAGACAGTGAATAAGGTCCTATCTTATAAGCGCCTCTTATCAAAGAGCATTGATGAACTGGATTGGGAGTAAAAAGAACCTACCACTGTCCTTAACTCTGGGGGCCGTGCACTGGCCTTCTCCACTAGGAACACCCAGTTAATAAAAGGTTTAGGTGCTGCTGATGATGGAATCGATCAGAAAATGGTATATTCAAAAAGTCCCACCACAACCTTCTCTTACGGTTTTATCTTTACAGTGCCTACAAATCCCACAAGCCACCCTGCATCCATGCTGAATAGTTTAAAGACACAGACCCCAATTTACAAACAGTAAATATGCGTGACCAGTGTTGTTATTGACATTTAACGATCACTCAACGGGATATATACATACACAAAAATAAAAGCCCCTATGAGGTGTTGCTACAAAACTTTTTTAAATGTAATGTCCTGAATATTATTTTAATAATTATAAGTTATCAATGATTGATAGGCTACTTGTGACTGTTTATGAAGTGATACATAGCCAAGATTCACAATTATGTGAGGAGTTTTTTGCTGTGTGGCCAGGTAACAGACTAACATTGTTCCAACAGTATTTAGGTAACAATTCTAGTAAGGCATAAAATATTTAACAACAGTGTGGAATGTACTTGTGGAACAGGGAAGTTTTTAAAGATTTTCATTTAAAAATAGTATTTGTTCTTCTTTTCTGGGCTTCAGTATGCCTCTTCTTTGATTCACTGCTTTGTCAACCTTGAAGAATAGTCTCTCACATGGCACAGAGAATTCTGGAGTGTAGGAAAACTGAATGGCAAACATAAAACAGATATGGACAAACTCCTTTCTGGGTGACCCAGTTGTTTAATGGGTCTTCTAACCTCACAATGTGTGCATCTTTTAGGTACCTAGAAAGACAGAAATAATGAAGATCCAGCATTACTTTTATCATTGTCTCTGGGGAAGGATGTTGTTGTATTTTCGTGTTTGACATGATGGTGCGGCAGCATTAACAAGTATGACCACCAGAAGGCGCCACCGAGCCCAGACTCCAAACTCGATGGCAGACAGTTCCAAGTTCAATTCAATAGTGATTTATTAACAAAAGTACCAGTTTAGACTTTAAATATTGCATTAATATCTTCCCTCTCCTTCCAATCCTCCTCCTTGAGTGTTGTCCCACTCTGCACTCTGGCTCCTCGATGCATTAAGACAGGTCCCTTTCACCTTGAAGCCACGAGTGCTTTGGTGGCCAAACATTACCCTGAACAAGCACTTCTGGGTCATAAAGAAGTTGCAGTGAACTCACAAGGTTCTTTTCCATAGCACTCCTTGCTGCCCCTTAAGGAATCCAACAGGGTCACCCTTCTGATCTCCAACTCTCAAGTAACCATGGAAGTGTCAGAGTGGGGAGCCAGCCAGAAGAATACTTTTACCTAATTTACTGGGGAAAGCCCATCTTGTCCAGCCATTATTTGTCCATGATCCCACTGGAGGCTTCAGGTGGCCAGGCAGTGCCTCCACTTCTTTGGTCCTTCCATTACATTGCCCTGACCGGGTTGCGGATCCTCCTCAAACTGTGACAGGTTAGCACAGGGGTGTCGAACTCTGGTCCTGGAGGGCTGCAGTGGGTGCAGGTTTTCATTCTAACCATCTCCTTAATTAGTGACCAGTTTTTGCTGCTAATTAACTTCTTTTGCCTTTGTTTTAATTGACATGACTCAGACCCCTTAGTTGTTTCTTTGTCCTTAATTAGCAGCCAAACAATAATGAGACACAAAACAAGAAGCCACATGACCAGCTCCACTGTGCCCATCACACAATAGCTGAAAATAAAGAAGGGTGAAGGTCTCAGTAAAACAGACAATCAACAGTTTTGGAAATATCTGCTGTGGCAGAATGAGAGCAGCAACAAGCCATGGAATTAAATGATGGGTTCAATTAACAACAAGAATCAGCATCTCATTAAGAAACTGTTTGGAGTGAAATTAGTTGGTGTTTGAATCCACAGTTTAATTGGTCATCTGTTGGCTCGTTTCGCATCTAATTTCTGCTTGGCTTTCATTTAATGAAGAAAAGAATCAATTCAGGGGACTGAATCCTTAAAACAGGGCTAAAGAAAAGAAGTTAGCAGTGAAAACTGGTCACTTGTTATGAAAAAGGTTAGAATGAAAACCTGCAGCCACTGCGGCCCTCCAGGCCTGGAGTTTGACACCTGTGGGTTAGCAGAACATTCTCGCCAGAACTTACACAAGCTGTACTTGTTGTATGCCAACTCTTGAAGATACAGCAGACATAGGAAACTGAAAACAATTGTTATCATTGACATATGTCCCTAAACATGATAAAGCAGATAAGAATTCAAAACAGCCTACAATATTAATGACGCATTATAATTTCTACTATAGATTATTATAGTACTGACCTTATTGGAGGATAAAATTTCAAAATGTTCCTGCCGTCTCCCATACACTTTTAGACCTCCAGCCTCCATAATTCAATTTTGGTCAATATGAAATACAACCGAATGTTTCATATCACCTTTAATAGTTCTCCTTAGATTACTGAATTTAGGGTTGTAGAGTATAAGAAGATAAGTAGCTAATTTAATGACAGTTTTGTTAATTAATTGTCAGTTCTTTGTTCTTTACATTTTGTTTTGGGATTTATTTTCATTGCCCGCCTTCATTTTGTTTCAGCTTTTGAATAGTTGTTTGCTGTTTAACTTGTTTGGTCATTCTAAAAGTATTCAGATTCTGCATTTTCTTTAACTCTCTTTTTCATTGTGGACTGAATTAATATTCTGAACTTTGATATTTTGATACCTTGTTACATATTTTGTTTAGAAAATAAAGCTTAGATGAGCTGTTAATGTGGCCATAACTGTAATGCCCAAATTACAAAAAAATAGAAAAAATTAAGATAGATTTCAATATAAATACTCACTCTTACATAAAAAAAGTAATAATAATATCAAGAATATGCAGAATCTGCCTTATATTTTACTCCTCTATAGATAATAATGCAACAATTATTTATTTATTTTATTTGTTTCAGAGTTGATCGTAGCAATACAAGCTAAAGCTAGTAACTGACTCTGCAGAGGAATACATTGCAAGGCATTTTCCTGCAAAAAGCTACTGTATATTCCCTCACCCCATAATTTCGTTAATGCGACTAATCATCTATGGTAGATTTTGTATTTTACATAATTGAAGAGATTCTTTGCTCAAAACGGAAGCTGCAAAAGATATTCTGTAATTAAATTGTGCTTGGAGTCTTGGCACAGAACTGCAGCACACATCTTATAAGACAGTGAAATATCCCAGATGAAAGTGGAAAATAAAGTCAGAAACTTAAGAATGATCATCAAACTTGTCTCCTAAGAGTAGGCTAGTCAACTGTTAAAACATATTTAACATAAATTATTTTATATTATCCACAGCTTTACTGTTGTGCTTCAGTAATGCAAAATACTATTATGTGAGAAATGTGGTAACTTTGCATGTTCTGCAACAAACATAGTGTGGACTTATGTAAAGAAAAAAAATTGGTAATGATCAGGGATTCAGGGGAGGAAGCTGAAAGTGTCTGAGGTATTTAATCACAGTAAATTTGTAAAAACAGGTTCCTGCCGAAAAATCCTGCCAACTACGCGAGATGTGACCACCAGAGAGTGCCACTGAGCTCCAGCACCAGGCACAAAAAAAATCTGGCTAAATAAAATATGTTAAAAATCTTCTAGGCATAACACTTGTTATTTTTGATAGCTTGTAAGTATTAATTATCCAAATTTAATTTCATTATTTTTTCACAGTGACAATTCTCATTCTTCTGTTTCTCAGATAATAAGTATACGGAGCATATTTCAGGTAGAAGAGAAATGTACCCTACCATCTCTACTTTATTGGATAATAGTGAATGTAATATGGCCAAAGTGGTAGTGATGAAGCTGGATATTGAATTTAAAATGAAGCTTTGCACACCTGCCCTCCATCTAAATTATAACATCTTTTGCATATAAATGTAATATGTATTTCTCTACATCATAGCAAATGTATTTTACTATCTTTAAGGACCTTTTTGTAGAAGTCACATAAAGGTAGTCTTTAGAAATTAGATGATGGACACAGCCATAGTCAATGTATAAGCAAAGTCATTGCTACTTTGTTGTTCAGATTTAAGATGCCAGTGTAGTCTTCAGAAATGTACAAGAATCTATACAATGTATAATATCTTGGTACTTGTTTGTGACAACTAATTCACATGCAAGAATTTAAAAACAGCAAACCTAGATTTACAAAAGTGATATTTTAATTTAATAAGCCAGGTCACCTGTAATCAAGGCATCAAAGTTGTTACTGTCTTCATGTTAGAATATGCTGCTTTACAAAAAGTAGACTTCACAATCAATTATCACATTCAGACCAGAGTGCAGCCCACACAACAACATTTCTTTGAAAAGAAATTTTAATAGGGTATGGGTTAAAAATAGTATACAGTTTTTTTAATAAAAATAAAAGAAGTATATAACAATAACATCATTGAATACAAGTCAAGAAACCATATTGAAAACAGTCTTGAAACAAGCAATTGGAGAGAAGTTAAAGGATGGGTTATAAGGAGGTTTACTCCATTCTAGAAGAGGAAGTAGAGGCCAGCAGATTTATATGATAATAGTACTATTGCTATTTGATCACTTCAGTGTGTTTAGGAGAACAATAAGACCAAATCTGGGCATTGAGAAGAAAGGTGTGTCTGAAAACCACTGTCAACAGCATGTCCCCTGTGACCTGTCATTTGTCTTACTATTTAAACATTGCTCAGGTTAAGGCCTCCGAAGCTTCTAAACATGTTCTTCATCTGTATAAAAATTGTGCCTGTAATATTTGCTTAAAGACTGGCCTAAGAAAATATTATCTCATGGCTTTGTGGCAAACTGACAATAATATTAGGAAAGATATCTCATGTGGTTCACAGTGAATCTCTCACTTATGTTTTCTTGCATGTGCCCCACTGTTGTAGAGATTACTTTGAGAGGAAAGTACTATGATGGCTTTGTCATCTATTTAAATGCAAATGCTAATTCTGTCTAGGTCATCCCTTTTCCTTTTTAAGTGTCTGTAGATGTTGTGTTTACACCCGAGTCTTGTTTTTCTGAATAGTTAAACAGGAGTATTAGTGACAATACTAGTCATTCTACTGTTACTACCGAGCCTACTACTACATATTTTTCATTGTACTTTTCTCTAATGTTCTTTTTAGATGTGTAGCAATAAAATTATATCTCTTTGCTTGGAAGATACATGTGAACTGGGGTATGATGATTTGGTAGTGGAGGGGTGAATTTCAGTACAACACCGGCACTTCTTTTTCTTGCATATGCCAGGGTGTAAACCCAGGTCATACTTATGGTAGATCATCATTCACTCATGAGATTCAGAGCAACAGTCATGCCTCACATACGATTCTACTAACATTTATCTTTCTTCATCATTATTTTATGTACTTTCCATAGATTTCAACACCTTTTCTGATTCAACATACATAACATTTACAATAACAATAGTGACATTCATTTTGATCTAACGTAGATTAAATATTATTAATTATTTTTATTAAGTTTACACGAGGATGAACTTTTTTCAAGTGCTCTGCCCCTTTAAATCGAGAGGAATATGCAGCTGCAAGTCAATAATTGAGAAAGGACGAGATGTTAATTGCTGGTGTGTCACTGTTAATAGGCAATCAGACACTCAGCTGAGGAGAAACACAAAACAACAAGACCAGCTGCATATTAGTTAAACCTGGTACTGATCTTGTTTTATTCTTCACTGCAACAGCACTTAGACCTGAGGATTGCCTACTTTTAGTACCATTTTAAGTTGTATGCTCTTGATCCACAGCTAGTACCGAACTCTCTCAGGTACATTGCAACTGACCCTATGTCTCTAAAGCTCACGAGGACATGTCTGTTGTGAATTGACATTCCAAACTTATCAAAATGGGTGTGAGGCCTCCTAAAAGGATCATGAAGTCAGGGGCTAAACCTAACCAAGCTACCCAAGGAGACTCATCCCAAATATAAGGTGGAGTGACGGCCCTGAGGCTAGGGATCTGCACTGGCAATCAGAAGGTTGCCGGTTCGAATAGGGACTCTGCTCTGTTGGGCCCTTGAGCAAGGCCCTTAACCTCCAATTACTGAGCGCTTTGAGTAGTGAGAAAAGCGCTATATAAATGCAAAGAGTTAAATCCAGCAAGCCTCAAAAGTGCTAACTCCAGGCTTCAAACCTGGCAAAAGTCTCAAAATACATCAAAAGCCTAACTAAAAGAAGTATAACTGAACAAACCTACAAACTTATATGAACAAGGAAAACAAAAGAATCATTATTAATAAAGGATTTTTTTGGAAGAATTAAAAACTAAAAACAAAATGATGAAAAGAACAAAATTTGCAAAAAAGAGTGCTTGAACTCAATCTTAAACAAACAAGGCCAAATTTTCAATGCAAAAGGAAAACCAGAGACAGAAGCAAAATAAATCAAAAACCCCAAAATCCAACAAATTAGCAATACTCACAAAACTTCGTCACAAACACAATGTTCTCCTGATTCGACTTTCCTCATCTCTGACCTGAAACAGAAAAGAAGGCTCAGCAAGAGTGCTGTCAGGGTGGGCCCACAGCACACGAGAAATGCAAGCACAATTAAAGGGACCAGTCACAATTATGAACGTATCAGAAAAAGCATAAAAATATGGAAAATCATCACTCAAAAATTACAGTATAGTAAAACGTGAAATACACAGGAATACAGACTCTTACATAAGAATGCCTTACATTCTGTAGCTCATATTCTCAGATATAGTCCTTGTGGAATTACCTGCTGCAAGCACAAATCCCTAAAAAAGACAAACACCATAGAGTGCTAGTGTGCAATTAACTCGCTAGCACATCATGCTATATTAGAGGACTTTCTGCTGACTTTCTAAGAACACTTCAGATATTCAGGGTTTACAGTTAGAAGGAAACATTTAAAACTCTTTTAATACAACTTGACAGAAAGCATTAAACAAGATGTTAATAGAGTTTTGAACTCTTCATCTCTCTCTCTCTCTCTGTCAGGCAGAATTAATATTATTAAAATGTACATTCATCTCATACTGTTATTTCTTTTTCAGAGCATACTTATTAACAAATCCATTTCACAGAAAGTTTGATTTTAATGTAGGTTTATTTATAACAAAATCAAAAATGGAGAAGTATCAAAAGGATGATGCTACAAAGTAGAAAGTAAAATGTGTCTTGATGGTACCTAACTTTGAAGTTTACCACTGGGTTGCAAATATTTGAGACAATGGAAGTAAGTAGAAGGTACTAAAAACTACCTGCTCAGGTTTCTCTAGAAAGAAAATCTTATAGAAACTCCTCTTATGTACCTTGATTTTGCATCACTCATCTATAATTATTGTCAGTTTACTAATAATCAGATTCTGGTTTATGCTTTTATGGATGGATGAAATGTAGGAAATAACCAAGGCAAAAATGTTGCTATCTTCTGCATCATAATTAGATAATTTTGCATTCCAGTTCACCTTTAATTACATGTTATTTAACTAATGGAAGTTATTAGGTATCTCCACCTTTATAGATATTTATATTGATAACACATTTGCACATTTTAGTGAGCACTGTCATAAACAATTCCCCTGAACACACTTATTTTTCTATTTACAAGTCATGAACTTAATTTTAAAAAATCTGCTTAATTTATCTAATTCTCCATAAATTACCTCACTTGAAAATATTTTAGCTAGTAATAAACAGAATATTGGTTGTTAATATTTGTCAGTTAAGGCTGTGTGCTCACTATTTTGCAATGACAGGAAAACAACCCCTCTGTCAATATTTCAGGCAAGGAATGAAATTAGATTATTTATAACATTCGACACTGTAATGAAGGCGGGTGCCTCAGCTGTCCATGAGAACGACTTCATTGAATCCTCTCATATGAAGCCTGGAAACAAAGACGAATGACTTAAGAACATTTATGTTAGGTAGAATGTCCCGTGGAGGCTGGGTGGTCTATTGGCCTCAGAACCCGTAAAGAGTTTTTTTCCTCCATCTTAACTGGAGTTTTTTTGTTTTGTTTGTTTATTTTTGTCCTCCCAGCCATTTGACCTCATTACCAAACATATCTTTAGAGACTTGTATCATGATATTTTATGTAAGGACACTACTCTTCTACTAGTTATATATCTGCTTTATAAGATTGTATAGAATTGTTTTTTATTTGTTACTTATTCTATAATATGCTTGCCTAATCTTGTTTATTTTTTCTGCTAACTTTGTCTTTGACATATTGTAAAGCACTTTGAGCCACATTCTTTGTATGAAAATGTGCTATATAAATAAATGTTGTTGTTCATTCTTGATTGATCTGTAATTTAACTCATTTTACAATTATATATCCAACACATCTCTACAGACTAAAATTACCCAGAATGTATTAGGAATTGTATCCTAATTGGATTGGATTGGATCAAATAGTATTTGAATAATACAGGGTGGGCCATAAGTTTCCATACATAGGAAAAAAAAAACATTTTTTTATGAAAAAACATTTTTATTTATATAATATGCTCTACATGACTGCCATTGTTTTGAAAACACATTTCAGTCCTGACCCGGCCATGTCACATTAGATGACTTTTCAAATGATTGTCAATCCTTTACTTAATCTTAGCTAGTCACATTTAGTTAGCGGTGCATTGGCTTCATCATGCAGCATGATATCCACTGACAGAATAAAGCTGGAGCACAACTCTGCTGGGCAGTTGGCATACAATTGCTAAATGTGACATGGAAAACCTCTGAGTTCAGCAAATCTGACATACCCCTTGACAAAATCTTACATAATGTGCCAAGGTTCATTAAAGTACACCATTTTTGTGGAAGATATTTGCTTATCTATTTGATAGTGTCAGATTTAAAATCATCCCAAATCCTCTTAAATCAGTGTTTAAAGGTAACATCAGAATATTGAATAGAATATTATGAGTCTATTATTTTGCTCAACTGGAAGAAACATTCATAACTCAATAGGAAAAGATTCTTATATTACACAGAACTGTAAGAACTTCTTTGGAATGTTGAAAGAATTTAAATTGTTATTCTAAAATATTTCTGCTGGGCTCCTGCCAACATTTCTGTCTAGCTCCTGTTGTTTCTGTCATGTGACCAAATGTAATATGATGGGCTTTTCATTATTAATTAGCTCTTTGCATTAGGTAAGGATGGAGTTGTTTGATGTTGCTTAAGATGAATGAGTCTTAACCCTTGCAGGAGAAGATGTCCAGTGAAGGAAATGGACTGTGCCCCTTCAAGTCGGAGGAATATAAAAGCAAAGCACTCAAAGAAAGTGGCGTCTCATTCTGCACCCCCATTCCTGAGAGAAGGACCTCCAAACCAGACCTGATCTGTTAAAGATTCTTTGCTGTAGGCAATTTAAATTCTGTTATTGCGTCATTGTGCACTGTTTTTGTTTATATAATCAATTGTTATTAAAAAGTCTGACCCAGTTGACGTCCCAACTTGTCTCCAGTCCAATTGTCGTACATCACACAACCACAACTAATATTGCAGTGTGCATGTGTAGAAATTAGTAATTTAATTAAAAATATACATCAATCTAAGAATTTCACTATATCCTCTTAAAGATGTCCAAAACTAAATCTGAGGCTTAAAAAAGAAAACATAAACTTCCAGAACACGGCTAAACAAAGCAATGTGTGCACCACCATATATGTCAACATCTAAACTTAGAAACAAGAGGTCAGTGTTCTATTATAGTTCAACAAATTTGCAATTCATGCAATATCATCCAATAGTGAATCTGCAGTAACTACAATAAAACTGAAGTTCATATTTTATATATTTAGGTTCATATTTTCTAATCTACTTTTTCATCAGTTGGACTTATGATAGTTGGCGGCCTCTCTTCCTTATTGTTTTGCAGCATCCTTCTTGATCATATCTTGTGACTACTACTAAAAGTAATATCAAGCCCTGACTCTCTGTTGAACCTCATATTTTTCTTTGATATAATTTCCTGTTGTTTTTAGCTTTGATATTTTTTTATTCTAATATTTCTGTATTTTACCTCATAAAAATATTTAATGGTACTATTACATCATTTGCTACACTGAGCAAACCACAAATGAGAAAAAGTGTTAATTTTTTGGAGGCCTGTAGTTTTTCCTACAGTGTTGTTTATCCACAAGGCTGAAAAATAATTACTACGAAGAGCACCAACAGTGTTAAAAAGGTCAACTGTCTTGCATTCTTCTAGTACAGTGATCCATTAGGTATTCAGCCTTCATGAAGCCAGCACCTTTAGATAGATAGATTTATTCAAGATTGGCACAGTAACTTTTTTGCATTAAAAAGATTACCAAAGCAGCCAATGGCAGAATATGTATGACAATAAAAAGTTAACTCTTTATCTGTTCAAAGTCTACTTCTCTGTTTATCTCAAACATTGTTTGAATTTCTTGCAAAGTATTGATTTGATTCTTTACCAGCAATGCCTCTACTTTTAACCAGCTTGTCCTCTTTAATCCTATTTTACTAATGAGTGTAAGGTACTTGAATTAATATTAACAAAGTTCAGGGATTCAAAATAATTTCACACTGTAACCATTTCTTTATTGCTTTATTTTGGTGTTTTGTAAGTCACTTAAAATGAATAAAGTTAAATAATGAATGAATAAAGTCAAATAATGTAGGTACAACTTTGGGGAATGTGTACATGTTTATACAAACATCAAGTTGAAATCCAAGCTAGAACAATACTTATTCCATTTAGTGGGCCTACCTTTATTTATCTATAGATACCTCAGACCCCAGAAGTAAATTATTTAGCGTAGGACCATCCTTAATCCATTACGAAGCCAAAAAAGGAATCTTGTAGTCCCTGTGGTGATGCATTTGCTCGCTACTCTGTAACGTAGAGAATGTAAAGCTTTGTATAGAGAGCAGAAAGATCAGTACATGGAAAAAGAATAGTTTTATTTTTGCAAGCTAATAAAAATGTAGTCAGTGGACAGACAAAATATCAAAATTCAATCTTAAAACCCAAAAATTCTCAAAGTCAGAAAACAAAGAGAAACATTCAAAACCAATACGAAAGTCTTCATTTAAAGAAATTGCTATGCACTGAGTTTATTTTATACATGAAAACTCCTAAAACTAAGGTAGTGCGTCTTTCACAATGTCATCTTAAATACCCTCACTATAGTGAAGTCATGCCTGGTAACAGGTACCAGTTAAGAAGTTTGTGGAACACAAAATGTCTTTATTCAAATAATATCTAAAGGAAAGAGACATAATTAAGTTGTGTTATTTAGACAGGCAGAGGTCACAAAAACAGACAAAGCCCAATACACAAAGTACAGTTCCTCACACTATCTACAGTTCTTAGGTGCGACTATGCAATAAGTCATTGTGTTTTTTAAGAATGAATCCCAAAACTAAGTCTTTCTTCCTGTCACAATCTCACTTTCTTCCTAAGGCCCACTGCGGTTTGCAAGCTGATAAAGATTGGATGAGCTAATATTTCAATTAGTATCTTTGCAAAATTTTATCATAGAATCATGATAAAAGCAATGAAAGATCTTGAAATAATGAATTTCTAGTGTGCACATAGTCAAATAATATACATTTTTCATAATTAGTTGAAATAGACAAAAAGAGTTACCTTATTACATGACATAGTTATAGCTGAGCTTGCATTGCAGCAAATCGCGTCACTCCTAATCAGCTTTGTTCACATGGTTATGATACAATAATGGGTCTAACTCTTTGGGAAGGGGCAGTGCATTACCATGACCATAACAAAATGTCATCCAACATATGGCATAATTCATTTGTCTCAAGGTATGCCATTTTGATTTAGAAGATGGCGGGCACACAAGACAGAATCTCAGCAGGTATTTCATTCTTTTATGAAAAGTATGCAATATAATGATGTTGATTAGGTCTTGAGGACTATGGCTATGAAGACAAGATGATCTAATTATTGGTGGGCTGTGTATTGCAGATTCTGGGTTTTTTAAAAACATTATTTGGGAGTTGGCTAATACAAGCTCTCTCAAAAGCATGTGTCCCAGTTGCTTCAGTGAGAATAGGAATTCAAATCTGAGGTCCTTTCACACTAGAAACTTTGGTCTGGACATGTTCAAGTTCAGTATGTTTTATTTTTGGGAATCTGTACTTGAGTGTACCTTCCCCTTGGGCATCAAAGCATGTTTTCTTTATACTGAAATCATACAAATTTATTCATGAAATATCTTACCAAAATTTAACAGGTGAGCAATGTGGTCCGTCAGTTTCAGGATTTCCTTAATTGTATTTTCAACGATTTTATTGAAAAACTCCAGTATTAATCTAGGATTTCCATCTTTCATTTACTCATGGGCCAATTACTCTCAGATTCTTTATTTCATCATTGTTTTCAATGTCTGTAGGTTTATTCTGCATTGACTATTTAGCCATTTCTAATTTTATGACATCTTTCAGTTGATGTTTGCTTAAATTAAGGCATCCACAAATAAAATAAAAAATATAAATTAAATTATAATAATTAATAACTCTTAAGAAGAGACAAATTAGTAACAGCTTTTATGAATAATTTCATGAAAATTCGAACTCTTCACTCTTTAAACATATTCCTAAGTTATCTAGAAAATATTGCAATGTTGGCCTAACATCACTCAGTCTAAATGAGGTACTGCATTATATGACATCTGGGGATTCTCTAGGGCCCCGATGGTTTGTCTACCCCCAGAGGTCTTTAAGTTTTTTTGGCATCAGCTGTCATCCCACATACATTCAGATGTTAAATCTGACTATTTCCATTGGTAAACTGCATCCAACAATAAACCCAACTCTAATTACTCTTATTTTAATTTCTTTTATTTTATTGCAGGGTAAAGAACCTGAAGAATGTGCTAGCTATTGTCACATTTCAGATTCAATATTATTGCCTAAACCTTTAGCAAGAAGACTGCAAAAGGACATTACAAATTAATTAATTCAGACTGAACAGGCTTTATTAGATCTCACCAACTGGAATATAATATAGGTTGGGTTTTTCTTTTAATGAATATAAGAATGTCTCTTTCCAGACACAGCAGCCCTCCTAGCTTTTCTTCTGTTTCAACTTGTATGTGGGTTTGACGTGCTTGATCAACCTTCTCCAAACAGCTTGGCCCTGCACATCACCATCAGTTGCACCCTTTTCTTTAAGATCTTCTTTTTTTTATCCATCCACCTCCACAATGTCCTCCCTCAGTTTCTCATAGTTATACTTCCTTTCCTATTCACTCTTTTGTCAACATATTCCTTGTCTCTCCTTGGTGTCCATACCACTTCAACCTGCTTTCCTGTACTTTCTTTGATATCACTCCCACTTTTGTTGTACCTCTGATTGTCTCATTTATTATTCTGTCCTTTTTTGTAACTCCACACATCAATCTCAACATTCTCATTTTTGCCACATTTAACTTAATCTCCTGTTCTCTCTTTGCTGCCCATATCTCAGTACCATACATCATTGCTGATGTATACAAACTTACCTTTAGCCTTCGCCTTAATTGTTTGATCACACAATACTCCTGATACATTCTTCCAATTGTTCCATCCACACAGCAATCTTATGAGTTATCTCTGTATCTAGTTTTCCATCCTGGGCTTCCACTGATTCTTGATATTTAAAGTCATCCACTCTTTTCAATTACTCTCCCTGCAGGCTAACTTCTGAATCCTGATCATCATTAAACCTCATGTTTTCTTCCTATTTATCTTCACTCTCTATCTTTCAAAGCCCTTCTCCATTTTTCCAACTTCCTCTCCACTTCCTCTTTTCTAGTGCTACACAACACAATGTAATCATCAAAAAACATACACCCGGGGAATTGGACTTTTATTCCATGATTCAACACAGTGGAACCTCAGGTCACGACCGTAATTCGTTCCAAAACTCTGGTCGTAACCCGATTTGGTCGTGACCTGAAGTAATTTCCCCCATAGGGTTGTATGTAAACACAATTAATCCGTTCCAGACCGTACGAACTGTATGTAAATATATATTTTTTAAAGATTTTTAAGCACAAATATAGTTAATTATACCATAGAATGCACAGCATAATAGTAAACTAAATGTAAAAACATTGAATAATACTGAGAAAACCTTGACAACTGAGAAAACTAACATTTTCTGCTAACATGCTATAGCACCACGAACCGCTCGCTAAAAACACTTTTTTTTAATGAGTTTTAAGCACAGGGAAAAAAATTAACATTTGAAAAATCCGTAATTTAATAAACAACCAAGAAAAATAACATTGCAACAATGCACGCTACGAACCGATCGCTGTAAACAGAAGTGAAGTATAGATAGATAGATAGATACTTTATTAATCTCAAGGGGAAATTCACAAGTGGAGGTTAAAATCCAATAGAAAAAAGTCTTCATTAAATACAACGAGCTTAAAATCATGCTCAAATCAGTCTCTTTAAAAACAAGCCCAGTGCATTCTTTAACTGCCTTCTCGGCCTTAGGAGGCCAGCCCTCTCTCTCTCGCGCACGTGTGTGTCTCTCTCCTGCGCACGTGTGTGTGTGTGTCTGTCCAGTGTGTGTCTGTCTGTCTGTCTGTCTGACTCTCTCTTGCTCACTTGCTGCACAGGGAATGCACAGGGAGAGACTGAACACGTGCAGAAATCATCGGCGCACACAAACCGAAAGGGAAACTGGCTTGTTAGTATACCGAGTGTGTGGTTGTGAACAGATGCAAAAGTTTGGCAAACTTTTTGGTCGTAACCCGATTTGTACGTGTTCAGAGACGTTCGTGAACCTAGGTTCCACTGTATTAGTTTTCCTCTTTTCTGTTTATAATTCTTGCTGGAAAATCTGTATGGCTCTATTTCTGTGACATGTTTCTATTAATAAAACAATAAAATTCAATGTAAAAAAATTAAAAGATGATTAAAAAAAAACTAAAATAAAAAAATGATGTCTGAGCACATTACTTTAGAGCAATGCTCTGCCTTTATGTGACAAGGTACATTTTTGCCATCCCCATTATAAATCAATACATTTAATCTACATAAAATACATATCACAATACAGTGTTCATAATACAATACTCCCATGATCTAGTGCATCTTTGTAACAATTTACAGTATAAATAAATATTATTGTTGGAAAAAATGTAAAAATAAAAAAATGAAAAGACTAGCTTAAAATCAATCAAACACAAACAACAGGCATTAAAACAATTCAAATGTATAAATTCTTCACCCTTTCTGTTTGAACAAAATATGTATATTTATTGTGTTTTGCAAATGCAAAACTGAATGTGAAATGAAACTGCTGTCTTGCTCATCCCACACACTTCTCAAAATACCTTGGCAGTTTCAAATTGCAAGATAAAAGGCACTAGCCTATCCTTTATAACTAAACACACATAGTGCAATCTTTAGAGACATTTACGAGACATTACACCTGTGAGTGACTAAATAACATTCCAGAAATTAACAGTTTACTAGATGATGATCAATATATACATAATATATAGATACTATAATTGGTGAAAAATAGGAAAATAAATGCCAATATCAGGTAGTACTGATGTAGCAGACTGGTTTCTGTTGCCCCTCTGTGTTGAGTATATAAAGAAAAGGCAAACACCAGCCAGACTGGCTCTAATTCTTTATTCTTTGGAAGAAACCAGAAAAAACAGGGACATCATACAGGAAAACAAACTCCTCTCTAACTCCTATCAAAATGAAAATGAATATTTCATATGGAAAAATCATATAATATTAAAATGGGAAACCACAGAGAAAGCAAAGGCTATGCCATTACACTACAAGATGGACACCAAGACATGGTGTAGCAAGAGCCATATGTGGTTACCATTTCAAATAATAATTTATAATGTAAAAAAGTTCTTAAGTCATGCATCCAGGACAGGGCTGTGGGATAGCTGAAGCCTAAAGAGTTTAATGTGTATATATATATATATATATATATATATATATATATATATATATATATATATATATATATATATATATATATATATATATATATATATTTTGTAATAACTAACCCAGCCACAGACAGACGTGACACCACAATGTCCACCACACACACATTTATTATACTATTTACAATAATACTTACACAATATTGCAGTCCTTGGTCCTTCGGCCGCCTCCACTCCTCTCTCGCAAGCTCTGTCCACTTCCACCCGACTCCGGCTCCACGAATGGAGTGAGGCAGCCCTTTTTATAACGCCCCGGATGTGCTCCAGATGCCTGATGACAAACTTCCGGCAGCACTCCCCAGTGTGGCGGAAGTGCTGCCCTTGCACCCGGAAGCGCTCTGGGCGTACACCTTCCCTGGTCTGTCAGCACTTCCTGGTGTACTGGAAGCGCTGTCCCCCAGGGATCAAAGACCGTCCATATGCCCAAAGAAGAGAAGTGCCGCTCTCTCAGTCCCTCCTTCCTCCAGGAGTCCCGGCGGGGCAGGGTTCCTGGCCGTCTATCACAATATATATATATTAAGAGTTGAAGAGAGAGCTTGGAAACTACATCTTACAAATTCAGTGTTCACAAAAGGAGCAGACACTCGCATTTCTGCAGTTCAACACTAACTAACATCACACAACAACAAGGGAAGGGACATTATAAATTACTGATACTAAGGGGCTCTGCCCCCTGCTCGCTTCGCTTGCCGACCCCTGTATGGGTGCTACGCGCTAGCCACTTTGCATTTCTGCTGCTTGTGTATGGGTAAGCGGATGTACAATTTAAACAGATGTTTATTTTCATGGAAACTGTTACATATGCATAATAGAACTAACTATTTTACATTACAGCGAGTAATTAACCATAGTTAAAAATAGTAAAACGTAATAAATTGAAATAACATTATGTTTCCTGTTGCGTTAGAGGTATTCATTTAGTTATACGTTTTCGTTCTGTTTGGCTTTGAAATTAACATGCAAATACTTTTTAAACTTCTGTCTTTAATATCTCCGTCTTTCAAAACTATTATCGCTGACAATTCGTCACATGTTGGTTTATTATGAATGCCACCGTGATCTTTCGGATTCATATAGAAATCCAAGAAAACTTCTTTGTCCGTGTTTTGCAGATAAATTTCATGTAAAGTGCAATATTTTTGGACATGCGGATTTCTATCCATTATTAGCTGTAGAATTTCTAATCCATCCAATCGTTTAACTCTTTCGATTCTATGTTCCATCACTTCTCTGTGATCATAAATATAAACCTGACCGAATTGTGGTTTCTTCAAAACTAAACTTGTAGTAGCTTTAATTATTGCATGACCACAGATTCTCATAGCGTATGGTTCTGAATTGTGTAAATCTACTTTTTGAGCATTGAATGTTGCGAATGTGAACAGGTTATTGTAGATTTGGATATTTTGCCTGTAGTGTTTGTGGATTTCACTTTCACCAAACAACAAATCTTTTAATTCTCGCGGCTACGCCTCTTCATTGGGAAGAAACACTACTTTTCCCTGATGGCAACATGAATTAGACAATCTAAAAGTCTCCGTCTTAAACTTTAAAGCCAAACAATATCTACATACTTCTGTCATATCACCTATTTCCATATTTTCGAACTCTTTTCGCTGTTCCATTATTTCACTGAGAAATAATTTCCGTTTGTTAGCACTAATATGATCTTTACTGTCAGTTTTTTGAGACTTTTGAATTTGAGTACTTTCATAATCTCTAACCTGCTCTGAATGTGTATCGCGGCAACATTTTTGAACCTCTTTACGACGTTCTACTTTGTCTTCTACTCTGTGTCTTTTATTTCTGACCCCGCTTGGAGCTGCTAAGTTTTCAATTCCACTTGGTCCGGGGTGATTATTACTTTCCTTATTTTATGAATTTGCACTTATTATTGTTCTTTTTTGAATTCTTTTCTCTCCAATGCTTTTAGGCCTCTTTTCGACGTACTACCCTTTCTTCTTCGCTTAGACAATTGATATGTCATCTAGAATGTATAAAATTATTGTCCAGAAAAGTAGTGATGATCAGAGTTATTTCTTTATCTTGCTTGTTGTTTACAATGTAAATATGTCTGCTCTCTTCGTATTTTAAGAGATAGACATATACTACTGAGCTTTAATTTCCCCAAAAAGAAGCAGCTTTTTGTCTCATATTATCTTAAAACTCTCCTGCCCTCAAACTTGGGTTTACAGTGTACAAATAGTTAATATGTAAATTCTAATTATTTTCCAAAAAGGGGGTTAAAGCAAAAAAAAAATCTGTTTTTCTACCCTAGGAAAGCTCATTTGAATGGAGCAGCTATAGAATATACTTATAACAATGAAAAACCGACTTCCTATCTCTGATCCAATATTTTTAACTGCTGATTGATTAATAAAGGTCTTTTGAAGGCTTATGAAGAGAGCATTCTGACCTTTCTTTTTAACATCTTTTTCACAAGAAGTAATCAATAAAACATATGCTTGGGAGCTGACAGACATTATTATTACATTATTATTTTAAATGTCACTGATCGTGGCTCACTCATCAAATGAAGTCTGAAGTGATCCACAGTTTTGTTTGCTATAAATGTGATGTGATACTGATATTGTGAAGTTAAGAAGAATATACTGTAAATCTACTTCACATGTATATACCTACATTCATAAAAATTCTAACTATCAGTCTATTCATCTGTCTCATTTTGGTTATTAAAAGTGGTGCATAAAATAGAAAGGCTCAGAAAAAAATGATCTTTGCTGTTTTAAGAAATACCATACTAAGAATCCCAGAATCCACTCTCCATTGAATGAACTGAGTAGTTGAAGGAAGTAGAGGAGTGACCATATACATTTTCAGGATGCAATATCTGATATTATTAATAGGACCATTATACTGTTGAAAACAAACAACAGAATAGAAAAAAAACATGAAGAGCTTTATTTTGGTACACTGTATTGCTTTATTTGAGCAAGTTCTAACGGTTTATAATTGAGTAATAGATTCTTTTTGTGAATAAATAATTCATACATAAAGTATTATCAAGAGGTTTTCTGGTGTTCCACTATCCAAATGTAAAGTGGAATTTTGACCAGATAACCTATTAGATGCTTGCACACCGTCTTCTCCACAAGTTGATGTACAGTGATCCCTCGCTATATCGCGCTTCGCCTTTCGCGGCTTCACTCCATCGCGGATTTTATATGTAAGCATATTTAAATATATATCGCGGATTTTTCGCTGCTTCGCGGGTTTCTGCGGACAATGGGTCTTTTAATTTCTGGTACATGCTTCCTCAGTTGGTTTGCCCAGTTGATTTCATACAAGGGACGCTATTGGCAGATGGCTGAGAAGCTACCCAACTTACTTTCTCTCTCTCTCTCTTGCGCTGACGTAGGGGGGTGTGAGCAGGGGGGCTGTTCGCACACCTAGACGATACGGACGCTCGTCTAAAAATGCTGAAAGATTATCTTCACGTTGGTATCTTTTGTGCAGCTGCAGCTGCTTCCTGAAATGATATGCTGAACGGTGCTTCGCATACTTAAAAGCACGACGGGCAAGTATTGATTTTTTTTTATCTGTCTGTCTCTCTCTCTCTCTTTCTCTGCTCCTGACGGAGGGGGTGTGAGCTGCCGCCTTCAACAGCTTTGTGCCGTGGTGCTTCGCATACTTAAAAGCAAACAGCCCTATTGATTTGTGTGCTCCTTTGAAGAGGAAGATATGTTTGCATTCTTTTAATTGTGAGACTGAACTGTCATCTCTGTCTTGTCATGGAGCACAGTTTAAACTTTTGAAAAAGAGACAAATGTTTGTTTGCAGTGTTTGAATAACGTTCCTGTCTCTCTACAACCTCCTGTGTTTCTGCGCAAATCTGTGACCCAAGTATGACAATATAAAAATAACCATATAAACATATGGTTTGTACTTCGCGGATTTTCTTATTTCGCGGGTGGCTCTGGAACGCAACCCCCGCGATGGAGGAG
Source organism: Erpetoichthys calabaricus (assembly GCF_900747795.2). Lineage (NCBI taxonomy): Eukaryota > Metazoa > Chordata > Cladistia > Polypteriformes > Polypteridae > Erpetoichthys > Erpetoichthys calabaricus. The sequence goes on from NC_041407.2 coordinate 57,425,378, forward strand.
GGATTACTGTACAGTATATAAATTAAGCTGAGTTGACGTCTTTTTGTATGTACTGTATACATATTTGTTCTGGTATCATACGTACAAAATGACTGCATATATTTTTATGAAAACTGAAGGACAACTTGGGCACAGTGGAGCTTAGAATACACGCAATACAGTGTCCAGGAGGTGTCACAAGACTCCAAATTGCAAAAAATAACTCTTAATGCAATATTGCTCCACTGGATGTGGCACATGGCTATGACAAAAATAGTGAGAGAAATGTTTGTTTAGAGAAAAAGTGTAAAGGCTTGAATTTAAAAACACATCAACTGGTTTGAAGGCAAGTATGCTCACTGATACGCTACCATCACAAACTCAGGCACAGTTTCTCTGTCACACTTGAAGCCATACTTTGCTTACTACTTTAATTAGCTGTACCCTCTAAGCTGAGTGTGATTTCATAAAAAAAATACATACCTGTGCATACAATTACATTGAAATTGTGTGAATTATCTTTTTACAATATTTAACGCCTCCTGTATTATACATGGGATGTGATTTACAGTATTTATAAAAAGTATTAACAACCTGGAAGTTTTCACATTTTATTGTTATGCAACAACAGATTTAATTTGCTTTTTTACTTTCTCATACACGAAATATAGGGAACGTATTGTATTCATCCAAAAATTTGACCTTGAAATTTTGAACAATCTCGATGTTTTAGACCTCTCTGAGTCTGATTTACTTCCTTGTCAGAAAGTATTATAATCGTCCAAAAATTCGATTTCAAGATTTTGATGAATCTCGACATTTTAGACCCCCTTCAGTCAGAAAATACAATTTTTATTATGAATTATGTGTGTGTGTGTGTGTGTGTGTGTGTGTAAACACGATAACATGACTATACTTTCAGTTAGGTCAACCAAATTTTGCATACAAGTATTAGTTACAAACGTAGATTTCTACCAACTTTTGAGCTATTTCCCCTAACCGGAAGTGGTACTTTTTTATTCATGCAGCTGCAGAGTCCGATTTATTCAACTTTACTTTTATAATAATTGTTCAGTATATTATTAATTTGATTTGATTTGTTGTTGATGGTTGTTTAATGTACATAATATAAAAATATTATCATTGTCTTGTGGTTTACTTCTCAAATATCCATCCTCATATCTGAGTATACAAGAAAGTCTAGGGGAGACCACTCCTGATTTTTTAAATACTGATCATCAGTAAAAGACTCTTTAATATCAAATTAAAAAAAGATCTAATTAATTACAAATGGAAAAAACAAAGTAATGGATCGCATAAGTATTCACTCCCTTCAATATGACACATCTAAACCATTACTTGTGCAACCAGTTGGTTGCAGAAGTCACATACATACTTACATGGTGATCACCAGTCTGTAGCCAAAGGGTTTCAACTGATTTTACTGTAAATGCACCTCTATGTTCAAGGTCCATCTTGTGGTGAGTCAGTAAAGGGGTAGATCTACTATGAAACTAATGATGCTTAAGCTTTAGGGTCCCTAATATTGGAGGGACCCCAGCAGAGACTTTAATTTTCATACCCCATAATTTCAAAATTATAAGGCATTGGAAGTTTTTATTCACACCATTGACTTTGACATGTGAGAAAATTCAGTAGACAAATTTTAATCAAAATCTGAGAAGTAGTGGTTAAATTAAAAAAAAAAAATTGTGGTGATCGGTCTTGGAACAACCCCATTGAAGAAGATAACAATCGTTATCCAGACCTCATTACTGATTGCAAAGAGGCCCCCATAACAGTTCAAGTTTCACAGTCCCAAAAGTGTAAGTCTACCACTGGTCAGTATTGTGCACTAAAGCTACACAAGGAAAACAAACAAACCCCTAGCAACTCAGTGAAAATTTGATTGAAAAGCACAAGTCAATGGCTATCCCTTGGACTCCACTTAAATCATTCATTAAGAAATGGAAGGCGTACAGCCCAGTTGTAAATCTGCCTAGAGCAGACCATCTAAAAAAAACTGAGCGATCATACAAGAAGAACTTTGAGGGAGACCACTAAGAAACCTATGAGAACTCTGAAGAAGTTACATTTACATTTACATCATTTAGCAGACGCTCTTATCCAGAGCGACTTACAACAGTATTTGTTAGTTTTTTCGCATACCCCTTGGGGTCAGAGCGCAGGGTCAGCCATTGTACAGCGCCCCTGGAGCAATTACAGGTTAAGGGCCTTGCTCAAGGGCCAAGCAGAGTAGGATCTCTTTTGGCAGTGACGGGGATTCGAACCGGCAACCTTCGGGATACCAGCGCAGATCCTTAGCCTCAGAGCCACCACTCCACCCATGCAGTGACTGACATTGGTGAAACTATACATACAACAACTTTTGCCTGAGGTGCTAAACCAGTTACAGCTTTATGGGAGAGCTGAAAAACGAAAGTTACTGTTAAAGAAAAACACACATGACATCTCAGCTCGAGTTTGTCGGAATGGCACATGGGAGACTCTGAAGTAGGAAGAATGTTCTGTGTTCTGATGAGATCAAAAATGACCTTTTTGACTGTTAGACTAAACACCATGCTTAAACACTGCACATTATCCAAATATACTACCACCCCTGTGAACCATACTGGTAGCAGATTCATATTGTGGGGATGTTCTCTGTAGCAGATCCTAAAAGGCTTATGAGGTTAAAGAGTGAAACAAATAAAGCACAATTCATAAAAATCCTGGAGGAAAACCTAATGCATGTCTGTAAGAAACCTGAACTTTGGGAGAAGATTTGTTTTCCAGAAAGACAACAACCCCAAACATAAATGCAAAGCTACACAGTAATAGCTTAAAAACAGTAATATTAGTGTCCTGGGGCCTCATCTATAATGCTGTGTGTAGAATTCACACAAAAACGTGGCATATGGATAAAAGTGGAAATATGCGTACACACAAAAAAATCCAGATGCATAAAACTGTGCATACACCAAGTACCACGCACTTCCCCTTTATAAATTACAAGGAACATGAAACTTAATGCAGCTCCACCCTGACTCCTCCCATACTTTTGCATATTTTAATATGCAAATCAGTATAAATAGGCCCTTTCCTTCAGTGTTCTGATAAAAGACAATGGCAAAAGCATGTGGAAAAAAGAATTTCAGTGAATGCGAAGCGGAGGCAAGGAAAAACTTATTATTTGTTGGCTTAAGCAGTGGTGAAGACACTGAATAGTTCAGATTCAGAAAGTCGTACAAAAAGAAGTTGTCATATATCAAAGTTGACATGAAAAGCAGGTCGCAGCCCATCATCTGTTTATTCTGTTTCAGACAATATTACAGAAGCTGACCCCCCCAAGCCGAGGAGGTGAATCGATGCGGTGATGCTGCCGCTGTGTCCAGCACATCTTCAGGTGCTGGCAGCTCTGCATTGGAAGCCAGTGTGTGACCATCTGGCTGTTTGTAGACGGATGCTGTTCTGGAGTCACAAAAAGCAACACATATGTGGCCAATGAAATAAGGAATATAATGGCTGTACTATGTACTATTGGCCATAAGTTATATTAATTGGTTAAAAAATAAATTCTGCATCTGATTACCTGCTTTTGCATTCTGTTAATTATATTCAAACGAAGCTGTAACGCTGTCCGATTTGGCTGATAATTTGGTGGATCATGGTCATGTTCATAATACCGCATCTCTTCAGGTATGGGTAAGCCACAATTGTGTGCCGCATTATGCGGAAATCTACATGCTCGCACAATGCGACACACTTTCTGTGTACTATAGAGCAGTACAGTAATAAAGTGGAAATGCTTTATATTTACATACGCAAATTCATTCTCTGAAGGCGCCTTTATAGTGTAGCAAGTATACGTGCTCTCTTGTAATTCTTCCATTTGTGATGTCTTCTAACAATGCTAAAGCAGCTATAATAGTTGAAATAGTCTGGCAATTCCGTGCACCATTACATTGTTACAGAATGATTACAATGAAGAGAATTACATTTGAAAACGATATCCAATTAATTTTGGTGTATTTTATAAATCCCGCAACAATGAAGTGAATCTGAAAAAAGGGAGACAACACAGAAACAGTAGCACTGCTTTGATGCTGGGTGCCGCCAGTTTTCAAAACCCACCAGAAAAGTGCGTACGCAAGAGGGGAGGCTGTCGTTGAAAATGTGCATGACTTTACGCCAAGTTTAGTTTTTCTACTTTTCAATATGTGCATGGATACTGGCATACACAACATTTTTGTGTGTACGCAACTTTTATACATGAGGCCCCTGGAGAGGCAGAGCCAGAGTCCAGATCTCAATCCAAATGAGAATTTGAGGCTGGTCTTTAAAGAGGCTGTACACTCATGACTCCATGCAACCTAACAGAACTTAAGCAGTTTTGCAAAGAAGAAATTGGAACAAATCGGGAGTGGTCTCCCCTGGACTTTCTCGTATACTCAGATATGGGAATGGATATTTGAAGAGTAAACCGCATGACGATTATATTTTCATATTATGTACATTAAAGAACTATCAACAACAAATCAAATCAAATTAATAATATATTGAACAATTATTATAAAAGTAAAGTTGAATAAATTGGACTCTCCAGCTGCATGAATAAAAAACACCACTTCTTGTTAGAGGAAATAGTTCAAGTTGAAAGAAATCTACATTTTTTACTTAATACTTGTTTGCAAAATTTGGTTGACCTAAGTGAAAGCGTACTTATGTTATCGTCTTTACATATACACACACACAGAAGCAAAAACACACAGACATAATTCCAAAAATTGTATTTTCTGACTCAGGGAGGTCTAAAACGTTGAGATTCATCAAAATCTTGACGTCAAATTTTTTGACGATTACAATACTTTCCCTATACTTCATATATGAGAAAGTAAAAGTTGAAGTTTCTATGTGTGCAAAGCTGATAGAGACCTGAGCACACATACTTCAGTCTGTCATGGCTACCAAAATTGAATTTACTAAATACTGACTTGAAGAGGATTAATAATTTTGTGATTTATATTAACCTAGCTCATTTTGTAGAGATTTGATTTCACTTTGACATTAAAGATACCTTTTTTTTAATTAATGTGAAAAAAGGCAAATTACATCCACTGTGATTCAATTTTGTATAATGATAAAATGTGAAAATTTCTAAAGAGAATAATACTTTTTGTAGGTATAGTGAAAGTTCAGTACCAGAATGTGATTTAGGCGATAATCTTAAAGAGATTTATACAGCAGATTCCTCTCATTATGTCAAACTGCCTCTGCTATTCTAAATGGTTACAGCGACTTTTGACTCTATGTACTGTCACGGCAATCAATAAGACTCAAGGCCAAATTCTGTCAATAACCCAAATTGATCTCTGATCAAATTGCTTCTCTTGCTGGCAACTGTATGTTGCTTGCTCAAGGGTCAGCAGCCACAAGAATCTGCTTACAAGTGTCTCTGGCAAAGTAAAAAACATATCAGTTCATTAGTATGGACAAAATTGACTGCTTCCTTATGAACTGTAAGGTGGTAGTAATCAAAATTAATTGAATCAACTATTCAAAATTAATCAGTTTATCTTTAGATGATATATCTTTATGTTAATCACTTTGGTCCTCAAAAAAATATTTTACAATTTAATTTAAAAATTGTTAAATACACTTATTTAACTTTTCTAAGTGTATGCTAAGATCAGGTGAGACTGCAGTCTAAAGCTGCCACATTTCATCCATGATTCACTTTTTTTTCTTCTTCTTTTAGTTTTTACATTTCCATGTATAATATCTAGACGCAATGCCCTTTCTTTGCATTGGCTGCAACTAGATAATATATTTAAAACCTATTGATTTAAAAAAAAATCAGTGAAGTTCCACTTTTCAAAGTTAAAAGTATTAAAAATTCATATCTCTGAAAATGCTAATTTTCTCAGTAAAGGTCATGGCACAGAAATTGTGGAGAATGACCAAAATATTAAATATCCTTGCTAAATATGAGGTGTTATAAAATTTAGAAAATGTATACCTCAAACTTTTTGACCCTACTTCTAATACATCACTGATGAAATATATCAGCCAAATCAATTGATCTGTCAATTTCAACCTGTTACTTTTTCAAAAGTCACATCCTTTCCATACTCCTAAGCATAATACTCAGAAAAATCAAGTGGAGGACACTCCATACTGCAACTGAATCAGATAGGTGTAAATTAAAATACCCAGGCAAACACCAGCTAAACACTCATTACTGACTATAACTTGAACCTGCCACAATAACTTAAGAAAGCAGACGCTTTGGCTGCATTTGTCCTACTAGTCTATTATTATATATGCCCTGAAGCTGCCTGGTGATTTTCCACCTGTTCCAGTATTTCTTCATTGTGAAATATCAGTACTTACAACTTTAGACTTCATAAATAAATAAGTTAGATCAACTGCTAACTTTTTCTGAAATTTCAGAAGGAATAAAATCATTACAAAGAGGAACAGCTGCAGGCCTTAATGGGTACCATCAAAATTTTATAAAAACACAATCTTCTCTAAACTATCCTTGTTACTGATATTTTCTTCTTGAATCTACAGAAAAGGATGCTTACCTACAACTTTATGCCAGGTATCTGTATCTATCTTCATTAATGCCATTTATTTAGATATGTCCTGCCCTAAATGAAAAGGCACCATATTTTTCCACATGTACATTTGAATGCACTAGTACCAGTTTCTAATAACCACTAGGCAAGTTGCACATTAAAAATGTACATTCAGTACATTAAGGTTCATGTATTTATGTGATGACTGGCACTGAATTAAGGAAAAAAACTGGTTCTTTTAAAAAGCACTATGACTGCCCACCAGTTGATAACAGTAAATTGGGATGGAACATGTAACAGTTACCAGACTTGCTTGGTCCACCAACTAGCGAATGACTTAAGCCGTTAAATGAATAAAATGAATGTTCTTTCTCCTGAAAAACTGAAATGGTGCAGATAGCAACTGGCTGTTTTTTCACCCAGTTTGTCTCAAGCCCAACGTGTGGTGATGCCTGTCTACATCTCATCTTTTCAAACAATAAAGACAGAGTAACAAGAACAGAAGTTAATGATACTTTAAGAACAAGGATCACAACATGGTAAAATCTGAGATAATCTTTGAAAACACACAAATGTACACAAAAATGAAAACTTATAACTTGAGAAAAGCAGACTTTATGGGGATAAGGAAGTATCTACAAAACATCGAATTGGAAAGCAAAAACTCTGCAACTATAAATGACAGTTGGTGTCAATTCAGAGTTCTCCTGATCCAGCCTAAAATAAGTTTATTTCAAAAAGCAATAAAACAAAAAAAATTTAAAAATCAGTCAAAATGGATAAATAGGACTATTATTTAAAAAGTAAAACTGAAAAGATCACTGTAGAAGAAAATTTTAAGCATGTACTCACGCTAGGCACATTTGCTCCATACTTGCCCAAGCATGATTGTCCCTCCTCCCTGCTCACCTGGTGCCCTGCACTCACACTCCACTTAATGTTCTGGGCCCAGGCACACTTTCATCATGACCATACGACTTTGTGTCAAGCCAAAACAAGATGTGAACACGGACTGACAGCATACATCTCAAAATGACTTCACTTATTTAATGGTTGTTTTGGAGTCATGTAGAGCAGGATAACATTCTTACCTCTTACAGATTTATGAAGTGTACAGTGCAGTGTTTTGCTGTTAATCGTGCTGCACATATGAGAAGATTTGTGTGGTGACAAATGATGTTAAGGAGGAATTTGCAGCTTTTCTTGCCAAGTACAGTTCACATTCATGTGTAAGGTATGAGTAAAAACCTGTTTTTAGCTCAAATGGTATTGTATGAAATGAGAAGTACACTATCTCACTTGTCTCATCATTGACATCATGTATGTTTTCTGTACTTGGGCACGTTTAGCGATCACACTGTTCCCAAATGCTACTGAACCATGCTCAGGCCCACTACTTTGAAGCGGTCAGGGGCACAGTACGGTTGGCCCGGCATGGAGCAATTACACTAGTCAAATTAACTAGACTTTGCGGGGCTACATGCAATCAAAAGTGCTCAGGCACGGAACTTATTGCCAGTGTGAGTACACCCTTAAAAAGCCAGATAATTCTGGCGCTGAGGAATATCAGAAACTACAGCTTCTTCTTCTTTTGGGTGTTCCCATTAGGGGTTGCCATAACGGATTTTTCATATCTTCCTGTCCTCTGCATCTTGCTCTGTTACACACACCACCTGCATGTCTTCTCTCACCACATGCATAAACCTTCTCTTAGGCCTTCCTCTCTTCCTCTTACCTGGCACCTCCATCCTCCTTCTCCCAATATACTCATCATCTCTCCTCTGCACATGTCCAAACCAACGCAAAAAAAGTCACCTCTCTAACTTTGTCTCCAAATTGTCCAACTTGAGCTGACCCTCTAATGTACTCATTTCTAATCCTATCCTTCCTCGTCACACCCAATGCAAATCTTAATATCTTTAACTCTGCCACCTCCAGCTTTGTCTCCTGCTTTCTGGTCAGTGCCACCATCTCCAACCCATATAGCATAGCTGGTCTCACTACCATCCTGTAGACCAGGGGTCCCCAACCACCGGTCCGCGACCCACTACCGGGCCGCAGCCGTCTGACAGCCGGGCCGCGAGAGAACTGCCGTCAACGGAGACTCACTCAGACTTTTCAGAATGCTTGGCGGGTGGGGCTTTGCAGCGGCACAGAGAAAGGAGAGACACCAAGGTGACAGAGTATTACAACAAAGTATTGTTACGGTCCCGATAGTTTCCCAATATGACGCGAGTCTATAGAAATCGCGTTACTACGAAGTACATTCAGCAGATGCTTTCATTACAACGAAGTGACCTTGAAATGCCTGAATGAATCATCCACAGAGCAGTTAGATCTGTGGTCGCAGCTCATGTTTGCACAACTATCCCCAAACAGAAACATTGTAAAAAAATTCTTTCTTCGAACTTTCCTCGTACTGTTTTTTTTTTTTTTTTTTTGCTGTTTTTGTTTTCTGTGGTTTTCAGTGATACCTTTTGCTTATTGCTTGTCAACATTTGAAAAACATCCATTGGAATTTAACTCATTGTCACCCTCCTATAGAAACGGCAGACACGAAAAAAACAATAACAGTGTTAATGTTTGTGATGTGCAATCTGTTGGAATGGCAAATGCAAAGCATATGTCTTTGTTATATGCAAAAAAAGAAGAAAAATCTCAGGTTGCAAACGTATGCGAACTGCTTAATAACTTAATAATAATAGAAATGTTATGTAAATTGTGTATAAAACTGCCAACTCCACCAAACCCCCCCCCCCCCCCGACACCGGACCGGTCCGTGGAAAAATTTGCATCTAATAAAGTGGTCCTTGCTGTCAAAAAGGTTGGGGACCACTGCTGTAGACCTTCCATTTCACTCTTGCTAATACCCGTCTGTCACAAATTACTCCTGACAGTCTTCTCCACTCATTCCACCCTGCCTGCACTCTCTTTTTCACCTCTCTTTCACATTCCCCATTACTCTGTACTGTTTATCCCAAGTATTTAAACTCATCCACCTTCGCTAACTCTATTCCCTACGTCTTCGGTATTCCACATTCCAAGAGATCAAAGAAAGCATTTGAAATGCCAAAAGAGAAACTGAAATAAAAATTACTAGAGAACCCAAATGAACGGCAAGCAGTTTTTTCAGTACAAGTCCAGTAAAAAGATGATTAAAGAGAATTTAAGAAACCTTGCAACACAAATGGAGGAATCATTGAAAATGAGAAGGAAATAGAAAATGAATTGAACAAGTATTTCACCCAAATTTTCATAAAGGAAGAAACAAGTGGAATGCCTCATGCAGACGTAAGCTTGGTATCACCAATGGGCATAGGGAGTGCCTTTGTTGCAAGGGTAGAGTGTTTTGGTATGGGACCATAACTGACAAGGGTGAGGCAAGTTTTGTAGATAGCAGAGTAATAACCCTCATGTAGTGACTGAGGCTGTGGGGGAAACGGGGTTAGTGTATAGAGTGAGGCCTGAGATGGGGTGGGGTGGGGGTAGAGAACAAGTTCTCAATCATAATGATTTAAAAGTATGTGTTGCCACAGTTCTTCTGGTTCCCTCGGAGTTAGTACAGGAATCAGACCAGGAATGTGCCCAGGATCCCAGTATGAATTGGGTTCCTTATACAGTTTGGGTGGCATCTGAGGTCAGGGAACATTGAGTACCAGAAGGCGATGGGGTGAGGCAATCAACAAGAGCTAATTTGGGCTTACGACTACCTGCTGACTATAGAGATTAGGAAGGGTTGTAGCAGGGACTGCTAAGGTTTGGAGTGGGGGGATGTTACAGGGTAGAGTTGGCATTGTTGGACTGGAGCACAATATTTTTGTTTTGTTTGCACTTGTAGAATGGAGTATTAAAATTACCATAAATTAGGATCTTGCCCCTTTTTGTTGCAAAGTGCAAGGCTGTTTGGATCTGGGAGTAGAACACTTCCTTCACATCATCAAATCTCAATTGCGCTGGTGTGTATATGGAAATAAAGTACATTCAAAAGATTCCTGCCACTGTCAAAACTGTTAACATGCCCCACAGCCATTGCCTTCTGTATTGTCACCATAAAAATATATTATCACCTAACCATTCGTGCCTGAAATTTGCATTTCAGTTCTGCAAACTTCGGTTAATCACAGTTCTAATTGTGTCTGACTAGGGAGTACTGAATTCCCAGCAATATAAGAAAAGCCTACCATTTCCACAGCACATGGAGATTGGATGTACACCCAGTCAGGCATGGTTCTGGCTTTTATGTGGCTGAATCAGAAGCAAAAAAATCCGTTTTGTTCAGGCATTGACTTAATTTTTCACTGTGAAGATATTGATATTCTTCATTGCTCTTGCATTTGTCCTTGAAGTTCCAAGTGACTCAAAGGAAGAGGACAAAGTCATTACAATTATTCCTGTATAGCGTGTGGCTATAGACCATTCTGTCTCAATAAATTTGTGACATTCTGCTCCCACATCCTCTCTGTCCCTACCTTGTGACTTTTTTTAACCTGTCTGTTGTTTGAAACCAGAAATATATACATAAAATCAAGGAGGTGGTTCAGGGAAATTTTGGAGGTTTCATATTAATTGTATACCATGTCCCAAAGTGGCCATCAAAATCATGTGAATATTCTCTGTTAGTCACAATTCCATAACATGACAAGGCCCAAAATAATAAAAGGCAACCATCCTGAGTCCCTAGAAACAATAGGGTATTACTGACAAACAAAGCAAACAAGGAAACCCAAGAAAATAAACTTTAAAAGAATAAAAATCTTAGCTCATCAGGCTGTGAAACGAGGTAATATCACTGTTATTCCTATCATATAAAATTCGCCAAATGTTATTTATTGGTATACCAGGTGAAGTAGACAGAATAACCGATTGGCAACTTTTCATCTTAATGGGTTTATTGCTGAAGTTTACTGGCGGTTTGTTAGAAATTTCTACTTTTACCAAGACATTACTAAAAAAAAATGATTTTACTTTATTTAAAACCCACTTCAAGGCATTTTATTCTGTACATTGCAGTGATCATCCATAAAAGTTGATTTACATTTTATTTTCTAGCTCATGTACTGAAGGAGAAAGTTTGTTTCTTTGGTTCTGTAATGCCTCAGAATTTCAAAACAGTTTTTAGAAGACCAAGGGAGCTGCAAGTCCAGCCATGTGTGATTCCATTTACTGTGTAATTCAGATAGGATTAATCACTTTTCTTCTGCTGTCTAGACTACTGTGATTGTTCCTAGGAAAGACTCCAGGACTGTGCCATCTAATTTCTTTACGTAATTTAGAGTGCAGCACTCTTCTTCATTCACAACATCTCTCTCAGAAGTCACTCACAACAAAAATGATGCCTGTCAAAGAAATGTATGCTATCTTTGATGGTTAAGGAGTTCAGTCCTCAAACTACAGACCTTGGGAAAAAGGTGCTTCAGAAGAGGTAATCCACCTGAAGCTAAGCGTGTTTGGGCCCAGCCTGTACTTGGATGGGAGACCATCTAGGAAATGCTAGGATTGAGGTTGGAAAAGATGTTAGTGAGGGGGCCAGCAGGGGGTGCTTATCCTATGTTCTGGGTGTGGATCCCAATGCCCCAGTCACACTCTGCTGTAACTATGGCACCATCCTTCAGATTAAATATTAAGTCAATGTCCAAACTCTTTGTCATATTAAAGATCCCTCGGCATCTTTCATAAAGATTAGGGTATTTCCCAATGTCCTAATGTTCTAGCTAAATTTACCCTTCATGGCCTGGTCATTCTAATCATCCCCTGTCTCTAGCTGGTTAACTATCTGTCTCTCACCCCATCACTACCTAATAGTTAATGTGTGGTGAGCATACGATGATGGGCCAGTCTCAAGTAGAACTGCTGACTGATATTAAAAAGACCCATCTCTTTGTCTGTTTGAAAATCTGACATCATGATGTCTAGTATATTAATTGCTGTGATTATCTGTTTATTCAGTTTAAACTGTTGTCACACTTACTTTGTAATACTAGCATGGACTTTTGTTTGGAATTTGGGTGAGTTTCTTAATAATTAGTTAATTGAACAGTTATCAGATTTACTTTTAAGCTCCTCGATATCTGTATCTTTATTAAACAAGGTTGCAGCTCCTTAACTAGATATGGGAAGGGTATTTGTGGTGTGGTACAGTGACTTATTGTTTAAAAGAGCAGCCTTACAGCTCCAGAGTCAACAGACTGAATCCCAGGCTGAGTTCTGTCTGTTAGTAATTTTTACTTTCTGAATAAACCCCCATGTGTCCTCTACTTTCTTTAAGTCTAAATTTACCCTTTATAAGTGAGTGAGTGTGGATACATGGCTATGTTGCAGTTTTTTTTTGTGATAGAGTGCAGCAATTAATATGGAGGGTTGTGACACGCCACATAGTGGGAAAGATGACACCAGACTTCACACTGGGCCTCTTGTAGTCTGTGACCGATTGGGATCAGAAATGAGAAGTGTTAGACAGGGAGGCAAAGACACAAAAGATCATATTACAAATGAAAAGTGGGTTTTTATTTACAAGTGCAGATAAAATAGTATAGAGTCCTCACCACAAGTGATACAGAAAATAAAAAAATAGTGAAACTGTACAATATTTACAGTGAGTATTGCAAGTCCCCAAATGAAAAAGAAACAAAAACAATAAATGTATATACACAAAAATTTGAGTTTTCCTAAATAAAAATACAATCAGGAAGATACTACATCAAAACACAATCCTTCCAATAATATGATCCACAAAAATATTTATAAAGAGTAAAATCAAAGATTCAATAGCAGGTACTCACCTATTTCAAACTGAAAAGTAGTTTGTTTTCTTTTCTCTGCCATTTTTTCTCATTCACTGCCACTACTACCAAAAAAGTGCAACAGTAAACCATGTGCATTCTTTGGTCCTTCCTGTTTGCATCACCTGCACAGCATTCTGGGTATTAAAGGGGTAGGTTGAGTATTACATACAGCTTACATATTAATCCATACAAAATGACATTACTGTACCCTTAAGACATGAAGGAAGACACTGACAACTTTTCAGTATCCCTTCTTCCTTTCCTTGTGTTTAAATTTATTCACAAGTTTTGCATAAATGTTTAGTCCACTACTAGGATGAGCATTATGTACTTTGGGGAATGTCTCATCCTGTATTGGCTGCCACACCTCTGTGATGTGACGCTGGCCTTGCAAAGCATCATGGAGTGCTGGTAAGAAAAAAAAATGTATGTCTAAATTAGTTGCACAGTAAATTTAAAGGACAATAATCAGCAAACATGGTTACAGATGAACAGAGCATATTTTCTGCGAAAAAAGCTTTGCCGAATTTTGCCAAATAATGCTAGTGACAACTTACATACTGTAACAGAGTTCTCAAATGGAAAAAGAAAAAAAAAACATAAAAAGAGCCTTGATGCACAAACAAATTGAACCCATGAACCACAGTGGCAAAGGAATGGCAACTACCAATAATGACATCAGAAAAATGAGTCAATCTAAGTAGCAAACAGAATTGCAGCTAAGAGGGTATGGGAAAAATCGAAGGCCAAGTCTTAAAAGCTTGTCTTCAGTGGAGGAATTCAAAGTATGTTTATGCCTTGTGGTGGAATGCCCACGGGCAATACCTGATCTTTCCTAAATTAGTTGTGGTGTCCTTGTGATGCATCCATCGATAGGCTTGGAAAAATAAATGAGGCAAATGCATAAAACGAGGGGAATTCAAGCTTCTGCAGAAATATTTTTTATCATGTATATGACATACAGTATATTATTTGCTGCAGCAATTTAAAATCAAATAAACATATTATTTTTCACCTAAATCTCAGTGTATCTTGATAATCAGCCCTTAAAGAACAATTATAGAGTATCTCTAGTTTAGTACTTGTATTTTTCACCTGTATCTTATAAGGAAATATATACAATATGACTAAGTAAATCTTTATTCTGTATACATTGTCTCCATTGTGTGTTTTATTTATAAAATAGCAAACAGTGAAGGAGGTAAGCAGTCAAATACCTTGAGATTAGTGGATTTCAGTCAATGAACTTTACAAGTAATTCTTAAAGCACACAATAATGCAATACTGTTTTTATGCAATATTTTTACACCATTTTGTACACTTTTAGTTTCTTTTTAGCTAGAGTCTATAATTCATTTGACAGGAAAATATAAATGTGTACCAGATATACTATCCTTCCTAGAATTACAAGTTAATAATGCAGCTTCTATGGTTGGTGATGTAATTCTATTGTACTAGAAAGGGCAAATAATTTACTAAAAATTATAGTGTAGCTACTGTTGAAGGTGGATAAACTGGTGCACACACAATTGTAGCACATTTATATTAAGCATGCTGTGACAGAGTGAAAAATCTAAATAAATAAAAATAAATCGTCTAAGTAAAGATTATCATCAGAAAAAAGGATAAGTGCTCTTTGGAATAGCAAGCAAGCAAGAGTGCTGTCTTACTGGGGTAGTTTGACAAGCAATGAGGCATAGCAATCTAAATGTTAAAACACATTAAAATGCTCCAGTCTTGCACACAGATAGTATTCCCAATTGACACACAACAGTAAGGTGTTATTCATGTGCATTTGAAAAGTGTACAATAAAAAAACAAATATATCTGAGCAAACTTGTTTAGAGGACTGCAAAACTGTAATTGTCCCTACATGCTAGTCATAACAAAGTAAAAAAATTAAATTACTTTGTAAATTAAATTGTATAAATTACTTTATACAAGTGGTAACTAACAAAACAAGGAAACACTTCAGTATGCAAAGGATATAAAATATAAATGCTGGGCAGACAAAGTTGTTTACTCTGATGGCTATCTTGTCTAAAAGAAGATATACAGTATCAGTGGTTTTGATAAATGAATGATTGTGGGATGATGTAGGCTGGAACTTCAACAACAAGGGCTGCTCAACTTGCTAAAGCCAATGTTACATTACGTGACTTTTTGTCCAGGGTTATGTCAGATTACACGATGCTGCACCATGTCAAATTACACAACTGAAAATTGCAGTCCATGTCACATTTACCGGCTAAGCGCTGATCTTCCAGCGATGTTGTGCTTGCCACTTTTTCTGACAGCCACAAGTCTGCTGCCAGATGGAGTGGGTGCTGTATGAAGGGTTAAGAGCTGCAAGCGAGTTCAGCACCAATCTCTGCCCTTTATTTGTTTTTTCTGTTTTGTTATGTAAAATATGAGACATTAGATGACTGAGCTTCTCTTCTGTTTGTGAGGTACATAGCCCTCATGCAGCCTGATGGAGCCGGTACTGTATTGGTACTTGGGTTAATAGATGTGGTGCATTCAGCCACAATCTCTGCCTTTTTTCCTTTTTCAAAGCTGTTATGCTTTGTAAAATATGAGACATCAACCAATCAAGTTTTTTTTAATTTTTTTTTATTTATTAATTTTATTGTAATCATTCTATACAGATAGATCAATTAATACAAAAAAGAATTAAAGACAATTCTTGACAAGAATTGAAGCTTTTTCTGAAGTCCATAGCCCCCATGCTGTCTGAAGGAGCCAGTGCTGGATTGGCACTGCACAAAGGGTTAATAGATGTAGTGCATTCATCTGCAGTCTCTATCTTTTTTTTCTTTTTTCCATTCTGTTTGAGTACATAAAAGACAAAACATCAGACTGTTAAGTTTCTATTTGTGCTGTTCAAAATGGAGTGCTCCTTATTCCTCATCACTACATTCTATGCATTGTATTTCTAGGCTGAAAGCTCATTGGTTCTCAACTCTCATGCACAAAGTCCCCACCCCTCTTGCTAAAGAAAAAAATCAAACCTGTTTAATTTTATCCTGGCCAGTCATAGACTAGTTGGTCTCAGTCGTTGAGAATGGCACATTACGCGACTGACTTTACAGATTTGTGCTGCCAACTGACTAAGACAGGCTAAGATTATGGTAGTGAAGGCTACAACTCCAAATCACTGGGTAAGTTGCCTAATGTGACACAGCTTTAAAGTTTCAGAAGAAAACTAAAGTGATATTGCCATGGAAGTTAGAAAGAAAGTCAACTTCATCTATTAGCAATTGTGAGCAAAACCTTAGTCGTAAACACTAGGTATTTATTTGAAAGATAATTAAACTGAATAAGTAAAAATGATATTGTGGCTTGTCCTGGCATTTAAACCTTTAGCCATTTTCAAATTAGTATGTTTTTTATTGTAGTCAGAAGGAGTAGAACTTTTCTTGTAATGTTTAAAAAGTGTACTTTTACAAAGACTTTTTTGTGCCAAGTTAGCTTATGTTACTTGGCTACTGAAAAATATACAGTACCTTGTCTCATGATGCTTTTGCATTTGCTTAAAAATTGCCAGAGTATTTTGATAATTAGTTTAAGTCAGGGGTGTCCAACTCCAGTCCTGGTAAGCCGCAGTGGCTGCAGGTTTTCATTCTAACCCTTTTCCTAATCAGTGAGCAGTTTTCACTGCTAATTAACTCCTTTCCCTTCATTTTAATAGCCCTTTTTTGAAGGATTCAGTCCTTTGAATCGATTTGTTTCTTTATTAAATGGCAGCCAAACAGAAATGAGATGTGAAATGAGCCAACAGATGACCAGCTAAACTGTATTGTCAAACTCCAGCTAGTTTCACTCCAACCAGTTTCTTAATGAGACGCCAGTTCTTGCTGTTAATTAAAGCCATTATTGAATATCATGACCTGTTGCTGCTCTCATTCTGCCACAGCAGACTGTTGATTTTCTGTTTCTTCTAAGACTACCATCAAGATGTTTTGGTGACCTGAGCCGGCCAACATGACTCAGACCTTCACCTTTCTTTATTTTCAGGTTAGCTGGTCATGTGGCGGCTTGTTTTGTGTCTCATTATTGTTTGGCTGCTCATTAAGGAAAAAGAAACAACTAAGGGGTCTGAGTCACATCAATTAAAACTAAGGCAAAACAAGGTAATCAGCAGCAAAAATGGATAACTAATTAAGAAGAAGGTTAGAATGACCTGCAACCACTGTGGCCAACAAGGACTGGAGTTAGACACCCCTGGTTTAAGTAGAAAGTTTGTGCTCTTCCCAGTGAATTCTCAAGCATACAATATTAGACTGGACACCTTCCCTTTTATTATCGCAGATCAGTTTAAATACCTAGGGGTAAACATCACAAGTAAATATAAAGCTCTTTATCAACAAAATCTTGCCGTCAGTATGAAAAAAATTAAGCAAGACTTGCATAGATGGTCAACCCTTCATCTAACTTTAGCTGGAAGACTTAACATTGTTAAGATGAATATCCTTCCTATGCTTCTCTTTTTATTTCAAAACATTCCAATATACATCAATAGACATTTTTTTGAGAAATCAGATTCAACCATAACCTAATTTATTTGGAATTCAAAATATCCATGTACCCAAAGGGCGACCCTACAAAGACCTAAGGTGGAAGGTGGCGTGGCTCTACCTAGCTTTCAGTTTTATTACTGAGTGGCAAATATACAAGCTATAAAAACCTGGACACGGACACAAATAGATGAACATACGCAGGCTTGGCCCGCAATAGAAATAAAATCCTGTAGTACTGCTTTATATTCCTTGCTTTGCACCCCAATAAATAAAGTTATCACCAATATACTAACAACCCAATTCTGCTTCACTCACTCAGAATATGGAACCAATGTAGGAAGTATTTTAAGATAGAGATGTTTTTATCTGTGGCACCTCTGCATGAGAAACACCTTTTTCCACCCTCTCAAACATATGCAGTTTTTAATACCTGGAAAACATTTGGGATTAAATCACTTAGAGATCTGTAAATAGACAACATCTTCGCATCCTACAAACAATTACACACGCAAATTTAACTTTCCAGCAACACATTTCATTCACTACCTTCAAATTCTGTTTTGTTTTGTTAAACAGAACCTGCCCAATTTTCCTCACCTCTCACCTACCTCTATGCTGGGAAAAAATATTGCTCAGTCTCAAGGATTCAGACAGCATTTCCGTAATATATAAAACTATTTTACAGTCCCTCCCTTTCAAAGACCCAAGAGAACAGTGGGAAAAGGATCTCTCACTCAATATCTCAGAAAGGGAGTGGAAGGTAGCAATGCACAGAATTCACTCGAGCTTCATATGCACAAAGAATTATTCAACTCAAAATTATATATTATATCTCTATCGTTTAAAATTGTCCAAAATGTTTCCAGGGCAAGATCCAACCTGTGAACATTGCAATCAAGTTCCGGCCTAACTAGGCCATATATTTTGTGTCCGCACCAAATTAACATAATTCTGGACCAAAATCTTTAAATGCCTTTCAGACAGCCTTGGTGTCACAATCCCACCTAACCCATTAACAGCTGTGTTTGGTGGACTCCCAGATGGGCTTAAAGTGGAGAAGGACAAACAAACTGTCATTGCCTTTACTTCACTACTACCACATAGACTTATCCTGCTCAGCTGGAAGAATCCTAACTCACTAAGTTGGTGGGTAACTGATGTTATATATTATCTGAACGTGGAAAAAATAAAATTCGCACTTAGAGGATCTGTACAAAACTTTTTCAAAACCTAGCAGGATCTAATTAATAATATTTTAGAATAAGCATTTAAATTGAGGAAGCAGGTTCCCTCCCCTGTTTTACTTCATTTATCTTTATTCATTTATTAATTTATCTATTCACTTATTTTTACTAGCATAAAGTTTTACAGTGCTGTTTTACACTGTTGGCCTAGCTCTCTTTCTCAGGGGTTAGTTGATTTGTATTTTTTTTTTTTTTTTTTGTAAAACTGAGTTATGTGTATGAAATGTTCTTTGATTTTAATAAAATCAATAATAAAAAAAAAGTGTAAACGGCTCTGCAGTATTGCCATTCTAGAGATTTAGGAATGCTGTGTAAGGTATTGCCAATCCAATCAATCCAACACTAAACATGTACACAGTCTAAAAGTGTTTTCACAGTAAAAATATGAATCTTGTTTAAAATATTGTCCTTCTCCATTGAATGAATAGTATATTTGCCCACGGCTACAGGAATTGTTTTGTCTTTACTATCTATATTTACTTTGACATTTTTTCAGAAAGTTTTGCAAGTTTGTTGAAAATCAAAAGCTGAAATCTCTCATTCATATAAGCATTCAGACTATAAGTGTTGAGACCCTTTGGTTTACATTATGGATTATTGAATGTACACATAGACTGAAGGATAAAAATGGTAAATTTATCAATTTAAAATTAAATCTACAACACGCTGAAGTGTGGGTCTAAATATTTGCCAGATCCACTGTAAATGTATTTTATTTAGCAACCTATAGTATTTACTTCAATGTTCTCATCAAGTGATGTCCAAGAGGAGAGCACAAACTCACTTCTGACAGCCTGATTCTCTGAGATCATCCAACCAGGAACTGCCAAAGCAGCCAAACATCTTGATAGTGAAGATTGTCACGTTAGTCACAAGGATTCCAGAGGAATTACACGCAACTTTTTAGAAAAGCTTACAAAGTCTGCAACCTTGCAGATTCGTATGACAATCAGCTTGCGTTCCGACATGGATCTCTGCAGTATATTAAATCAGTTCTCCCGTGTGGAGAAAAAATACAGACAGTGGCATCAATTGTGTGATCGAGGCCAGTAATACTGCATTTAACCAGACTTCTCCATTAGTGCTTGCAAAACCATCATTTTATAAAATTCAGGGCCACATAAGGTGATGCATAGAAATTCCCAGTTAGATCAAAATACATGGACGCCTCTTTTCTCAATAATCATGAACAAAGCTAGGCAATTGCAGTTATTATGAGTCTGTAGAGCTATACAATCATTTTCATCAACAAAAATTAAACCTAACAAAACAAATGATCAATACTGAGTATACATGACATGAGGTTCACTATCTTAAACTGGTTAACAATTGTTCCTTCAAAAATTATCTACATTTCACCTCAGTTGACACTTCCAGTATACCAGAATATAATAACATACTGTAAAAATTAAAAACTATAGATCTACAAATGAATGCCTCTAAATTATTTTCCTTCTTCAAAAGCCTGGTTTACTCTGTTTCTTTACAGAGACAGAAAGCATTCAAAGATAAAGGCGGCATGTGGCAGCCAAAGTTATGTCTAAACAATAACAACTGTCTCCAGCTGTCAAATTAAAATAACATCAGAAACCCTGAACTCTTAAATGATGAGTTTAAAATGGAATTGTTATTAAGTTGGCACTACCCAGATAATATTTGATTTTAATGACTCATATCATATGGCTTGCTATAAACGTGAATTGCTAATAGATCATAACCTTAATAAATGTCACACAAAGAAAAATATGATTAGGTATTCTTGTATTGTTAGGAGTTTTAAGCAAAGTGAAAAAAAAAACATTCTCTCTCTGTCTAAGTAATGAGCATGCATACTATGTTTGAAGGCACTCATTTGTTTGGAGTGATTATTTGCCCATTCTTCAGGTTTCATTTATACTCATGTTTTCATTCCACTGGCTGTGATAGTACCTGTCTCATCTGCCATTAAAAGACATCAATGTACAGTAATTGCATGTAAGACACCTTCAGCAAACACCTTACACACATACCTGACCTAGTAGGGTTTGCCAGATTGTTAGATCAAGCTCTGACTCCTGATGTTGAGATTCAACGTGTAATTATTACTGTCCTAGATGAAATTAACTCTCATCACCACTTAATTACATTTGATGTTTCTGCCTCTGTCAGCATGATCATCTACATTGCAATTCTACATCAATTTTATTGTATTGTGTGGAAAACGATATACATCAATTGACATGTGACTGTCATTTGTCTTTGGAGAAGGCTTTAGATACAGTAGCTGCTATTAAAGCAAAAGTTGTTAAAGCATGACAAGTCACCATGGTCTAATTAGAGCAAACTTACTGTGGATCACCAGGGCTCGTACAGCTGCCCTAACCCCGACACAGACAGGCAGGATATAGGTTTCTCCACAGAGCACACCTTTATTTACAGGTGGGGGAGCGCTTTCTTCGCTCCCCACAAGAGCACAATGTTCACAACACCAAAGCACCAATACACAGTCCTTCTCCTCTCTTTTTCATCCTCTTCCTCCTCCTGGCAAGCTTTGTCCACTTCCTCCCGACTCTGGCTCCTCGAATAGAATGAGGTGGCTCCTTTTATTTAGCTACTGGGAGTGCTCCAAGTGCCTAATCAGTATTACCTGGAATCACTCCAAGGTGTGGTGGAAGTCCACTATAGGGCTCTGCAGCTCCCCCTTGCGGCCCCAACGGAACCCAAAAGGGCTGTAGCAAACTCCAAGTCCCAGCATGCCCTGTGGGAATCCATGGTGCCACAGCCGCCCAGGGGAGGTAGTGCTTCGCAGATTCTCTCCCCCGATCTTTCCATCCAGCTGGCATCCCGGGCCAGGTAATGGCCAAGTCCGCCTGTCACAATACTCTTTCCTAAGATTTCTTCCATTTTCTCCATACAAGGTTTTTTTTGGGGGGGTGGTGGGAGGAGAGTTTTTTCATGTCTTCTTAGGTAGTCAAGGCTGGGGAGACTGTCAAAAAACAGAGCATGTTAAAGCCTATTGAGGAACTCCTTGTATGATTTTGGGCTATACAAAAATAAATTGTTGTTTATGTCAGTTAGGAATATTACAAGCACACAGCTCCCATCTGTTCAGAATATATGCATTGCATGCTGCCTTAAAAAGGTATACAGTTTATTTAAAGACATCAGCTGTCCTTTTCTCCCTTCTCCATTCTGTCATGGGTGGAGAATCAATTATTAGCACTTCCAGCAATATTATTTTAGATTTTCTTTTTCTGCTATTTTCACCTGTCATTTAAATGTCAGTTTAGTTTTGATGTAGTTTTATGAACTTTTGACCATTTCAGTTTTAGTTTTTATTTTAGTTACTGCACCTATCTGTAACAGCAAAGAGAATGTTCAGACATGTAGTAATGCCCACAAATGACTCAAAGAGGCTTTATTTTCCAGCCATACAGTATATACAGAGAGTTATCTTTGGAATGTTTGGTAAAGTGTTTCACTCACATTGTGGTAGTGCTCATCTGTTCAAGGAGGAGGTGGTTTACTCTAGCAGCACTGGACTTTTTAAACTCAAATACTTCATGGTACCTTTTGAAGGTAGGTATTTTAAATAACCTCTTAGACATTCAATAAATATGTGTACCAGCACACTTTCTCTCTTTTTTGTGTTTGATTGCCTGAGGTCACCAGACAACAGCTTACCAAGGAGGTAAAGTTAAAGCTTATTGAGCAACATAATCTTTCATTTTGCCTTCTTTAGTAGGTTTATGTTTTTTCAACAACTACTTCTCACACACCACACTTGCCATATTACTGATTATACACTGTCAGTGTCATACTAATCCTAGATAGGACCTTTCTGTTTACAAGTAAATCTTGGCTCTTGGTTCATATAAAAAAAAAATCATCTGTCTAGGCAGCTGACATCTGTCATGCTTCATAGGCTACATAGCCACACAGCGCATAGTCTTTTACTGAAAAAGGAGAGGCAGTCAGTGGCAATTTTCCCCATAAGGCCCAGACTGGCATGAGGAAATGTTATCAGTTACATTGCACTGAACGCACTACTTAATATGATGCAATATAATTATATTTTGGTATGTAATAATCTAACAGTTTTATGCATTACAGCACACACTTAAAATGTATTTTTAAAGTAACTTGTTTATTTAAGCTATTCTGGCACAAACAGTTTAATTTATTCATTCATTCATGAAGCTGAACAGATATTCTGAATTTTGCTCAAGGTTGGAAGTAGAAAAAAAAGAAACTTGTTAAGGCATCTGACTGTCTGCCTTTATTTAATCCAATTTTACTGTTCCAAGTGGAAAATTTCATTTGTTAGCTGGCTTTACAGAGAGATCATAGCATAATATTAAAAACACATCATGAGAACATAGCCAACCAACATCAACTAAGTACAAATAAATAAAATATAACAATGAGAATAATACTTATGGTGCAACATTAGATCAAACATATGTCATAAACGTTTAGACTACTGACTAATGAGTGATGTATATTGCGCAGCAGAGCGTCCGTTGGTCATAGAAGGCTCATTACCACTGACCTAGCAACCCCATCGGCCATAGAAGGCTCAGCATCACGACAACGAGTTCGCTCATAACCCAACGAACAAAGCATCCATCAGCCAGGGACCGATCACTGACCAGTGGGGTACTTTAATTTGGCCATTAACCTGGCCTACTTTCTCTTTGTCCCCTCTCCTCCAGGACGATCCAATCCCTGTAGTGGATCCACAGCTGTGGGACCAACCTGATGAGGAAGATTATCAATACCTGAACTGAAGGAGGGAGCTGAGGCGGAATGACTAATAATGTCGCTGCTTGTTTGCTTTGTTTGTGTGTCATAGAGTGGTAGCTCCCGCTTCAATAAATACACTTGTTGTTCCTGTTTGAGGTGATTTTTAATTAAGCTGGTCGTTCTGATATGGAAGCGTATTAGGGCCACAGAGAAGAAAAAAAATACCGACTCAGTGAAGAAAAAAGAAGTGCATGTCTTGAATAAAGTCAACATGCCAAATTTATTCTCGACATTTCCACTTTAATCTCAATGCTAATGTCGAGATTAAAGTCAACATGCTGACTTTATTCTCAACATTTCCACTTTAATCTCAAAGCTTATGTTGAGATTAATGTCAACATGTTGACTTTATTCTCTGTGGCAGACGGCTGGGGTCCATGCCCGGCTGAGATGCCCTTTACTCTATATTCAGGGGGAGCAGCCCTGGATGGTACAATACCTCCCTCTGGACGCTAGATGGCCGCCCCCATGGGTTGGAGCGGTGCTTCCATTTCCCGCAGGGCTCCATTGGAGTTGGAGTTTGGTGCAGCCCTGTTGGTTACTGCAAGGGAGCAGTGCTACCACCACGCCACTGTGCCCCCACATGTTTAATACATGCTTTAATGCATTTCATCATGAAAATGATATCAGGTATTTATCTTAGCATTCTAAATGTTCAGAGAGCAGTAATATCATGAAATGAATGTTTTCTGTGTGGCGATTGTTGCCTGTGGCTCCTCTCCATACCTCAGTTTAAGAAGCACGTAGCGATTAACAACTGGGTCAGGGAACACTTAATAAGAAGCATTTAATGTGCTACATTAGTTATGACGGAGTTTGAGAAAATCTAGTAAATTAAACATTGATTTTAAGATGAGGTTTATGACATGGTAAAGTTAAACTAGAGAGAGAAAAAACGAGTTTAAAGTGGAAATGTCGACTTTAATCTCGACATAAATGGCGAGAATAAAGTGGAAATGTTGAGAACAAAGTAGAAATGTCGAGAATAAAGGCGGCATGTTGATTTTATTCTCGACATACACTTTTTTTTTCATCACTGAGTCCGTATTTTGTTTTCTTCTCCATGGCCCTAATATGCTTCCGTATTCTGAAGGCTAAGACTGAGCCTCATTTTCCGGGTGCAGGTCAGTGACTCATGCATCACAATATGATAACTGTTCATCCTATGATTTAAGCGTGAGTATGTCTCTTAAAATAATTAATAGTGCATTTCTTACAATTAGATTATTAAAAATCATTCTGATGTTACAAATCACAACTTTAATTCATCACTGTTTAAATGCAGGATCCAATGTAGACTTGCAAAAATGACTACCAGCCACAAGTGTGCTTCATTTTTATACCAGAAAAAGTTAGGTTTTCGAAAGAGACAAAAATAACAAAAGATTCTGAGAAGAAAAAAAATCAACATTTAGCTTCTTTTTTAAAAATCTACAGAGAGTAAGCAGTGGATTCAAAGTCAAAGTCAAAGTGAACTTTATTGTCATCTCAACCATATACAAGTATACAGATAGACGAAATTGCAAAGCTCAGGGTCCACAGTGTAACAACATGACGTGCAAATAATAAATTAAAAATAGAATTAAAATTTAAATTTAAAATTAAAACACAAACAAGATAAGACATTGTGCAAAGACAAGACAAAGAAGTAGCAGCAATATTGATGTGTAAGATATGTAATATAATAAATAAATAATAGATATAGTCCTGTGGTGGGTTGGCACCCTGCCCAGGATTGGTTCCCTGCCTTGTGCCCTGTGTTGGCTGGGATTGGCTCCAGCAGACCCCCGTGACCCTGCGTTCGGATTCAGCGGGTTGGATAATGGATGGATGGATAATAGATATAGATAATACAGAAATTGCTCTTCAGATTATAATCCAGTTAGCTCCACAATACAATTTATTTAACACACTTTATGCATCAGTTTGTGTTTTTGCTTCCTTGATTTTTGATATGTCATCAAACTAGTTTCACTTGTCATTGCAAATACAAATACCATTTTTTAATATTTCAATTGTTACCAATATTATCATCTTAATGGGGGATCTAATTCATTTTCAACCACCATCTCCGGGGCTCCTCTTTGATTTAGCAGCTGCAATTGTAAAGATTGGGTGATAATACTTTCTTTTTTAAATAAGGTTATTTATTGAAATATTTAGTCTTTGTGCTTTGCTTAGCCATGTTTCGCAAACTAGTTACTTCAAAGTGAATAATGTTCGCAGTGGGTGGGCACAGGACACACTAATTGGGCCACTTTAATGTCAGTTTTCAAAGGATTCACATATGGGCTTTCCATGCCAAATTTTAATAATTGATTACTGGGAGGAAGAACGTAATACCGTCGCTCCTTTATAGACTTCCAATGGGGGATATATTGTCCTGCTTCTTTTCACACTCCTGAAATTGATGTGGTGAAGTACACATCGACACAAGTGTGTACACACATACGCACATCTCAGAGTGAATACTGGTCACTGACAATTGGTTTATTTACAAAAAGAGAATCCAACATTTCAGTCATTTTTATTTTATTTCCATTTGTCTTTTAATTTTTATCTCAGCTTTATTTATGTTTAACAAAACATTTTTTTTTAGCTGATTTTGTTACAATTTTTGTTAATGTTAACAATCTTGACTGTGACAACCTGTGTCCTATAACTTAAAACTAGCAGGGTCAAACTGTCCAGTAAAGAATAAGTACATCTAATTCAGTGAAGAACAACGATGGATGTGTTCAAAATTTGTTGAGCATTTTCATATAAACAATGTGTTTAGTAAATAACTATAAACAGCAATGACAAAAAAAAAGTTCTGTAAAAGCACAATAAATAATCCAGGAGCATTGCATAAATCCCTAAAATCTCTTTAAGGTGGAATTAATAAGACACAAAACATAATGTGGGACAGTTTATTTAGTTTTGCCATGGGCTTTTATTAAAAACTAGCCATTTAGCCCGTTACAATAACGGGCACTAGAACAGTAGTGCATAAACATTAGTATGAACAGTCTATATTAAATGGCAAGGGACTTAGACCTCATTCTTTTTGTTGGTCGAATTTTTCTTTCTTTCAGCCTTTCTTTTGTTGATGTTTACTTGCTGAGCTGACCGTTCTTCGTGGGCTGCCGCCGTGTATTGTGTGTCTTTAATTTTCTGTGACAGTAATACTGTCTTGTACAGCTCTATTCAATAAGGGCGCGCACAAAAAGGCGAGCTTCAAAAGGGCGACCTCAATTGAGCGCGGCGAATAAAGGCGTTCGTAGATAATTTAGTTCAAATGGCTCTGGAATATGTGATCTTTATGCAGATCTTTATTTACGCACGCCTTTATTCGCTGCGCCCAATTGAGGTCGCCCTTTTGAGGCTCGCCTTTTTGTGCACACCCTTATTGAAAGATGCCTGTGCGCGCCCTTATTGAAGGATATCGTCTTGTACGTCCGCTGGCTTGTATGTCCGTAATATACCTTTAATTTTCTCTGGCGGTAATACAGGCGTGCGCGTCGGTAATATGCCTTTTATCTCCTCTGACAGTAATACTGGCTTGTATGTGGCTGTAATATGCGTCACTGTATTGTGTACCTTTAATTTCCTCTTGCAGTAATACTGGTTTGTATTTCCTTAAAACGCCTCTAACTTTCTCTGACAGTAATATTGCGCATCGCACCGTAGCCCGCGCATGTGCACTTCACCTGGACGCACATAGGGATTTTATATATATAGATCAGCTCCTCTACCAGTTCCCACTCTGTCATTTTTCTAGTAAATGTTTAAAGAAAGAGAATTCTTTTTACCTTCATGTTTGAGGAGACAAATGTTTTACCCCTTCACTGATATTTTCTATTCGATTCCACATTATCGTGACCCTTCAAGACCAGTCTCAAACTCTTCCGTCTTCAGTTCCTTGGATTTTTCAATTCTCTATTGCACCATTACCCTTTCAGTCATGCACTGCCAGGTTTTATCCTCTTAGCAGGTGTCACGCTACCAGATTAATGAAGCAGCCTTATCCACACTTGTATGTCTT